>NC_138765.1:76313543-76660510 GCF_965113315.1 Podarcis vaucheri
GTAATGGCCTGTACTACCTCTGACAGTTAAGGGAGATCATGTTTGTTTTTGGGTAGTGCTGAATGAAAAATTTGACTCCGTGTGCAGTTTAAGATGAAACAACCTAATTCACACTTTCCAAAACAATACGCAAACTGAAGCACAGTCATCCCTCAAAATTCACGCTTCTCTCCAGACAAGCAATGGGTACAAAAATGTACACACCAGGGTAAAGTGTTCATAAAAATACTTATATTAATGAAAGCAACATATGAAAATGCATCCCATTAGGAAAAATCACTTTGCGTGAATGTACACATTAGGGGAAATTACATACTAAGGTGTATATTAGGAAAAATTCACACTAAAATGCTGATGAATTTTCATGAGGACTTTAAAAAAAAGGGAACTTGCAAATTGATGTAGAAATGGGGAAGACTCATATTTAGACTGGCAAAGTGAGACACCAAAACGAACAGATTTGCCCTTTCCTACTTTGCAGGAAGTACTCTCTGGGAAGGAAGAGCCATAATCTGAATCCTATTGAAATGACTCCATGATCGGAGCAGAAGTGAAGTCCTTCGCTGCTTGTTAATGTGGGAACAAACGACTACCGTTTTCGAAAAGACAGGCAGGGAAGCACTTAAATCTGTCCTAGCCTCATTACACAGATAATTAAAATTTTGCTCAGTAGTGCACAAGACCAATAACCTAGTCTATTAAAATATTTGTAAAAATGTCACTGTGTGTGTTCTTCCAAGATTTTAACGGCTTTCTCCAAATGTCTGGCTGGATTACCAAGTAGGCATGAAAGTTGAGCAGCCTTAACAGAGTGGATAAGCTGGGACAAGGGAGAGGAAACCGACTGGGCCCCTCCAATTTTTATTTTTAATTATTTTTCTCTCTCTATCTCAGTAAAAGTAGGTCTCAAGTCATTTCATTTACAGAGATGTAACAAAAAAACAAGCAAACAATTTTCGAGCTGATTGCTAAACAAGAAACAAACCAGCTCCCGTGCTCCATGGTTCTGGCTGATGTTTGCAAAGGTGCTTGCGAGTGCTTCCCCCACTCACAACCTAGCCTTTCTGCCCTCAAAACTGGAGAATCCTCTGACCACATCCCTCACTGGCCCTAAGTCCCACCTTAGTCATTTTTGCCTGCCTGCAACATGTCCTTCAACTCTGATACTGCCTCTTGGTTGCTGGGTGCAGGGTAAAGAAGAGTCTGCGAGTGTGCATAGAAGCTGGTCAATGGATTTCAATGCATTATATGTGGGGCTGACTCTGGAAACAGTTCAGAAACTTCAGCTGGTGCAAAATTTGACAGCCAGGTTGCTCACCGGAACAAGAGTTTGAGCATATGACGCTGATACCAGCCCAACTGCACTGGCTGCCAATTAGTTCCCGGGCCCAATTCAAACTGCTGGTGCTGACCTATTAAGTCTTACACAGCTCAGGACCTCAGGCCTCCCCATATACAAACTTACCCGCATCCTGTGCTTATCATCCAAGGTTCTTCTCTGTGTTTCCCACTCTCCATGAGAAGTTCAGAGGGTGACAACATGAGAGCAGGCCTTTTTGGTGGTGGCTCCCCATCTGTGGAATGCCCTCCCCAGAGAGGCTCTCCTGGGAGCATCATTACATGGATTTAGGTGGCAGGTGAAAACATTCCTCTTTACCCAACCATTCAGCCATTAAATAATCTATGGCTTGCTAAATGGGGGGCAGGGGTACAGTTATTACCATTATTTTATCATTATGCTGTGCAAATTATCTTCTTCACTAGACTTGATATTAGCCAAAAGGCTAAGTAATTGTCTTCTTAACAAAAAAAATTCCTTCCAGTAGCACCTTAAAGACCAACTAACTTAGTTCTTGGTATGAGCTTTCGTGTGCATGCACACTTCTTCAGATACACTGAAACAGAAGTTGCCAGATCCTTCTATATAGTGAGGTGGGGAGGGGTATTACTCAGAAGGGTGGTGGGAATGGGAGATTGGCAGATAGCTGAGATGATCATCAACTTCTGTTTCAGTGTATCTGAAGAAGTGTGCATGCACACGAAAGCTCATACCAAGAACTAACTTAGTTGGTCTTTAAGGTGCTACTGGAAGGAATTTTTTTATTTTGACTATGGCAGACCAACATTGCTACCTACCTGTAACTGTCTTCTTAACGTTGTACACCACAACATTAGTGACTGCTTGAGAGGGGCGCTCAGCTCCTGTGTCTTGTGAGCGGAGCGCGAAAGGGCTCCGGAGACGGGCTGGCACCAACAAAGCCCAGCCCCCTTTCTCCTCTAGGCAGGGTGGGGAGAAACCAGGAGGAGGGAGGGAGGAGGAGGCACCACTGCCGTGTGAGGGAGAGGAGAAGAACGCATGCACACTGGCGATCCACGCGCTGGCAATCCACGCGGAGATTCCTGGACCATCCACAGGCCGGATTTAGAAGGCAATTGGGCCTGATCCAGCCCATAGGCCTTAGTTTGCTGGCCCATGGTCTAGGCAATGTTGCTGAGGTGCTCACAGAATCCTACCATTGGCTCAATGGCCAATTAGTTGTCATGTCTCCTGAAGCTCAGAAGTGAGCAGGTGAGGCCTGTGTGGTAGGAACACATCCTAGTAGTGTACGTATGGCAAGATGGTGAGTCAGGAGGGAGAACATGGCTTTACAGTACTTTATGGTTCAGGGGTGCAGCCTGATGAACACAGGGACAGAACTAGTCTCCAAATACTTGACCCACTAACAAGCAGGTTGCTCCCTTATTTCTCACTGGAGACCCTGAGGATGGAGGCTGAAACCAAGAGGTGTGGCAACTTTACCTCCTATTGAACCAGCTGGTGGCTCCAAATTGCACGCCCTCTCAGAAGGTGGCAGTCCAGACCTTTCAAACTTTTTGGTCATGCCATACCTTGGCCTCTGTCCCCTTGTCTTCAAAAGAGGGTTGACATTTTGGAGGAGCTGTTTAGTAGCCATGGTTATCAGATTCTAAAAATAAGGGGCTTCCATTATACTTTACAGAGCCACCTTTTATGGGTGATGAAGAATTGTTATTTCTTTGTCACTTTATTATAACTATTATAATTATTCTTAAAAGGGCATCCATATAGAAATGTTGTCACCTGCCAACTGGCCCTTTAAGAACATCTCTCTTTTCCCCCCTAAAAAATGAAAATCAGTGCTGAAAACAGCGAGCTTCAGTAATAACAGTGCAAAGAGCTGCCTGTTAAACCCTTTTGTCTTCAGGAGAAGTTGTGTTTTGTTGGACCAAGCTACAGGAAGGAAGGGGATTCCCTATTCTCTCCGCTGGCTTTAAGACTCTTCACCTTTTCCCTTCCTTACACCCCACCCTACAAAAATCAAAGGTATCTATCGAATCAAAGCAGCAGCCTTTGATTCTTTGGTGACATCAAAACGCTGTTGTGGCTTCTCTCCACCCCTTCCTGGATATAATAAGAATCAGGGTTTCATGTTGAGATGTCTTTGAGCGGTGCAAAACCAAAGAGGGAGCTTTAGCTGCAAAGCCAGCCGGGAGTGGAATTCTATTTGCTAACCAGCTGATGGGGGATGGGTATTGATTGTGTGTTATGCGATGTATTCAACACTCGTGCTACTCTGGAGTAGACCCACTGAAATTCGTGGCCACGACTAAATTAGGTTCATTAATTTCAATTGGTGTACTCTGAGTAAAACTTTGTGGGGAACATTTTTCACACCAAGGGCCACATTCCCACCCTGGGCAATCTTCCAGGGGCCACTTGACAGCAGTGGGCAGGGCTAGAGTCAACAGTGGGTGGAGCAATAAATGCAAAATTTATCACTGCACTAGTATTACACAGATTGCTTGCATGTTAGTTTGTTTAGACAGAAGTTTGCAGATATGTGAATGGACCAATCTGAGATTTTCAAATACTTTTCAGCTTGGTTCCCCCACCTCTTCTCTCTCTTTTTTTTCCAGTGTGCTTAAAGGTGAATTAAAACTGTGTTTCATTTCCCTTCTGCCTGAGTTAAGGAAAGGGAACAATCTTCTACGATTCAACTGAATGAGTATTGTGCCGTAATGTGGAAAAAATTACTCAGTTTATGTTTGCATAATTGCATAGTGGATATTATCGTTAATAATAATGATAAGAATACAGTGCTATTGTTTCTGCTTAACTGCTTAGCATGAAATATTGAAAACATAAAAATAATGATTATATATGTCAACATAATTTAGTACTATTATTTTTAATGTAAGAATAGCTTTTTCTATATTGTACCTATGGAACGTATGTGCATAGGGATCTTCGTGGACCACCACCCCTAAAAATTAACACCTATTCCCCCATCCTCGAAATAATCTTTCTCTCTCACCTGATCCCTCCTCCTCCAAATACTATCGCCACCTCTTCCAGGGGCGTCTCCGTGTCCTAGCAACGCTCAAGATGGCCTCTCTACCCGGAAGGATTTCTGGTCGTTGTAGTCCAGGCCTGCATTCAACGGCAGCGTCTCCTTCTCGCCTGAAAACTACAGTTCCCAAGAGGCGCCGCGGTAAAAAGAGGGGAAGTGGGGCAGGCGAAGCGCGTTTACCTGGACGAGGTGAGGCACGGAAGCGCGGTGGCTGATGGGAGGTGTAGTTTCCGAGGAGCAGGAGGCTCCAGCGGCGCAGGCGGGCCGTAGGGCCCCAGCGGGACTACAAATCCCAGAGAGGAGCGGGAGGGAGCGGGGCAGGGCGCCGCCTCAGGGCGGGGGGTACGAAAGGGAGCCGGTTGGAGTCGGCTGTTGCCAACGGCTGTTGGGTCCGCTCGCTCAGGTGAGGCCGGGAAAGGGGCGCGGGTGGGCGGGGCTTGGCGGGGCTGTCTCCCGTCTTTCCCCCCATTCCTCTTCTCCGAAGGTAGAGCCCCTGAAGAGCTGGAGGAGGGTCCCCCGTTGTCCCTCAGCGAGCATGGAAGGCTCAGGCGGTGGCGCCTCCTGCTTGGGGGGTCGGGAGGTGAGGGGCCGGGTGGAATCTCGCCTTGACGTCACTTGCATTGACCTCCCCCCACATAGGCGTCTGGGGGGAATCTAACTTGACCCTTCCACCCCACCTCCCACAGACAAACATTTGTGGGCATCTAGCTTTGCCCCCCTTTCCCTTCCCATATATTTGGGGGAGTCTAGTCTAGACGATTTCCTCCCCTCCCCTATGCATTTGGGCTAATGTTTTAATATTTTAATGTTTCAATATTTTAATGTTGTATTTTAATCTTGTTTTTAAGTTGTATTCATTCAACTTGTTTTTGTTATTGCTTGTTAGCCGCCCTGAGCCCGGCCTTGGCTGGGGAGGGCGGGGTATAAATAAAAACTATTATTATTGTTATTGTTATTATTATTATTTAACTCTGACCTCCACCTCCACACACACACACACACACATATTTGGGGGAGTCTCGTCTTGGTACTCCTGTGAACATACACACGGTTGGGGTTTTTTGGGGAGGAGGGGGGTATTTTGCCAGGAGCATTTTGGCACCTGTATATTTTTAGGGACCCAGAGGGTGAAGCTTTGCTCTCCCATCCTTATGGGACAGTGTCCTCTTGACTTGTTAAATATTTGGGACAGAAGGTTCCCGTCTGTATTTGTTATGAAACTTGGTTCTTGTTTTCATACGCACCTTAATAGAAGCTATGGGGGTTTGGAGAAAGAAGTGGGCTAGTTTTGGGGGTGATTTGAAGGACGGCCTGCAGATGGGTGGGGTGTACATAATAAATCATTGTTATTATTATATGGAGTTTTGCATATACCACCAATCAATTGCCCCTCCCTTTTCCACTGAACTATAGCTTTAACTGGTGCACACCTGACACCTCATGGACCAAATGAGGAAGTCTGGTGGGCCTAGTTAGACCTGCCGACTGGATACTCCCCGCTGCCGACCTGAGTCAGGGGACCTTCGGTACCTACCCTTAAGGTCAGTTGTGCATAAGAAGTGGGGCCTTCTTGATGGTGATCCCGCACCTGAAGTCCTCACCTTGCTCTGTGTAGCCAGTTGTTTAGTTCAGTGTTGAAGACTTTCCTCTTCAATGCTGTATTTAACTTGAGTTACAGATCAGCTTGTTAAAAGTTTTTTTCTGTCCTTGGCAATGTGGATGCCATATCTTTATAACTTGCCCTGCTCTGGTTTGTATGTTGGTTTGTGAGGACGTAGCCTTCAAGAATATATTTAATAAAGGAGTTAGTCTCTCACAAAGAGAATGGCCCAATATTGGATCTCAGGGTTGACCCACCTACTCACCTATGAAAATGGGGAGAAGCTCCCCTCAAAAGGGAGAGTGTTTTAGGCCTCACACCTGTATGTCTGGCTCCCTACAGACACTTCTGTTTAAAGTATGTGGGACTATAAAACAAGCAAGTTCCAATAAGGAGAATATTATATATTTTTATAATTCCACTTAATATCCCATCTTCTTCCAAGGTATACAAGGTGAGGTACCTTTTGTCCTCAGAATAGCTTTGTAATGAAGGTTAGGCTGAGATAACAAGTTCACCATTGTAAGGATAGTTTTGCATGGTGTTTGTTGTGAGTTCACTTCCCCCATCTGAATTTAATTTATGATAAATAAGTGGGAATGTCTTTACTCCTTATTGAAGTGGGGCGGGGAGTACCTGGGCCCTGGCACCTGATTTTTACAGAGACATATCTTGGGCTCCCTTATTAATTTGACTTTTAAATGATCAGGTAACTGGAAATTGCCTGAGAGCTGCAGCTGCTAGCCAGAGCGGACAATACTGGGCAAGATGGACAGATAGTGTGGCCTAGTATAAAAGAGCATTTTCATGTTTCTTTGTTGCAGAAAAGCAACACATGGCATCTCAAAAGATTAACTGACTCATTTTGGTAGTGTGCTTGTGGAGAAAATTACCTGGTACCATGTGCATGCAGCAGGCAAAGAATGTAATGGATATGTGAGCAACTAGACAATACAGCCTGTACTCTGCATCTATAGATAAAGTTGGCAGCGGCTGTTGCAAATTTTCTCATTCCTTCAATTCAGTAATGCTTTTAGGTGTGTCATGGGAACTCTCACAGCTACTGAGTACTGTTCTGAAAAAGCTTCATGTTCTGAGCTGCATATATACAATTCTTACTTTTCCTGCTAATTGGGGCGTGTTTGAGGTATGTGTAATAAAAATGGAAATTGCTGCAAAGGTTCCTTAATTTTTGAACTGCTTGGTGAGACCCGAGCATCTTACATAGGTGAGTGGAAGCATCTGTGCTTTGGAGTTTGACTCCTGTACCCATGAGGACTATAAACGTGACTTCCTTATTGAGCAGGACAAGCATAAATTATCCAGTGAAAGAAACAACAAAATGACGAACAAAATGAATTTCAATAGGGACAAATGTAAGAGTCTGCATTTAGGCAGGAAGAACCAGCTATACAAATATAAGATGGGGGGGACACCTGGCTTGCCAGTAGTACATATGAAAAGGATCTTAGTAGACTACAAGCTTAACATGAGTCAATAGTGTGATGTATCAGCAAAAAAACCTAATGCTATTCTAGGCTGCATCAACAGAAGTATAGTGTCCTGATCAAGGGAAGTAATATTTTAAAATGTGGCTCTTTTGGGATTGTTTTGATTTTATATAGAGTAATACCTCTGGTTGCATACCGTCCTCCTTGCAAACGCTTCAGGTAACCAGCTCCGCTAACCTGGAAGTAGGTCTCCTGGAAGCGAACTTTGTCCCGAGATGTGAGTGGAAGTTGCGCACCAAAGGCACGCGCGCAGTGGGAAGCCCCACTGGCAAAAGCGCACCTCATGTTAAGAATGGTTTCAGGATAAGAATGGACCTTCGGAACAAATTAAGTTCGTAAACAGAGGTACCACTGTATTGTGTTCTTTTTTGTGAACCGCCCTGAGACCTCTGGGTATAGGGCGGTTTATAAATTCAATGAATGAATGAATGAATGAATGAATATTACTACTCTATTCTGTTTTGATCAGACCACACCTGGAGCCTTATGAGGAATGGTTGAGGGAATTGGGTATGTTTATGCTGGAAAAGAGGAAACTGAGAGGAGATGTGATAGCCAATGGCTACAAGTTACAAGAAGAGAGATTTCAACTAAACATCAGGAAGAACTTTAAGGCAGTAGGAGCTGTTCAACAATGGAATAGACTTCCTTGGAAGGTGGTAGATTCTCCTTCCTTTGGCGTTTTTAAGTGGAGGTTAGATGGTCATCTGTCATGTATGATGTAATTGAGATTCCTGCATTGCAGGGGGTTGGACTAGATTCCATCCAACTCTACAATTCTGTGATTCTATGAAAAATGATCTGGAGCAGGATTGGGGGTTGCTGTGCCTTGATTCTGTTTCCTTGTTTTGTATGTCTCCATCCCTGGATAGAGAAACCTTTCGTATTGGGGATGTCCTGTAGCAAAAGTTTCATCCAGCTATGGCAGCTAGAGGGTTTTCTTTATTACTTAAATGACTATTACATAAAAGACAGCTGTGTAATTTAATACACCAAACTGAAATAAGTCCCCGTTACTCCTGGAAGCAAGGCTGTCCAAAGGGGAGAGGAATGGGCATGCTGCCTTAAATAATAAATTGGTCAGATTCCTGGAATGGGCAGGGGATATCATTCAAACTTCTTGAAGGTGTTGAAGAAGGAAAATTTGTTTGTATATTTAGCAGACAGTGCAAGGCCCAGCAAGAAATAGAGGGATGGTTGGAGAAGCATCGCATTGCTGGCAGGAAAAGGATTCCAAACTTTGAGTTAGAGAGGGGCTGTGACAGCCTTGAATTTTCATGGCTTCTCTGACTTCTGAGCCTTTCTCTGCAATATCCTGTTGTCGTCAGTCCTAGCCAGGCATATTTCAAATAAAGTGTTTCAATCCTTTTAAGAAGGTTGAACTATCTAGTTGGGGCTTTAGAGTCTGGTATTCTCTCTGCATCCGCAACTCTCGCTGTACTCTGTGCATTTTGTAAGTCCCACATAGTCTTGAGTTTTTCTGGGTTGTGTTTGCACTAATTCCTGCAGCTGTACAAGAATCGTGATGAGTCAAAGTTTGCTAGAGCTACCAGCAGAGCAGGCTGTGCAACTATTGCCCAACTGTAAAAAAGGGGGGATGACCCCTTCTCGAGATGCCAGAAGTTTCCAAAATGCCAATGGCTGAGTCATCTCACTGTGCTTTGGCAAGTAAAGCCCTGTCAGTCTTATGTGTGTTCTTGTCTAGAAACTTAGCAGAGAGACCTAGCTGCCCTGAAACAATGGCAGAGCCATGGGAACATTCTCTGGGGAAGGATAGTAGCTCAGTGGTAGGAAATCTGCCTTGCATGCAGAAGGTTCCAAGTTCAATCCCCAGCATCTCCAGTTACGGCTGGGAGAGCCTCCAATCTGAAACCTGGAGAGTTGATGCCAGTCAGTCCAGACAGTATTGAGCTGGATGAACCAATGGTCTCTTGACTCTATATAAGGCAGCTTCCTGTGTCTTGCTGGATGCACCTAGGATATGGTGACCAAATTTCCAACACAGATCATCATTGCTGAGGCTCTACACTCTGATCACAACCTTAAAGGTTAGAACTTGGTGAAATAAATGGCACTGTTCACTGTAGACTTTAGCATGAAGTACAGTGGTACCTCGGGTTAAGTACTTAATTCATTCCAGAGGTCTGTTCTTAACCTGAAGCACCACTTTAGCTAGTGGGGCCTCCTGCCGCCGCCACACCGCCAGAGCACGATTTCTGTTCTCATCTTGAAACAAAGTTCTTAACCCGAGGTACTATTTATGGGTTAGAGGAGTCTATAACCTGAAGCGTATGTAACCTGAAGCGTATGTAACCCGAGGTACCACTGTAGTTGCTTTAGGCAGTGAATTCTACAGAAAGTCTGACATTCCTCTTTCTGCAGTGTGTGTGTGTGAGGGGAGAGTGAGAAAGAGAGAGAACTTTTCCTTTAAGATACAAAACTGTCTACTGTCAGCCCTGGAAAATTTTGAGAACACATTGACTGTGTGTGTTCGAAAGCTCAGGAATTGAAAAGGGTTTGAGGATCTGCCCTACATTTACTCTATTATTTTGAACCTTTATTTCACACAAAGTGGACCAGGTTCTGCTAATGAGAAAGCCCTGAAGTGCAAAGGTGGTGTTCATGCTCCCAGTAGTCAAGCCTTGGGTTTCTATTGTCTGCTGCAATGCTTTCTTCAAGACTTCCGAAACAACCTTACTGGCTTTTTTTTTTGCCTGGGCCCCAGAAACCTCATTACTCTGGGCACTATCTTGGATAATGGGGTGGACCTGTACATTCTTCTTTCTTTGACTTTCCTTGCAACTTCTGAACTTTTAAAAATAACTGTAAAAAAAACAAAAACCATTTGCTGCCAATTTTATTGCTTTCTATTCTGCTCTTAGCAGCAGGTTTTATCGACTCCTGCATGTCACGTTTTACAGCCTAAGATGCTATTCTGTTAGTGACCCTAATTTATATCCGTTTTCCTACTTCCATTTCCCACTCACCCCTATATGAGGGCGTGTGGGTTTTAAAAAGTGACCCACAAGAGCCTGTGCTTCTCAGATATAGCCAGAAAGCCCTTGTGCACGAGAACAGGTTAAAGGCCTATCTAGTTCAGCTTTCTTTTCTCAGAGTGATTTACCAGAAGCCCACAAACAGGACACGAGTGTAACTCTGTGATCCTGCTGTGTAAAATGCATGCCATTATTATGCCATCACTGTGCATGGCACTTTTACAGATTAAAAATTGAAAAGTCAACGGAGGGGGAGGATATATATATGCATACTGTTCCATTACCCATATGTGGTCTTAGTGCCCCCCGCATCTCTTACAAAAACTAAGGGTTTGTGTGGAATGACTTCACAGAGAAGTTGAGCTTTAAAGTGGGAGATTGAAGGTAAAGTGACAAGCAGACTGTGTTGGATTTGTGAGTGGAGAGAAGAAAGACGACACAGTTGACATTTAAGGTGAAGCAGAAGCTGGTCTAATTGTCGAAGGTGATGAATTCTGAATAGAAGGACGAAGGTTAAGGAATGACAATGAAAAGTTTGAGAGAAGAAGGTTGCGATGGTTTTGATGATGTGATTCCCCCGCCCCCCTTGTGGGGGCTGAAAGTAGGAGCTGTTGGGCAACCTGAGATGTGAGAGCACAGGACACAG
Source organism: Podarcis vaucheri (assembly GCF_965113315.1). Lineage (NCBI taxonomy): Eukaryota > Metazoa > Chordata > Lepidosauria > Squamata > Lacertidae > Podarcis > Podarcis vaucheri. The sequence continues at coordinate 76,324,667 of NC_138765.1, forward strand.
GAGCCAACTCCTAGGGGCCAAGGGGGCTTCAGTTCCCCCAATGAAATATTTAATAGGACTGGGTCCCCCCAAAGTTGATGGGCATTGCCATTCAAATGGTGTGCATGCACCGTGTCATGTGATCGATTTTGTGGGGTGGGGCTTACCTGGCTCTCTCCCCCCCCCCCCAATATTTTATTCAAGTTGGCACTCCTGGCACAGGATGCTATGAAAAGTATGTGTGAATAAAGTTCCAGTGAGGAATAGGACCTTGAGGTGGGTGGCGCCTTCCTCCTCTCCTTCCAAAGGCACAGGCCGGTTAAATATATCTATTTCTAAAATAATTTATACGCTGCTTTTAAACCAGAAGTTAACAATGTGGTGTGCAACAAAACTTGTTTGTTTTTAGAAAAATATTTGGATACTATTTCATAAATGAATCAAAGCAACTTACATGAAAAATACATAAAACCATACCAAAAAAAGTTTAAAACAGACATAAATTCATCATTGTGGAAACATGTACTCTTAATATCCTGCATACTCCTGGCAGAATATAAACCTTTTCAGCAGATAATCCTCTGGTCTAAAACATATGAAACAGCATTACGGTTCTTTAAAATTGCATCTGCGGTATCTAAGGGCCAGTAAAAACTGGTAAAATGTAACAAAGGCCCAGGAAAATCTAACTGAAGAGGAGTTTTTGCTAGTCGATATTTTATTCAATGAAATATATCTTTTGTCACCTGGATATCGAGAGAGAGTCCATTCTGCAAAGGGGGTGCCAGCGGAGAGAGCCTGTCTCCAAGTGGCCATTAGATAAAGATCAGCAGGATGAGGCAGGACCAAGCGGGCTTCTTGTGATCACTGTGGTGTGCAGGTAGATCTACACAGGTGGAGCCATTGTTTCAGATAGCGTGGTCCCAATCTGTGTATGGCCTTGAAAGTTGCCAGCAGTACCTTTAAACTTGGCTCTGGAGCAAATCAGCAGCTAACACCCTTTTCTCAGCTCTGGTGATGTCGGTGTTATATGGTTTCCCACTTAGCAGTCTAGCTGCAGCCTATTGCTTCCAAACTTGCCGCCATCACTGCATCCCAACTGCCCTGTCCCCACCTGATTAGGGAAGAGCATTGTTCTTGCAAGCCTGTTGCTTTATTTTAATGTCTCTCTTTAGGGAGGGTTCAGAAACATCCTGCTCTGTTCCTCTAGTGCCATTATTGAGATTCATGTCCAGTCCACAAGTCCTGGCTTCCCACAGCTTGTATGGACCTGCCTGTCTGCCAGGATCTCTGCATTGTCACTTGTGGGGAAAGATGCTGGCAGAGGGGCAGGAGAACACAAAAGGTGCAATGATCTCGGGAAACCTCACCCCAAGCTCAATTGGATTGAGAAACACTGAAATACTTGACTAGTGCTCTTCCTGTTTGTGGCTTATGGTGTTTTCTTGCACACCGACATAGCTTGAGCAGATAAGGCTGCAGTTGGATGCAACTGGTGATGGGCAGAGTTAGCTCGCTGGTGCTTTTTGTACTGCGTCCAGAAGAAACTCAGCTTATCGTGGCATATAGTACCAATTTTGCTGTAAGGTTAGAAGCTTGGGGTGGGTGGGTTTGTGGTTTAATAGTGCCAGCGAGGAAGCAACTTGTGCTGAGTTTCGTTTAAAGGATTGGGAGCAAGCCATAGGCTTGTGAATTTCCCCGTTTTGGTGGACTAGTTTCATTCTCCATTTGCACGTTGTTGTAAGCATAGCTTGCTGTGGTGTCTGAGCAGGGTGAACTGTGGTTAGCATTAACCTCCAAATCATGGTTTTAAAGTGGACTTGCAAACCATTATTGCTGGATCCAGATGTCTCAGCAAAAGTGTGGTTAGAGCCACTGAGAATGGAGTGAGAGAGTGTGTTGCGGGGGTGTTGGGGGGGCATGCCAGCCCAAGATGCTTTACTGATGGTCTGAATCGAGATTTGTGCGTAAAGGATTCATTTTCAGCTTAATTCCAGCTAAATAACAAGTTTAAAATCTGGTGGTAATAACAGCTATTTTTCAAGTCAAATGAATTGTGCCTTTTGTCTGCTCCTAATAGATGAGCCTTCAAAGACCATTGTTTGAGCCACAATCCTAGTTAATATCCTGCTTTGACAGTCTTCTCTTTATTTTAATCAGCTTAAATACTGAAGCATTAGATATCTTTACAGCCACTATCACCGAAACCTACTTTAGGAGGGGTAGGAAGGATTGCTTAGCATAGCAGAATAACTTTAACCTTGTGTACGTTGTGTTTTGCTGAACAACTGTAACGTTTGAGGGAGATCCTGCCATTTTTCTCTTGGGGGTGAGTAAATAGGCTCAGTTGGGAACGTCGCACCTCTTGCCTGTGTGTTGTGAAAGGCCCCTGGGATAGGTCCCTGAATAACTGGGACAGCATACACATAGTATATATACTGCTCCAGTTTAGAGTGGTGCAGTCTATAAATTAATAAATAATAATGGCAATGTTTTCTGTCTGCATGGTGCTTGGAGCTTAACCATGGTCCATCAAGTCTCCCGTTTCAATCATAAATCTACTACACGTTTATTTGTTGGTCTTGGGTACGCTGCTATCTCTTGGCCTCCATAGTCCCTGACTTCTTTGCTGGGTATGGGAACCTACCTGGGGAGTTGGTGAGTCAAACCAAGATGACAGCCAGCACTAGTGCCAATCTAGGGGTCCCTGTGTGCCAGGGTGCACACAAATTTTTGGTAGGTGCTCCACACCCACACCACGGGGCTCTGATACGACTTCCAGTTTCTACATGCAAAGCCTCAGAAGTGACTACTGGTAGAAACCGGAAGGGACATCAGAGGTCTTGCAAGGCGTCCAACATGACCTCCGAGGTCCTGGAAGTGCTGCTGTGGCACCAATGTAACATGATGTCATGGCATCATGTTACATCGCAGGTGCCACTGGGCACCCACAATCGGGGGGGGGGGAGGGAGTCGGCACCCCCGAGAGCAAGTAAGAGGACCAACTACCAATGTTGAAACTACTGGGAAGAAACAGGCTGGATTTGTGGCCAACTGGGTTTGGTGACAAAGGAGAAGTTGCTGGCCTGTTTGCAGGTCCTGGAGACCTCATGGTACATCCTGGCTGCTTCCCAAGTAGTATTTATAAAGGGAAACCTAGGAAGCTGCCTTATGCTGAGTTGGACTATTGGGCCGTCTAGCTCAGTCCTGGTCCATAGCCATCTAGTCTGCATTGACTGTTTGCAGCGCTCCAAGCAAGAAGTCTCTCCCAGCCCCACCTGGTGATGCTGGGATTGAAAATGCAATCTTCTGCATTCAAGGCAAATGCTCTACCACCGAGCTTACAGCCTTTCCCACAGGAGGTGATAGAACAGTGGCCCTATCCCTTTGTCAAGATCCGAGGGTTAGCTAGAAGAGGCTGCTTTGGGTGCCATAAAACAGGCTCCATTTCCTTATCCCAGGCTACAAAGTAATCTGGAATCTGGCTCCATTGGGGGGAAGCTTTAAAAAGGGCATCTGCCCTCTGAGGCACAGAACTGCTGAGAAACTGACTGGACTATTGACTCCATAGGTGTGAGGTAAGAATGACTGAGAATTGTGTATATCAAAGCCCTTTGATCACTCTGGAAGTGTTCAATACGTTCTAAGGAGCCCTCTCGTTGGATTTATCCAGTATGATGCTGTGAAGTGAATCTTGAGGCCAAGCTGACCTTGAGCAGTTCCAGTAGGCATGCTGGTCCCCCAGCAATTAACATGTCCCTTAACAAAAGATAAGCTCCAACAGAGTGAAAAACACAAAACAGTTCAGTCAAAGAGAGAGGCATATCAGTTCTTCTGCAAATGCAGATAAATCCAGTGTCCTGTCCTTGGTGAAACAGCCTTGGGGCACATATCCCAATTTTTAGTATAATAATTTGCAGCTATGGAAAGCTGCTGCTCGTAAATGCATTGTCTGGTTGATAAGTGCCATTATGAGCATTGAGGCTGGGAAACGGAGGTTTCTAGCTCAAACCAGTGAGTCTGATTGTTGACGGTGCATCGGTCATTCCAACAGCAGTTAGTTACATAGATTACACATGCCGTGGCTTCGAGGGATTTTTTGTCGTATGTTGCTGAAGATAGATGCTTTTGGATGAGTGGTGAGCATGCTTGTTCAAACAATCCTCTTCAGGTTCTCTGCCGCAAATGAAGCAAGGGCCGGTGGCAGCTTGCGCAAAGTAACCACGATGATGATGGATGTGTTAGCAAATGATTGTAAACAGAGCCGCTCTTCTCTTTGCCGATCTCTTCTTTTTTTTAACATCTTGAGGAAACAATCTCCACATTTTTAGAGAAGCCGGAGTCGCTTAAAGAAAAAGCAACAGTTATTTAATACACTTTGTCACTGGAAGTAGGAAGGTGGGCTGTGGTGTGTTTTGTTGGCTTGAACATTTCAATTGCACTGTATCAACCCATTTACCAATTAGGATAGTAGCTGTTGTGAACAAACATTAAAGGTAAAGGGACCCCTGACCATTAGAATCATAGAATCATAGAGTTGGAAGAGACCACAAGGGCCATCGAGTCCAACCCCCTGCCAAGCAGGAAACACCATCAGAGCACTCCTGACATATGGTTGTCAAGCCTCTGCTTAAAGACCTCCAAAGTAGGAGACTCCACCACACTCCTTGGGAGCAAATTCCACTGTCGAACAGCTCTCACTGTCAGGAAGTTCTTCCTAATGTTTAGGTGGAATCTTCTTTCTTGTAGTTTGGATCCATTGCTCCGTGTCCGCTTCTCCGGAGCAGCAGAAAACAACCTTTCTCCCTCCTCTATGTGACATCCTTTTATATATTTGAACATGGCTATCATATCACCCCTTAACCTCCTCTTCTCCAGGCTAAACATGCCCAGCTCCCTTAGCCGTTCCTCATAAGGCATCGTTTCCAGGCCTTTGACCATTTTGGTTGCCCTCCTATGGACACGTTCCAGTTTGTCAGTGTCCTTCTTGAATTGTGGTGCCCAGAACTGGACACAGTACTCCAGGTGTGGTCTGACCAGAGCAGAATACAGTGGCACTATTACTTCCCTTGATCTAGATGCTATACTCCTATTGATGCAGCCCAGAATTGCATTGGCTTTTTTAGCTGCCGCGTCACACTGTTGGCTCATGTCAAGTTTGTGGTCAACCAAGACTCCTAGATCCTTTTCACATGTACTGCTCTCAAGCCAGGTGTCACCCATCTTGTATTTGTGCCTCTCATTTTTTTTGCCCAAGTGCAATACTTTACATTTCTCCCTGTTAAAATTCATCTTGTTTATTTTTGCCCAGTTCTCTAATCTGTCAAGGTCGTTTTGAAGTGTGATCCTGTCCTCTGGGGTGTTAGCCACCCCTCCCAGTTTGGTGTCATCTGCAAATTTGATCAGGATGCCCTTGAGTCCATCATCCAAGTCATTGATAAAAATGTTGAATAAGACCGGGCCCAAGACAGAACCCTGTGGCACCCCACTAGTCACTCTTCTCCAGGATTCGGTCAGTCAGCCAGTTACAAATCCACTGAGTGGTAGCATAGTCAAGACCGCATTTTACCAGCTTCTTTACAAGAATATCATGGGGCACCTTGTCAAATGCCTTGCTGAAATCAAGGTAGGCTACATCCACTGCGTTCCCTTCATCTACCAGGCTTGTAATTCTGTCAAAAAACGAGATCAGGTTAGTCTGACATGACTTATTTTTCAGAAATCCATGCTGACTATTGGTGATCACAGCATTCCTTTCTAGGTGCTCACAGACTGTTTGCTTAATGATCTGCTCCAGAATCTTCCCTGCTATTGATGTCAGACTGACTGGGCGGTAATTATTTGGGTCCTCTCTTTTCCCCTTTTTGAAAATAGGGACAACATTTGCCCTCCTCCAGTCTGCCGGGACTTCGCCTGTTCTCCAGGAATTCTCAAAGATGACTGCCAGTGGTTCTGAGATCACATCTGCCAGTTCTTTTAATACTCTTGGATGCAGTTCATCTGGCCCTGGACACTTGAATACATCTAAACTAGCCAAATATTCTTGTACTATCTCCTTAGTTATTCTGGGCTGTGTTTCCTTTGCTGAATCATTTGCTCCAAATTCTTCAGGTCGGGCATTGTTTTCTTTATCGGAGAAGACTGAGGCAAAGAAGGCATTGAGTAGTTCAGCCCTTTCTGTGTCCCCTGTTTGCATTTCACCATCTTCTCCTCTGAGGTCCAGTGGCGGACGACTCTGGAGTTGCGGCGCTCATCTTGCTTTACTGGCCAATGGAACCGGTGTACAGCTTCCAGGTCATGTGGCCAGCATGACTAAGCCGCTTCTGGCGAACCAGAGCAGCGCATGGAAATGCCTTTTATCTTCCCACTGGAGCGGTACCTATTTATCTACTTGCACTTTGATGTGCTTTTGAACTGCTGGGTTGGCAGAAGCAGGGACAAAGCAACAGGAGCTCACCCCGTCGCGGGGATTTGAACCGCCAACCTTCTGATCGGCAAGCCCTAGGCTCTGTGGTTTAACCCACAGCACCACCCAGCTTCAAATACAGAGACTGCCTGTTGCTGTCACATCAGCCAACGTTGGCAAAGCACAGGAGCATCGGAAGCAACCTAAAGCAAGTCAGACTATTTGTGGATGTCAGGGAACTGACATCGGAGGAAAGGGAAGTGGTAAGGCTCCCAGAGACTGGGAGAGAGTCAACAGCCAAAGCAGGGACCAGCAGGGGGAGCGCGGGGTCTCTGGAGGAGGATCTCAGTAATGCTGAGAGAGACGCAGCAGCCCAGGCAGGAAGCAGCAGGGGAGAGAAAGGGGTGAGAGACACTTCGAGCGAAAATAGCGGGGAGGTGTCAGAAGCAACTGCAGGGAGACCCATGCTTCGCCGGAAGCTGCCACGTCGTGAGTCCAGGAGACGCGTTTCCGTTAAGGAACTTCTTTGCTGGAAGCGCTTCCGCAGACAGCCACTGTCAGACTCTACTAGTGACTAGAGCAGACATGTCTGAGGAGCTCTGTCACACACAGAGGTTTGTGGGGTCGCACAAACTCTGAAGGGGCACAATTTTAAGCACAAGCAGCTAACCATCCCCTGACAGCAGTCTGACAGTGTCTGTACGCTGCCTGTGCAGGAGAAAGCATCATGAGCAACCCAGTCGGAACCGGAGACGCAGGGGTTGGAGCTGGTCCAAGCTTGGAAGAAAGGTATCAAGCTCTGGAGGTCCAACTTGCGCTGCAGACGGCGAGGCTCGAGGAGAGAAGGGCTCAGGATGCTGACAAAAAGGGGAGAACCACTCAGTTCCCCAGAAAGGTACCAGGATTGGTGCAGAAGTTTGGGGGGGACCCCAAGGATTACCATGCCTTTAGGACAGAGATGCAATATGCCCTTAATGTGCAGTTTGATGAGTTCCCTGATGAGGAATCGCGAGTTGCTTTCGTAATTGGGCATCTTGAGAAGGGGGCGCGAGACTGGGTTCGACCCCTGATGGCAACGCACAACGATATCCTAAAGGACACTATGAAATTCTTTCGTGCAATGGATATCATGTTTTCCAGCGATATTGAGGAAGGGGTGGTGCGCAGACAGCTAATGGCTTGCAAGCAGGGAAGCAGATCTGTCCGTGAGTACTGGACTGAATTTACCATGCTGATTCACAGATTGGGGTGGGATTTATCGGCAGCACCCATTCAGATGCTATTTGAAGAAGGTCTTTCTTCAGCTGTGAAAGACGAGCTGGCCAGGAGCCCCAGGGCGGTGTCTATGGATCAGCTGACCAAATCTGCGCTGACCATTGGAGCGCGCCAGGAGGCAAGAGCCATGGAGAGGCGGGAAGGGAGAGGGGAACGTTGGAAGGAGTTACGCATTCCAGACATTCCTGAGCCAGCTTTCCCGCCGGCAGAGCCGATGGAAATCGGAACAGCCCGCGCGCGCGCAGTTTCAAAGCCCAGTGAGGGGGCGAAGAAGGAGGGAAAGGGAGCCCGGAAATGCTATCTCTGCCAACAGCCAGGTCACTTTGCCAGAGTCTGCCCCCAGAGGAAGGAATGGCAAGGGATGGTGGGAGCTGTTGAGGGGGAAGAGCAGGGAGAAACGGAGCAGGTAAAAGCCAACGCCTGGTTGCCAGCAGGGCACTGCAGCCAGGCCAAAGAGCAGTGAAAGTGCCCCTTCCCCAAGTGCCAGTGCCAGAAGCTCCTCGACCTGCTCTAGTGATTGAAGTGTCGCTAGAGCTGCAAAATGGACACCCCCTAAAAATAAAGGCGCTGTTGGACTCAGGCAGCTCCTGCAATTTCATGAGCAAGGAGTTTGCTGCTGAGCACCAGATACAGACTATCCCTTTAAGCAACCCCCTGCAGGTGACCACGATCGATGGCAGGGAACTGTTGGGAGGAGGCGTCAGCTTGCAGACCGTCCCAATGATAATGAGGGTGGCAAGGCACACAGAACTGATAGCGTTTAATGTGGCCACCTTGGGAGGCGCTCCCATTATTTTGGGAATGAGCTGGCTAGCCCTGCATGATCCGCTGGTGGGCTGGCATCAAAGAGTGGTTTCCTTCGGTTCCGCACATTGCTTAGAACACTGCAGGGCGGAAAAGGGGTCAGCAGGGGCCCAAGCCACCCTAGCAGGGACGGAAGTAATGGAGAAGGGGAAGGTGCCACCACAGTATGCTGATCTCAGCGACGTGTTCAGCGAGAAGGAAGCGGACCAACTACCCCCGCATAGGCCCTTTGATTGCCAGATCAATTTACTCCCTGGAGCACAGCTTCCTGTAGGCAAGTTGTATGCCATGTCAGACAGGGAGATGCAGGAGTTGCGAGCGTTCATTGACAAGAACCTGAAGAGAGGCTTCATCAGAGAGTCCAAGGCAGCGGGGGGTAGCCCAGTGTTTTTTGTGGATAAAAAAAACACGGACAAGCCGAGGCTGGTATGTGACTTTCGGGCCCTAAATGCAGTGACAGAGCCGGCGGCTTTTCCTATGCCCAGGATTGATGATATTTTGACCAGGGTGCGAAAAGGAAAGATTTTTACAAAGCTGGACCTAAGGGGGGCGTACAACCTGATACGTATAAGGAAAGGGGATGAATGGAAGACCACCATGTTCACCCCTTTGGGGGCATTTGAATACCTCGTTATGCCTTTTGGATTACAAACAGGCTCCGCGTGTTTTCAAGCCTTTATGAACCATGTACTGGGGCCTTTGCTCTACAAGAATTGCGTGGCCTTCTTAGATGACGTGTTGGTGTATTCGGAGAATGAGGAGCAACATGTGAGAGACGTCAGAGAAGTGTTGAGCAGGCTGCAAGCCAACAGACTGTGGGTGAAACTGGAGAAGTGTCAGTTTCATACCAAGGAGGTGGAATTCCTGGGGTACCGCTTGTCAGACAAGGGGTTGGCCATGGACCCCGGCAAGGTTCAAGCGGTGCTGGAATGGAAAACACCCAAGACCAAGAAGGATGTGCAGAGGTTCCTAGGGTTTGGAAACTTTTATCGTAAGTTCATCCGAAACTTCGCCCACCTGACGGCGCCCATCACGGACTGTCTCAGCAGCAAAAAGAAGTTTGTTTGGACGGGGGAGGCGGAGCGAGCGTTTGAGGAACTGAAAAGGGCCTTCGCCTCTGATGAACAACTTCTACATGTGGATTTACAAAAAAAGCTGAGGGTCGAAACAGACGCTTCTGACAGAGCCATAGGGGCGGTGCTGCTTCTGCAGCCGGGGAAGGAGGGGTCAGAGTGGCGACCGTGTGCCTTCTTTTCGCGAAAGCTGAACAAATCTGAGAGAAACTACATGGTGTACGACCGGGAACTTCTTGCGATTTATGAGGCCTTCCGGAGATGGAGGCACCTACTAATTGGTGCACAACAGAAGGTGCAAGTGTGCACGGACCATAAGAATCTAGAGTATTGGAGAACTGCGCGAGTGCTCAACCAAAGGCAGTTGAGATGGGCCCAGGAGTTCTCCAAATTTAACTTTGAGATTTGTTACGTACCAGGCCCGGAGAACGTTAGGGCGGACGCTCTCTCACGCAAACCTGAATATTTGGAGGGAGAGGGTGCACCCGAAGAGACCCATGTCATTCCCGAGGACCGCTGGGTGTGTGGGGCGGCTTTGGTGGGGCAAAGGGAACTGGTAGAGGGAACGGTGCAGGATGAATACGCCCAGGACAAACTCAGGGGTCTCAGGAGGGAGGGAGACAAACCCGGGGGTTTTGAGGAGAGAAACGGGGCGTTGTACTACAAGGGAGCGTTATACATACCTGAAGGGGAATTGAGGGAAAAGGTACTCAAGCAACTGCACGATAGCCCCACAGCAGGGCATTTTGGGCAACACAAAACCATGTGGCTGGTTACCAGGGAATTCTGGTGGCCCAAGGTCAGGGAAGATGTGCGTGAATATGTGAGAGGGTGTGACCGATGTCAACGAGCCAAGGGGGAGAGGCGGGCACCGGCAGGTTTATTAGAACCACTACCCACGCCGGAAAGACCATGGGAGGCAGTGGCAATAGATTTCATGACTGATCTGCCCAGGTCCAAAGGGAAGACAGCCATTATGGTGGTGGTAGACCTGTTAACCAAGATGGCCCACTTTATAGCCTGCTCACATGCGGTCACAGCAGAAGAAACCGCTAAATTGTTTGTGGAAAATGTGTTTAGGTTGCATGGTGCCCCCTTGAGGGTGGTTTCGGACCGAGGGAAACAATTTACTTCCAGGTTCTGGAGGAAGCTCATGAGCTTATTGCATGTAGAGGTGAATTTTTCCACTGCCCGTCATCCAGAAACCAATGGGCAGGCGGAAAGAGCTAATGGTGTCCTCCAGCAATATTTGAGGTGTTATGTGAATGACAGAGAGAATGATTGGGTGGAGAAGCTGGCGTTGGCAGAATTTGCCTATAACAATGCAGAGAACGTGTCCACGGGGATGAGCCCTTTTTTGGCCAATCACGGGTGTCATCCCCGAGCCTTCCCAGGGGGGGAGGGGGAGAACTGGAGCGTTCCTGCCGCAGAACAGTTCGTTGAAGAAATGGAAGCGATCCATCGCCAGCTCCAACTTAATTTAAACAGGGCGAAGGAGGAATATAAGAGGCAGGCAGACAAAACCAGAAGGGAAGGGGAAAGTATTAGGGTGGGGGACCAGGTGTGGCTGTCCACCCAAGGGTTACCATTTAAAGGAGGTTGTAAGAAGTTAAGACCCAAAAGACTGGGCCCATTTGAAGTCACGCAACAGGTCAACCCAGTGGCTTTCAGACTCCGGTTACCGAACCACATGAAGTTGCACCCAGTGTTCCACAGATCATTGCTGTCACCGTATATAGGGGACAGAGAGGGGAGGGTCAATAGGGGACCAGCTATGGAGGAAAAAGAACACAGCTACCATGTAGCGGAGATTCTCGATTCCAGGTGGAGGGGAGATCAAGTAGAGTATTTGGTAATGTGGGAAGGGGAGCCGGAGTCGGAAAACACCTGGGTCAGGGCAGAGGATGTAGATGACGAGGTTTTGATTGAAACTTTTCATCAGAGATTCCCTAGAAAACCCCAGCCAGTGGCGAGGTTCCGGAGGGAATACTTCGCCACCACCGACGACGAAGAAGAGTTGGAGGGGTTCGCTGATTCCGAGGTGGAGGAGGATTCAGCGAGTCGGAACGAAGACCGATGGAGGGAATTGTTCGAGACGTCTGAAGATGAAGAGGATTCTTTTAGGGGTTTCAGCTCCTCACCGCCCAGAGGAGGGAGTAGGGGCGGGGGAGAGGGGGGCCCTGGAGGGGAGGTGGATGTCAGGGAACTGACATCGGAGGAAAGGGAAGTGGTAAGGCTCCCAGAGACTGGGAGAGAGTCAACAGCCAAAGCAGGGACCAGCAGGGGGAGCGCGGGGTCTCTGGAGGAGGATCTCAGTAATGCTGAGAGAGACGCAGCAGCCCAGGCAGGAAGCAGCAGGGGAGAGAAAGGGGTGAGAGACACTTCGAGCGAAAATAGCGGGGAGGTGTCAGAAGCAACTGCAGGGAGACCCATGCTTCGCCGGAAGCTGCCACGTCGTGAGTCCAGGAGACGCGTTTCCGTTAAGGAACTTCTTTGCTGGAAGCGCTTCCGCAGACAGCCACTGTCAGACTCTACTAGTGACTAGAGCAGACATGTCTGAGGAGCTCTGTCACACACAGAGGTTTGTGGGGTCGCACAAACTCTGAAGGGGCACAATTTTAAGCACAAGCAGCTAACCATCCCCTGACAGTGCACCTAGCCCAGAATTACTCTGACAATTTCTCTCTTGGATCTTGGGCAAAGAGGTCTCTCGCGTCGCCTGCCATCTGGCCAAATTTCTGGCATCTCCTGTTAAGAATGAATCTGGGACCTGAAAAACACATTCTTTTCTGATCCCCTTCCAAGTTCAGTCCCTGTTATCTGTGGGTAGGGCTTGCCGTGTCCCCTGTCTGAAACCCTGGAGATCCACTTCCTGTCTCTGTAGTAGACCAGTGGCTTAGCTCAGTATTGGGCAACTTTTAATTTTCCAGGTGTATTTAAAACTATTCAGAGCCATCACTTAAATGGCTCACAGGACCTGGTAAGCCATCTGCAGAAGGCTTAATCTTATGTGTTGTTTGCAAGAGGGATCTCATGAACTCCCTTCTATCTTGCCGGGCCTCTTCATGCTCTTCCATCTTGTCCTTGTCTCAGCCCTTTCTTCCATGGCTCCCCAGGACCTGCTGGGCATTGCAAGGAAACAGTGGCCACCAAGCAGCCAGTGGGATTCAGCAGCAGTATGGCACTCACCCAGCCAGTACCTCGGGATTTATTTATTAAATTTATACATTGATTTTTGGGCAAGATTTGGCTTACGACAATTAAAATCCAGCAGTCGGGTACAATAGGGAAATGTAGGTAGGTGCCATCTCTCATTTCTGGTCCCTGATAGTTAACATGTTCCAGGTTCCATCTGTTCCTTCCAGAGGAAGGGGACAGAATGTGCGATGGGCTCTGTCTGTTTCTGATAGTGAAGAGATGAATCCGCCAACTTGGATCTTCCTTTCATCTGCAGGCACTTCCGTCCCCCTGGCAATGAAACACTAGTGGAGCAACCATTGTTCACATTTTATAATGGAAACATTCCAAACTAGGTGCTTGGCCTGAATCTTTAGGCGGCCCTCTGACTTAAAAGGAATGTGATGAAATCGTCACAAACGGTTGTCTCTGGGATGCACCATTTATTTGAGCTTATAGATTTGGCTTAACCCCAGGCAGTTAGCTATATCAGGTAACAACAATTTCTTCCTTTCTTCTTTGTGAAAGGAACAAGTCTCCGAAGGGCCCGCAATCTAAACTTGTACATGTCTCCTTTAGACGCTCCAAATGTCAAAAGCATGAAAAGCGTTGGACTTTGATGGAGTACAAGCTTTGATATCTCTGTTTGGTTTAGGCACAAGAACAGTAGCTCTGCACGTCGTCTTTTTTCAGGTTTTCCCATCTCCCTCTTTTTAATATGCCTGTATCACCCCCTTGATGTGTCAGAACTCCTAGAAGTGTGTAGGCAGGGCTGGTTACGAGGAAGATGATGGATGAAGAATGTTTATTCCTTCCTTGAGCTCAGCAAGCTAAATTTAGTGAAGTTTTTGGAGATAAAGGGAATGCTTCATCTTCTAAGGATGAAGACGGGGCAGAAGAGGGGTGGAAGCATCCAATTATCACTTAAGAGAAGCATTTTCCCCTAATCTTGATTTATCAAAAACCCAATTTGTTCTGTTTAGATGGTGTGGCTTCCTTTTTAGATTTTGTTCCCTCTCCGCCTTCCTTTTGAATCTGGCCAAGATTGCTTTTATGTTCCTGGGAGCTTCTCAGTTTGTGAATATAAAATTAGAACTTAATAACAGCCTCATAAATAGGTTCACACAAGTTATTAGCAAACAAAATTTTACTGGATGGCAATTCAGTTTATGTTACTCATGGCACAGGGTGGAAGGAAAAGAATCTTCTTCTTCTTCCTCTTCTTTTAAAAAAGCCTAACAACACAAGAGGCTGCTGGATCAAGCCAATGGCACAGCATCCTATTCTCACAATAGCCAGTCAGATGCTTGTGGGGAAACCACAAGAAGGACCTGAGTACAAGAGCTCACTCCTCTCTTGCCATTTCCAGCATTGGTATTAGAAGCATTACTTCCTCCAACCATGAAGGCAGAGCATGGCATTCATGACTTGTAGTCGCCACTGGCCTTCTCCCCATGCACCAGAAAGAGGTCACACGGAGAATGGTGACTTCCACCCCTGAGCTGATACACTAGATCTTGATAGTGTCGTAGCGCTTTCCTAAAGTTTTTATTTCCTAGACTTTCGTTCATCATGGACTGAGCGAGTTTCAGCCGCTCAGCCTCCCCACTTCCTTGCCTTGGAGGTTGTCTGTGGGCTCTGCTGCCTAGCAGGCAGAGGTCAAATGTTGAATGAGGGCAGCAAATGCCACCTGAATAATCATGGCACCATAGGGCCGCCATGTTTGTATCTCTTATACCAGACTTTAAAATGTGGCTTTGATTTTATTCCAATAATATTTTGTGGAGCAGCTTTGAGAGCCTTGGGGGAGCTATATAGCGGGATAGAAGCATTCCAAATAAAATCCATACTGGGGTTTTAAAATAACATTGAGCATCTTGCTGGTACAGTAAGGCTTCATTAATGGAATTTTATTTTATCTCGCCCATCTTTTAAGAAGCATAGTCTTCTCTCTCACAAGCACAGACACACACAGTATTATCCTCACATACCCATTATTGCATCCAAACAAGACTGTAAGGTCAGTTAAGCTAAGAAAGGGCAAAAGCAAAAGTTGACCCAGCCTTCCCAAACCTCCTCTTCCGTCCCCCCTTAAGATGCAAAGCCTTTCCAAGTAGTTCAGAAAGAATAGGCATAGCTTACTACCTTGTAAATGCCACGTATTCATGTGCACTGTGCAAAGTCCTTAATGCGGAACTTTCATTTGGGTTGTCTCTTTATCCTCTGTGTACCCTTGAGAAGTCAGGGTTCCCATGTCCCCCTGATTCGATATCTGCCCGTTGCATCTGAATGCCATTTTCTGGGAATCTTGGGTGGAGAGAGAGCTGTGGTGCTTGGGTCTGGCTTACGGGCTTGTTGTGGGCACCTGGTTGGCCACTGTGAGATCAGGATGATGAACTAGGTGGGCCTCTGGCCTAATCAAGAACCAGGCGCTGCTTCTGATAGATGAATTGCTGAGACTAAGCTGGGAGGTGAATGCATATAATTAGCAAAGTCTAGGGAAACTTTTCTCTCTTGGGTCCTTCAGAGAAATTAACATTTAATTGGTACTGCCTGTGAAAGCAAAGGCAGGGGATTCTCAGGCCTTGTAAACAGCCATTTGCCTGCTTCTTAATGGCAGGTGGAAATTTGCCTCCTGGTCCTGACAACTAGGCTGGCAGGCGTCTGTGAACCAGAAGAGAGTTAGGAGGCCACCAACATGGCAGCATCCCAGTCCTCATGCGCCTGTTTTTCATGCGAAAGCTCCCAGTTATCAGTCTCC
This sequence comes from Podarcis vaucheri, assembly GCF_965113315.1. Lineage (NCBI taxonomy): Eukaryota > Metazoa > Chordata > Lepidosauria > Squamata > Lacertidae > Podarcis > Podarcis vaucheri. The sequence goes on from NC_138765.1 coordinate 76,340,142, forward strand.
AGCATCCCCCACCAGTCAGAGCAAACAGTCCAGGGCTGGAAGGACAAAGCTGGACCTCGGCATAAGGCAGCTTCTTGTGTTTCCAGGTGTGGCTGACTGAGCTCGCTAAAATCTGCTTAACGTCCATGTTGAGACTTGTGCACCAGCTCAGCAAGGCTGAGCAAAGCTGCTGCAGTCTGTAATCTGAAGTGCAAACTTCTGTAAAGTCTTCAGGTCTGTCTCCTGGCTGGGAGGGAGGACAGGCTGAGTGTGTTGTGTGTGCTGTCTGAAAAGCCATTTCTGTTTCTGGTCATTCTCTCTCTCTGTCTCGTATTGATCCGGTATAGCTGAGTGCTGCACCCAGTTGCTTTCTGCTCCCAATGAGGTTTTTATCGGCGACGGTGCCAGGCAGTTGCTGTTCCCATCTGCAACCTCATTGATTCCGGGTGTGGAACAGGCTCTGCTTTGAGCCCTACTGATAAGGCTCCCAGTTTCTTAGCAACCACACATGTCTTGCATGAGCAGAAGCTTGTCCTACTGCAGTAGCAGTGACAATCCTGAATGTCTCCAAATTAGCACCATTTTTTAAAATGAAAAACAAGGTAAGGTGCCTGCTTTTCCCCCACCCACCCCCCTTGAGATCTTTGGTCCACGATTCTTGTGTGAAGTGGAGATTATGGGAGCTCTTTGTACGTTCTCTGCAGCTGAACTATTTCTCTTTCTTTCTTTTAGACTTCCCTCCTTATTTAGTATGGCTGTGCCATGTGTTCTCCTCCTAACTGTTCTTGGGGTAGAAGTAAACAGCAAATCCTCTGACAGTTTGGTATGTATTTCACAGTGAATTAAAAACCTCTAAAAAAAAAGCCTAGTTCTAGCCTTTGAGTCCTGTTGCCTATCCAGAATCTGAGAAACACGGTGACCTCTGCTAGTGTGTGAAAACTGTCAAGATCCAAGGATCCCCAGGCATGCACCTGCAGATGATGGAGAAGTCGGGCGCCATCCTGGCGCCTGGGCATCGTCACTTGGTCACAAGTGGCCAATAGCCAGGTGCAAAATGTGCCCGGCAAATTTTGAACACCAGTCACAGCAAGCAACATCTTAGAGCCAGGGTGGGGATATCTGGGACATGCCAGTTTTTGATAGGCCAGAACCCTGTCCTTTGGCAGTGATCACTGGGACACATGGGGATTGGAGTCCAACATCTGGAGGGTCAGAGGTTTCCCACCTCTACATTAGAGTAGTCTCTGCTACGTGTAAGTGAAGGAGGAGCCCTTCTTTTAAGAATGCACCTCCCAGGCATGCACTTGTAAATATTAGATCATGCGGGAGGATGCCAGTTCTTTTTAACCAGGTTGGTATGAGCCATTGATATATGGTTGAAAGCTGGCGAGCATTGCCTGGTAAGTTTCCAAAAGCCAGATGTGAGCTATGCATGACATCTAGGGTAGGGGAAGCAGGGGCTTGGTTTTGTGCATAGCCATCTGTTCACCTGTTTGCGGTGGTGGCTGGTGTCCATCAGGACGAGGAGGGTGTAAGGTAGGGAGCCCAACAGTGGGTGGAGCCAGAACCAATGACAGGTGGAAATGCAGCCAATGGCAGGCAGAGCTGCCTGATTCTGATTTTGACCCCATCCTTCTCCTCCCTGCTGAGTTCTACACGGGTCGCATCTGAGACTGAGGAGGATAAAGCTGACTGCCAGGGCCATCCCTGGACTGGCTGATATTAAGAAGGCAGGCAGTGCCCCCCCCTGCATTTGTCCTAATGGGCCAGCTTCTACCATCTCTCCTGCCCCATTACTGGTTAGAAACAGCATTGAACTATTCAACATATGTAGATCTCTGCAAATCGGCTGGCTTTGCATGCTTTATTCTAGGGGGAGCTGACTCTCCAGATGTTGTTTGGCTGCAGCTCCTATAATCCCTGGCCTTGGGCCATACTAGCTGAAGCTGATGGCAGGTGTAGTCTAGCAACGTGGAGGGCAGCACGTTGACTACCACTGCTTTATACAGTTCTTGTGGTCCAGATGTCCTTATTACAGGATTATTTTAAAATATATATATAGGACAGCATTTGCACACTCGTCATTTATAACTGCAAAGTGGGGAATCTTTCTCCTCTGAAACAGAGCAACCTAGCCTGCACATCTGTAAAAGTAATCCATATTTTGCTTTCTGAGTGTGCCGTTCTGTGTCCTCCTCCCCTTCTGTCCTTCCACCAGATGGATGAAGCCTGCCCCAATCATTACAGGTTTGATTTACAAAGCCGATCAAGGCTGAGTGATACACTCTTTCCCCCATGTGTGCTTTTAATCTCCTTTACCTGTTTGTTTGCGGGTGACTCATCATATTCATCTTGATTTAGAGCCTCCAAGGAAGAGGAGGGTGGGTTACTTGTACTGTACAGTAACAGAAGTATTCCGTGAGCTGCAAGCTTGTAGTCTAATTTTAGAAAAACCTGCCCTCTTTCGCTGAAGAAAATCCCGTTCCCGGTAAGAGGATAGCCGTTCATAGCAACGCCTCACGATCTCACCAGGTTGTTATCAAGTTGCTTCGAGATACAACTCAAAAAGGGTTCGATCTAACCTTTTCTGAAAGCCCTAAACTGCCTGTGTCCAGAATACCTCCTCCTCCCAGACGAACCTGTCTGGCGTGTTAAGATCTTTTACAAATGCCTTTTTCTATCCAGCCACCCATTTCACCTCTGAAGGTCAGGGTTACCAGAGGTGGGGTCTTGGGAGAGGAACTGCAGCTGAGCAGTTCTTTCCTGCAAGAGATCTAAGGTTCATAATCTGCCTTCGCCTATTTAAACCATGCTGGACTCACTGCTAAGCCAGGAGTGATTTTCATTGAGGTTGTATTTGGGCCATAAATTATTTTAAAATCTTGATTTAATTGTTGTAGTGGGGTTTGTGGCTTTTTTTAAAGTGGAGTATAAATGAGCTAGATTATGAATAGGGACTACTTCCCAAGATCTGCTCTACCTTGACTAAGAACCCAGAACAGATTGTTGTCTCATCCAGACCAGGAGTTTGGAAGCTGAAGTCCTAGGGTTAAAATGCAGTTCTCTGTGTCTGGCCCTGGAGACGCTCCCAAGCCACGCCTCCTTCTCAGGCCACACCCTCTCTTCCTAGGCCACACCCCTCGCTGCTTCTGATCTGTACCCGCCTCAAGTGCTTTTGTGTGGCTAGAATGTGCCCTCGAACTGGGTGATCCCTCTTGCTTTGCCTCTTGTTGACCGCTGGAGAGGTGTAGGTGTAGATGGGGGGGGGGGGAATGTTGCCTACTCCACAAGTTTCTCATCCCTTGTTATGCCCATGTTTGCCTCTGGTGCCCACCCACCACTGGTATGCCCCCCTGCCCAAGGTTGCCATTTCACCCGTCTGAAGCAAAAGACATTTGAGATAGCAATTTTTTCATTTGTAATTTTTATCTGTGAAACAGGCTATAGTATTTCCGCAAAGCAGCTTAGTCCCCGCTTAAAATTCAACACACAGTGCCAGTGGCAGGTGCTGTGTCTAAATGAAATTATTATTTATTTAGTCGGCAAATTTCATAGCCTGCTTTTCCGCAATTGTTCTGGCGGCAGGTTACTGTTAAAGTGGGGTTGGGGAAGTACCAATAAAGTTGCAGCGATAGGAATAAAACATTGTCAAGGGAGAGAAGCAAACAAAGAGCTTGGCAATCGGGCAGCACCTTAGTCATAAAAAGGCTTGCCTGAAGAGACCTTGATGGCTCACTTGAAAGGGCCACGTCCCCCGAAGTTGTCTCGCCAAGCTCAGTGGCGGGTTTCTTAGTAATTGGAGTTTCTCATGTCGTTGGAAATTTCCTTGGCTCCAGCTCCATAAAGCTACTTTTTAAGAAGCATGCTAATTAATAATTAGCAAGGATCTTCAGTGGTGGAAGCTTCACTTTTCTGAACCCTTCAAGGAACAGTTTTATGGAGAGATCTTAGGCCAGTTTCCTGTCAAATAGCAAAAAGGATACATATGGTTTATAGATACTGTCTGTCATGACTGTCTGGGCGCATCTCTGCATATTCCAGAAAGGAGCAGCTCCCTTGCCAACGTGTGTGTGTGTGAGTGTGCGTCCGTGCAAACATGCACCCTCCTCCACAACCTCATCCCTTGTTTCAAAATGTCATGCATGTTGTTGACAAGAAATATATGGCATCCGCCTTCTCGTCACAGCATTTGTGCCTGAAGAAGAGCTGGCGTGTTGTTGTTGTGTTGGCACTTTCGCGTGCACCCAATGAACATTGGAAAAGCATAATCTACGACTCATGCTCTGCTTGCATGTTCTGAAAGTACGCTGAACCCCTTACTCCTGCTTCCTCTGGTTCTCCGCTTGTCTTCAGGTGCCATTTTGGATGGGCTGTTTCAGAGTGTGTGGACCCTATTTCTATAGCATGGTTGGCCAGTCAGACCCAGCGGCCCAAGCTGGGAGTTTGTGACACTCTGGCACAGGGTTAGGGTTATGCATAGGAAGCTGCCTTCTACCGAGTCAGATCATTGGACCATCAATCTCAGTACTGCCTGCACTGACTGGCAGCCCACTCTCTGTGGTTTCAGGCAGAGAGTCGTTCCCAGCCCTACCTAGAGATGCCAGGGATTGAACCTCAGGTCTTCTGCCTGCAAAACAGATACTCTACCAATGAATACTACCTTCCCCTGCTCCCCACTTGGCAAACATAGAACAGGGGTGAAAAATGTTTGGTAATTTGCAGTAGGCCGGCAAAGGGTTTCTATCTCCCAATTGGTCTAACAATTGGCACAACAAAAGAGGCTTTTCCTTCTCTCCTGCCCCCTTGCCCCCTGCTGAAATGAATAAATCTGGGGACGGGATTACAAAGGGTAGGTTTGTAGCAGGAAAAGGTGTGGTGTGTACACAGCCTGGACCAGCAACACCTGCAGACCCACAACTTCCTCTGGTGAAGGTGAACAGGACTTGAAAGCAAGCCACGCCCATCCTTGAGCATCTACAGATTCTCCTCACTAGTTAGCTGTGACTGCATACAGGAGGAACTGCTTGGTTTTTCCCTGAAAAAGATTCCCACCTCTTCTTCGTGTGCATAAATGGTTGAGTAAATCTCTGAGAACCCGACTTGGGGAGGGGGTGTTCATTCCAGATGTAAAGATCCGCAGTATGAGAATGAATCGTTCTTGTTTTCTTTCTTTCTTTCCTCCTACTTCTGAATGTTTTTAAAGGCACCCCTTTGGGAAAGGTTAAGCTGTGTACACTTTGTGAGGAATACTAGCCCATAAGCTTTTTTCCTCCACACACAGTTGTTACTCCCTCCCCCCCCCAAAAAAAAATCTGTTATTCATGCTTGTGTGTGCGTTAAGAGGCTCCCTTCTACTTATTAGGCAATGTCATGAAACTGGAGTTCAGCTGAATTTGCTCTCTTGGTTTAAAAGTGAATGAAAATTTTTACATGAACTGAGAATCTTTACGTATTTTTCTCTCCCCTCTCCCGCTCTAGGAATCGGAGTTAGAATGCTGTATGGACGCAATGGAGACCAATGCCACCTGTCTAGCCGAGAACCAGTGCAGTCCAGGTAAGTTATTGGTGGTTGTTACACACTAATCCAGTGGTTCCCAAACTCCTTTCCCTACAGGCCACTTGAAAATGTCTGAGGGTCTTGCTGAACCGCTTAATGATTTCTCTTCCCACTTTAGCCATCATATTGTACTCTGTATGGATTTTAATTGCACTTTTAAGCAGCTGCTTTTATTTATTTTTCTATATTGTATTCCTCAGGAACACAATATATTAGAAATAAAAGAAGCAATAAAAAGGAGCATCTGTGGTGGATCTTCCTACACTTTTATCCCCACAGCAGCCCTGTGAGGTAGACTAAGCTGAATGATGGGGATTGGCCCAATGTCAACCTAGGTCTTAAACCAGAGTCTCCCCAGCCTTAATTAGATAACTTTCGCCCTGTGGTGATGTATGTTAGGGCATCAGGAGACCGCTCCCATATAAATCTGCAGTAAAGACCCGCATATTTAGTTGCAAGCCTCTTCTATCTAGCCTTGCAGACTTTCTGGGGTAGGGGAAAGCAGAGTACAAACTGAACCTTTAGGTGCTTGTCTGGCTTAATTATGTTAATTCTATATCACAGCAATTATGTCCACATGCTTCTGCGCAGCCAACCCTGCGTACAGCCACTTGCCACAGCCCAGAAATACAGTTTTCCAAAGAATGAGCTGGTAATTTTTCCTGAGCGTAGCCTTTCATCTTGGGCACGGTAGGGGAGATAAGTGGCAAAGGGACTTCCAGGCAAACGACCAAAGAACGTGTCAGAAAATTCTGGTTGACAAATCAGTGGCCCCTTTTAAAACTAAAAAGTTAATAAATTGCTAGCTCCCCCCTGTCTTGGGTTACATTAATGTTGCAACATAACCTTTGAGGTTTTGTTGTTGAGAGTGATGTATCGAGGAGGGGAGCTGCTGAACAGTTGCCAATAAATTCCAGATTTCGGTTTTTCATATATTTCAAAAGGTTAATCGATCACAATCTTCAGTGCCACTAAAAGAGCTTTGTTGTCATTTTCTCCTTCCTTTTTTTATATTACTGTCAGATAGCTTTGCCCTCCCAGTAGGTCTCTTTTTATGTTTAGATTAAATGTCAGATGTAATTTATCACCAAGGGTATCTAATGTGCCGCTTCCAGCTGAGGGAAGCGGAACAGCCGTGTTTGTTTCCCAATCAGTGCCTCGCTCATCATGTGCTATATGGAATAATTGATCCCCATCGCTGGCTGTGGAGGGCTGGCCTGGTGAGGCTACTAGGCAGCCGGTTTGGGCTCCTGAGATCAAAGCAGCAGCTCTCCACGGCTGATGCACTCCAGCCATTTGTCCAGAAAGGTTGAATGGGGGGGAAATAGCTTTGCCCTCTTCCGTGTTGCATTGCAGAGTGCCACGTTAAAGTAAGGACAGAGCCCCCTGAGGAGCTTACAAGTTATGGGCATAGCTGTCAATGTTTCCCTTTTGTTAAGGGAAATTCCCTTATTCCAAATAGGATTCCTCACAAGAAAAGGGAAAAGTTGACAGCTATGGTTATGGGCATAAGAACTCCCCTGCAGGATTTACCATATTTTTTGCTCTATAAGACTCACTTTTTCCCTCCTAAAAAGTAAGGGGAAATGTGTGTGCATCTTATGGAGCGAATGCAGGCTGTGCAGCTATCCCAGAAGCCAGAACAGCAAGAGGGATTGCTGCTTTCACTGCACAGCGATCCCTCTTGCTGTTCTGGCTTCTGAGATTCAGAATATTTGTTTTTGTTTTTGTTTTCCTCCTCCAAAAACTAGGTGCATCTTGTGGTCTTGTGCGTCTTATAGAGCGAAAAATACGGTAATCAAAGACCCATCCAGACCAGTGCTTTGCCTACATTAGGGCAGCGAGATGCCTCTGTGAAGATCACAAGCAGCAGATAAAGGCAGTAAACCTTTCACTTCATCAAATGTGGTCCTCTTTGAAAAAAGTTTGGGCACCCCTGCTCTCGAACTTGGAACTCTCTCCTTTTTACCCAGCATCCATTCTGACCTGGGGCTTACAGGGCAATAATAGCACACAAATCCATCAGGTTCTGGCAGCTCATGGGGCAAGTCTTCAGCCACTTTCCAAAGATGAATGCAGTTGTTACATTTGTAAGGAGTGTGGTGGACTCATGTGTTTCTCAAAACGAAAGGGGCTTGCCTTCTCCACCCTGCTTTTGCTGCCTGCCTCATCAGCAGTGAAGGCGGAGACATTAGGGCAATTAGCATTGCCCCACCAACCTCAGCCAAACCCTGCCTACTTGCCCATTTTTTACAACCGGTGAGGGACGGATTCTGTCCATGCTTGGCTCTGCCTCCAGCTCCTGCTGACACCCCTGCTTTCTGCACAACGAGCACCCGCAACCACAGCTAACTGCTGTGTTTTCAAGCTGTTTGCAGGTAAAGAACCTTCCGTAGGTGAAAATTTGAAAACATTGCGGGGTGTGCCTAAACCTCTCTCCATCCCCTGGGTCGGAGCCCTCTTGCTCACGAAACTATTTGAATTCTGTCGCTCAGACCTCATGCAAGTGTCCCAGGCCCTATGCAAGGAGCTGTGAGGAAATGGGCCTTTGGGGCAGTCAGACGAATGAAGTGGGTTTCATCCGATGCTTGTTTCTGCATGAAAGGTACTTCTGAGGCGTCTTCTTTTTTACTCTTCTCATTCTGCCTTCATCCTTTTGTTCCCCACCCCCTCGCATGCAGGCTGCTACAGGCGGTGGAATGAAGATGGCAGCAGCAGCTGCATCAAATGTGATAACGAAACTGCCGCTGCCACGCCAGCGTACAACCTGACTGACTGCCGAAACAGTAAGCCATCTGTGCAGCGTGTTCTTCCCCGATTTGAGCCCTTATAGGAAAGGCCTTCATAGGGGCTTCTTTCTGTGCTTCCCTTAGTTTAGACTTCTAAGTTTGGAGAAAAGGTGCAGAACAGGTGACACAGCAGAGGTGTAATGAAATCATGTGTCGTATGCAGAAAGTGGATAGGAAGACTTTCCCTCCCTCTCCCATAGCACGAGAACTTGGAGGCATCCAGTGAAGCCTGGGAGATTCGGGACAGGCAAAAGAAAACACTTCTTCACACAGCACATGGTTAAACTGTGGAACTCCCTCCCACTGGAGGCAGTGATGGCTGCCAACTTGAATGGATTTAATAGAGGATTGGACAGATCAATGAAGGATAAGGCTTATCACTGCGATGGCTGTGTTCTACCTCCACAGCCAGGGTCGGTATTGCTCTGAAGACCATTTGCTGGGAATTGCAAGAGTGGAGAGAGCTGTTTCACTCAGGCCCTGCCTACAGGCTTCCCAGTGGTTTGCCACTGTGAGAACAGGATGCTGGATCCTGATGAGCCTTTAGGCTGATCCAGCTCCAAGGCTCTTCTTAAATTCCTTCTCAAGCATCCTGTTGATGCCCTTGTTCTCTAGATTGCTTCCTCCCAACCATCCAACAGAGGTCACTACAGAGCACTTTTAGGCTTACTTTCCTAAGATACAGCTGTTCAAAGTTGTAATCATTGTTTTATTAGCCACGCTGCATATTTCCTATAGTGCCATCCATACACATGGTGCATTCCAAAGATCAGGTGTAACAGATGCTTGAGGGTGTATCCAGAGGCTCCTACTCTGTGTAGGCCCATTGAAATTAGTGAAATGACCATGAACTGGGAAGCCTCTCAAGTTTATATCCTATCCTATCCCTAGACGGCCTTAAAACAGACAAAGCTTAGCTTCGACCCTCTTTTTCCCACTTCACGTTAGCCGCAGGGGGAAATTACTGGCTGCTTTACACTGGGGACAGTGGGACGTGCTCCCAAATGTTCCAAAGTGACATAGAGAATTGCAAAAGTAAGACCGGTATGTGCTGTGAATACCAAATCAACACTAGTCATGGGGCAGGGCGGGGGGGGGGGGGAGAAATGTTTAGTAAATAGCAGTCCAGCTCCTTAGCAGAGCATCACCTGCTTAGCATGTCAGAGGTCCCAGGTTCAGTCCCTGAATTATCCAAATATGGTTGGATATCTTGGAGAGTGGCTGTCAGTCAGTGTAGACAATACTGAGTTGGATGGACCAATGGTTTAAGGCAGCTTCCTTTGTACCTTTCAATGAGTGGAGTCTCGGCCTGTTGCATTATACGTAAGCACAAAACCTAAAGCATACTAAAGGGCAGGGTGGGTGGGTGTGTAATAGGTAGACCACTTCTGACTTGTACCTAATGTGAATTAGGTAACACTTTTTGCTCCTCTCCCCCACTGGTTCCCTTGTAGACGGTGGCAGAGGAATGAATTCCCAGATGAATCTAACTACCGTAACCCCAGTTACTCTGGGTGTAGGTGAGTAATTCTGGGAAGTGGGCTGCGTATACTGAAGGGGGCTGTATCAGAAAGGGCTGCTGACACCCCAGTGTTTGTTCAGGTGGCTATGGCCTTGAACCATCCACAAGGCTACTTCCATTTTGCCCCACACCTTCGCACCATCTGAGCCAGATCAGCGGCCTCAATTGCTCTGTTTGTGAAATCTCCCTTCTGTTAATACTTCTGTTGCTTTAAGGCACTCATAGCCCCCTCCCATCCCACCTCAGGGAGATTTTCTCCCAGTTTGCTTCTGGAAAAGGAAATGGGATATAGCACCCTTAAATAGACAAATTTGGAAATGAACAAACCTCCGGAGTCCAAACTGCATTCATCTCTGACAGTTTTTTTGTTTTTTTTTAACTATTAAAGATGAAATTGCTCCTCTTCTAACAAAAGTATGTGTCCTGCTGTTGAAAACCAGTTGCTGCCACCCCCTCAAAAAAAACCACCAACCCTGTAGATTGTGTCTGACACATAATTTCATTGTGTATATTTGTGGATTTTACCTGGTTTTATAATCTTATTATGCCTTTTTAAAGTCTGCTTTAATTGCTTGTTTTTAATGAACACATTGCACCGTTTTATGGGAAATGGCTTATTTATGTGTGTGTTTGCTTTTGTTTGATGGAGTGGCATATACATTTTTTCTGAATAAATAGTGACAGTTGCGGGGACCCAGTTTTGCCTGTGACGATGCTAGGAGGCCTGTTCAGCCTCTCTCCTGTCTCTCCCTCACAGGGGGCCCAGAAGTAGCTGCTTCTCTTATCTTTGGGACGTTTGTCATCAGCCTCTTCCTCATACTGTGCGTTGCTTCGTTCTTCTACCTCAAACGTGCCAACAAACTTCCAAATCTCTTCTACAGAAGGAACAAAGGTATGCTGCTTCTGTCGCTTCCATCTTTAGCCTTTTTTTTGGGGGGGGGTTAGATCCAGATCAGCCTGTTGGCACATCCCATCTTTCTTCCATCATGGAACTCAGGATGGCTTATGTGGGTCACCCAGGAGGCATTATGTGGGTCTCCCACCTAGGCATTAACCAGACCCAGGCCTGGTTAACTCTCAGCAAGATGCAGTGCCATGTGTCCTCAATCCATGCCCTAGGATAAGTCTTTCCCCAAGCTAGTATCCTCCAGATGTAGTTGAAGTGCAGCTTCCATCATCCCTGGCCATTGCCCATCCTGCCCGAGACCGATGGAAGTTGCATTTCAGTACATTTCAGTACAGCAAAGGAGGCTCAGCTTTCAAGTTAGACTGTTCCACTGCCAAGCAGTTCTTAGTGTTGAGACATTTAGCCGAAGTCTACTTCCTTGCAAACTCCCACCCATCACTTCTAGCTCTGCCATCTGGAACCAGAGAGAGCAAGTTTTGTAGCAGCGAGTTCCATGAGTTAAATACACAGAAGCAACACTTCCTTGTTCCAGTCTTTGAGGTTTTGAGCTGACCAGAAGTACTTCCAGGTCATTTTGAAACAAGCACCCAGCATAGGGCAGCTTTGTGTGTACAATTCCTGCAACTGACATTGGACCAATTAGATCACTAATACTACGACTCTCTCTTTTCTAACCCTTCTCTTTAGGGTCTGTTGTACAGTCTGCTGAATCAGTAAGTAAAACTCCAGCCTTTATAATTAATCTTGCTTAACAGGAGTAGCAATAAGTCTGGGTTTCTGGACATGGGCCTCAGGCTTCATTAAAGCTCTGTTGATCGCTTCTGTTGAAACCATTCCTAGTTCATCTGTTTTGCGGTGGTGGGCGACTGCTTCAATCTGTTGACTGAATTGTAGCAGAACTGTGTTTTGGGTTTCAAAACCTTTCAAATTTGTGCTTGGTGTGGGGCAGTTCCAAGAATGCAGTTTCACTGGAATTGGGGGAAGTTAATGCAGCTTTGGGGAGGACTGTACCACCTTAACGGTGTGCACATATATGTGTGTAGAATCGGCTCTCAGATACACTGGAAAGTTTGGAGGAAGTCATATGAAACTTAGAAGAAAGTTCACTACCCCGAAACTTCTGAGATACCCTAATCTTCATTCTTATCTTTTCAGGCATCAATGTTATCTCCACCGTCCTCAGGTAAGGATTCCCCCCCAACCCCATCCCTTTGGTTTCTGCTAAAAGTCCCTTTTGTCACGTGGTGGCAAGGAAAAGGAAAACTGAGAGCCCTTGCCTGGAAACTTTATTTTTAAACAGATATACGGCCTCCCCCTTTTAGAGTGCCATTTTTGTTTGCATCTTGATTTGTGGAGAGTTCCTTACAATAATCACCTAAAAACCAAAACCTTTCTCGATGGCACCTTGCGGCATTAACACTGCTAATCAGGCCCCTCTCCGGTCATAAATGCAAAGCTTATATTGCCTCGTGAAAAGGTTCTTTCCCCCCACTTTAATAGCATATTTGGTACTTAAGGGGGGGGGTGCTTTAAAAGTAGATGGATTTCAGGCAGCGAGGGGTTTTATGGGCGCTTGAGAGAGAATTACTGAGCTGGTCCGGGCTGCTCGCAGCTCAGACTGTCTCCCGGGTTCCCAAGTGGCTCATTCTTAGTCTCGGTGGATTGAAACGTGTCGTACAGCTCAGAATAGATGACAGATGGAACACAAAAAATATAGGGGGTGGTTTGAGTTCTTCCCACCCTGCCCACCCATGATTTCTTTTCTTCTACAAAATAATTATAAAAAGCATTTGATGCTCGAAACCATTCCTATTCCCTAGAAGTGCATGTAGTCTAATTGGAATATATTTCTTCTTTAAAGCTTGTTCGTACAGGAAGCCCTTGCACATAATGATTTTTCTAAAACAAAAAAGTGTGTGTGTTTTATTTTTCCATTTATATCCCACCTTTTCTCCTAAGCTGCTCACTGTCTGGCATACATGGTTCTCCCTCTCTTCCAGTTTATCCTCACAGATTAGGCTGAGAGACAGTGACTCTTTTGTGGCAGTTTTGAACTGGGGATTTGACCCCTAGTCTGACACTCTTAACTGCTATACCACCCTGGTTTTCAGTTTTTTTGGGGGGTGGCTCTTAATCCAGAAATCCTTTCTCTGCCCCTACCTTTTATATTTTGGAGCCACGATTTCTTGTGATGCAGTAATCACAAAATCAAAAAAAGGTGTAGGTGAGTCAGATATTTGGCAATGGAAGCCAATTGTCTTTTCAGTGCCTGCTTGAAGGGCTACTTCATCCAACAGATGCTTTTGGGAGAGATCTTTCCCAGTCTGCCTCTGTATTGGAATTTGTTTTTCAGATGTGTTAAATTTTTTTATTGAGAGCAACAGTCAGTGTAGACTCTACTGAGCCAGATGGACAAATTTGTCTGTACACTTCCTATGTTCCTAGCAAGCACAGCCAGATATGGATGATGGGAGTTGTAGTCTTTCACCCTCTGGTAGGCCACGGGTTCTCCCACCTCTGCTCTAGGAAAACCCAATAAATAATAATAATAATAATAATAATAATAATAATAATAATAATAAAATTTTATTTATATCCTGCCCTCCCCAGCCGAGGCCAGGCTCAGGGCAGCTAACAACAATAAAATGCTGACCAGGGATCTTAAATAGCTTCCAGCCACAAGCAAAGTGACATAGTTCTCCCCTTCTCGAAAATCAACAAAAAATTGGGGTGCAAGGAAGCAAAAGCAACATCTGAAACTAATCCCTCCCCCAATTTCCTATCTTAAGCAGTTAAGGTAATAGCATCTCCCTTTCACTTTCCTTTTCTGCAGTCCGCAAACCCCGCTACGTCAGAAGAGAGAGGTCACTGATGACATCCAGTACCAGCACAACTATTTCTGCAGAGACCAGAGTCAGCAATGTGTAGCAGCCAGTCTTTGGAGCCCTGAGGAATTGTAAATACTGGCGTGGGCGGCGCGGTGCCCATGCACCCAGTTGCTAGCAAAAGTGCCAGGAAAACAGCTGAGAAAGTGGCCGGCTGGGAAGAGGGAAAAGATGCCAGCAGCTTTGCATCCAACGGGCTTGTGCCAATGAAGCATGGAACGAAGACTCGCGATCAGAGGAGTTCCGGAGAGGGGAGCCAGTTCAGTTAACTGCTCTCAGGCAGGCTGCCAATTCTGTTTTATTTCCTGGATCGTAGTGAAAGACTCTCCGCTCCCCTTTTGAGACGCTGCGTGCTCACTGCACGGCCGCTCCAGCTCCACCATCATCTCTCTGACTGTCAGGATTTGGAGGTCTGGTTGGCAGCCTAGCTCCTGCACTGCTAGGCTATTTCTTTTTGAGGAGGTGAACTGGCTTGCGGTGCCCGCTGCTCAGTGTGAAACACAAAAGTGCCATGTTTTTTTAATGCCAGTGGGAAGCGTTTGGCATCTCTTAATGCAAAATTTTGCAGCATGCCTTCAGGTTCTGAGATGCGAGCTGGGCTGCTAGCCAGGAACTGCTCTTCCAGCGCACCATGCAAGTCGCTCTCTCTCTTTTTAAACAAGTGGGTTTTGAACGAGGCCTTAAGCTTATTGCAGTGTTGTCATCGCCGAGCTGCTGAAAGATTTTATTTTCTTCTCCCGCTTCCTCTGTATTTCATGATGGTGGGCAGTAGAATTTCCTTCCAGGTTTATCCGCTGAGCACACCCACCTCTAGGAGTCTCTGCTGGTTTTTTGCTGTGTGTGCTTCACAGCACACGGAGGCAAGAGTGGCCAAACAAACCATTGTGAGCAAGAAGCACACTCAGTGGCCTCTCATCTCCAAATGTTTGGAACAGGAGAGGTGGGAATTTGCAAATACTGCAATAGTTGATCCATTCGTTTTGTATTTTTGCACTCTGTTTTACTACTCCTCAAGCTCTGCATCCATCGCGGGGAACCTGCAGCCCTCCAGACCGCTAGACTACAGTTCCCATCATCTCTGATGGTTGGTTGTGTGTCCTACAGCTGGTGAGGGCTGGGAACATCTAGCAACATCTGAAAGGCCACAGGTTCCCCACCCTGGCTTTCTGTATCCTTTATATCAGCGGTAGTGAAGCTGATGCTCTCCAGCTTTGATGGCACTACAACCCCCATCATTTCTGGCTCTTGGCCGTCCTGCTGGGACTGATGGCGGTTGTAGTTAAGCAACATCCGGAGGGCACCACAATGGCTTCCCCTGTTTTAGATGATGCCTGGTACCTTTTACAGTACCGTTCAGTGGTGGCGACACAGTGTCAACTGTGACTCCATGTTTCTTGTCTCCCTAAGAGCCAGAAAACCTGCTCCCCACCTCTGGCGTAGATTTCACAACGCAGGTGCATTTTTTGACCCTCACAGACTAAAGGGTCCTTCCTGCCTGTCCAAGGAGGATACAGGATGCGGTCAGGATAAGTGCAGAAATGTCTCACGGTGGGGGCACTTTAATCTCTTTGGGTTGTCTCCTACTCAGAATAGACCCATTGAAATTAATCTGAGCCTTGCTCCTTCATATCGGTGGGCCCACTGAGTAGGACATCATTGGATGCAACCCTCTTATTTATTTAATGAGCTAAGATGTAGCTTTGAAATGGTCCTTCCTAAGCTGGGAGCATCCTCATTTTCTTCTGTTTTTAAACAATGCTTTTGAGCCTCGTCAGGATGAAAAGGGGGGGGGACGGGACATCCCCACACCTCCCCGAGTTTTTAGATTGCTACAAATCCAATGTAGAACCACCCAAGGAGGTATCTCTGACTTGGTCCCCACAGAAGAGTCTGCAGTCCAGAACTTTCCTCCAAAGGCAAATGCTTTATTTCTGTATGGGGAGTCCTCAACCTTCACTTGCTTATATTTATATCTTTTATTTAAATGCAGGTGCCATTTCTTGAGATCAGAATCCTGAGGGGTTTTTGTATATTAGCTTCTCTTCTTGTCCCCCCGCCTTTTACAATCTCTCAGATTCCCCGCAAGTGAAAACACGACTGGGAAGAGACCAGCGGAGATTCCAAAACTACTTCTTTTTTTCCCCCTGGGTGGACATATTACTATGCAATGATGCCATGCAAGGAAACAGCCTCCCCTTGCTCGGATGCAATCTCCCTTTTTGTAAAGTCAGTACGCTCCCCTTCCTTGTGCATTTAGGTTGGTGGTGCTGCCCTTTCAGCCCAGACAAAAGTCCTTCTTTCTGCTAGGCTGCCTGATGCCCTGCCTTGACCCCAAAGCACATGCCTCTACTTTCTAATAGATGGTTGAAGTCACTCTGATTGTTTGTGTGTGTGTGTGTGTGTGTGTGTGTGATCACACCGTTCAATGCAGGGAAATCTGTTCTTACTTGCCAGTGTAGTTGGGGGGGGGGGGTTGTA
The DNA here is from genome assembly GCF_965113315.1 of Podarcis vaucheri. Taxonomy (NCBI): domain Eukaryota; kingdom Metazoa; phylum Chordata; class Lepidosauria; order Squamata; family Lacertidae; genus Podarcis; species Podarcis vaucheri. The sequence goes on from NC_138765.1 coordinate 76,356,259, forward strand.
TCTCCTGTTGTGCCATTCTAGTGGAAAAGAGGCAAGTGTGGGCTGCTTTATTATTATTATTTTACTCCCACTGTTGTGTCAAATGCAAACTTGTCTTTGTGTACATCTCTCCCCACTCCCTTACTTTTCCCTTTCACTGGCTTTAATAAAAGCACACAAAGTCCTGAGTTCGGTGTATTAATTTTTCAAGCTGGCTGGTTTGGGCACTTGCTCCTAGTTTTGGAAAGGAGGTGCTAGGAGTTCTCCCTCTTCAGGTCAGAGGTGGGCATCGTGGGGACAAATTACCATTCCTATGGCAAATGGGGATTCGATTTTCCGAAGTCTCTGTCAAGCTTATGCATACAGATTCTGTCTTCATTCCCATCTTGCTCCTTGATCTTGACAATCAGCAAGTTGGTGGGGTGTTTCCCCCCCCCCCCGATTCTATTAAAAAAACAAGGTACATAATATATTCTCATATTATACATATTTAAACTGCAGGCTTCCAAAAGTAACCAGCACAACCATGAATTATTTTTAACTGCATAAAAATACTTTCTGTATTAATGCAACCATATAAGGGTTGTCGCCCGTGCAAGTCCTACTCAAGAGTAGACTCGTTGAAGTTAATGCAAGTGACTGCATAAATTTCTGTGGGTCTGCTCTTAATAGGACTTGGTTGAATGTAACCTGTTGCACTATGTGGTGCTTGTATATTATATTTAGATAGAAGACTCTTTTGCATATGCTTAGGCTTTCTTTAAAGATCTGCTTCAATAGCTTGGCCCAGTGGTCAGTACGAGAAGTGGTTCCCTGCAAAGCTTGATCCGGTCAGATCAGTTAAATCCCATGTATATATCCATTTAAAACAGATTACTTCTCCCACCTCAGTGGTGAATGAAAGTTCCCTGCATTGTATCGAGGATAGTATACAGCAGGGCTCATCTAAACTTAGTCCCTGTGGTGTAGTGGTTAGAGTCCTGGATTAGGGCCTGGGAGACCAGGGTTCAAATCCCCGTTCAGCCATAAACCAGAAGCTTTCTTATTACGGTAGATATTATAGGACGGGAATTGCCAAAACAACAGAAGAAGCTTTTCATGTATGCTACAACAGCTGCTAGGACTCTGTTAGCCCAAAACTGGAAAGATGACAAGATACTAACGAACGAAGAATGGCAAGTTAAACTTATGGAATACGCAGAAATCGCAAAACTTACAGGTAGACTTGGGGATAAAGACAACAGAGACTTTTAAAAAGACTGGGAATATGTTGTATTTACAGAAATATTGTAATGAAATGGACTCGCTAGCATGGTTTGAGTAAACACAATTAAGAAAGCATGAGCAAAAGTCAAGAAACAATAATATGGAAATTAACTAAATATAAGAGGTAATTTGAAGAAAATTTGAGATGAAGAATATAAGAGCACTTAATTAAAAGATGGAAAATAAGACAAAAATTAAGCAGAAGCAGCAAATAGTTAATGAACCAGAAGTTGGGGGAAGTCATGGGGTGGGGGAGTTTTGTTTTATTGCATTTCTTTTATATGATAAATGTGTTGAATATCAAAATGTAAACTTAATTAAAAATTATTTTTTTAAAAAAAATCCCCACTCAGCAATAAACCTCACTGGGTATGACCTTGTTGCCTCTCAGCCTAACCTCTATCCCACAGAGTTCTTGTGGGGATTAAATGAAGAGGAAGAGAAGGGCGTACGGCACTCTCCGCTCCTTTGGACATGGATGTAGTAATAATAAACTATTGGAAGTTCTTTAGCAAAAGGGGGTGATCCAATATAGCAGCTGTCTGTAGGCAAACATGAGGCCTACAGACTTGAGGCTGAAGTGCAGAGGTGAGGTGTGTACCAGATCTTGCCAGACTTCTTTCTCATGGCAGTTTTTCTACGCAGGCTACATGCCTGGGGCCACATCTGCACCACGCATTTAAAGTGCCGTGATAACACCTTAAGCTTTCGTGGCTTTCGCCCAAAGAATCCTGGAAACTGTAGTTTGCTGTAAAGTTGCAAAGAGACCCCTATTCCTCTCACAAAGGTATAATTCCCAGAATGGTTTAATCGTCAGTCCCTCTTCCCAGGGAACTCCTCCAGGAATTGTAGCTTTGTGGGGGGATGAGGGGGGTCTCCTAACAGTTCCCAGCACCCTTAACCAGCTGGGCCTTTCCCCTGAACCTCTTTCCATCCACCAATAACTGCCTTATCCTATGTCATTTTGTGGCATCACAGGCAGTCCAATGCCAATGGCAACAGCTGAGGAACCAGTGTCTTCAGACCTCACGGTTGTGGGTGCACCTCAGCAAGTTGACTTAATTGTGTGTTTATTATGAATAAATGATCATAGCCCACTCTTCATCTGTACTGCTAATGGGTGGGGAAACATCATAAAACTGGTGCTGGGGTTTTGGGGGGGGGGTTGGAACAAGGGCTGCATTCCAAACCTTCCAGGGACTCTATTCCAGTGCTGGGAAAGGTCAGAGGCATAGGGAAGTAGAGCAATGAATGTGACTCTTCCCTTTGCGCCATCTGTGCAAAAGTCTTAAAAGAGTATTTTTTTTACGCCCCCCAATCTCTCAATCCAGTTAAACAGGAAAGATAACCACAGTTCAAGGAAACTTTTCAACCAGGCAAAATTTCCCAGAGTTCCCTGGGAAGAGGGGACTGAACCATTCTGGAGAATTGTACTTCTGTGAAGGAAATTGAGGCGGGGGGATGGCAGTTTCCTAACAACTCTCATCACCCTTAATAAACTACATCTCCCAGGATTTGAGGTTGGGAGCTATGACTGCTTAAAGTGGCATGATACTGCTTTTAAAAGTATGGTGTGAATGTGACCTTAAAGTCAGTTCCTGGCTCTGGTAGTGGAAGTTGTGGTCCTTGTGGTGTCATGTGCCCTCCTGCCCTCTAGAGGGAGCATTGTCACTGTGGCTAGCTACCTTAGAAAGGACAACCATTCATTTCCAGAGTAGAAAGATCGCATCAAATGAGCCCAGCAGGATCTATCACTCTCTTTGCACAACACCCAACCAGACGATGGATGGATGGATGGATGGATGGATGGATGGATGGATGGATGGATGATTTAATTTCTATATCGCTTAATATATGAAAGATATCTCTAAGAAAATGAAGCAACAACAGACAGCTTAAACAAAATATAAGAAAAATACACAGGTACATATGTGCCCCTGGGGCAACTTCCAAGAGGACTCTCAGCGCTCTCCTGCTCATGGTCTTTGTTGTTGTTGTTGTTTAGTCGTTTAGTCATGTCCAACTCTTCGTGACCCCATGGACCAGAGCACGCCAGGCACTCCTGTCTTCCACTGCCTCCTGCAGTTTGGTCAAACTCATGTTGGTAGCTTCAAGAACACTGTCCAACCATCTCGTCCTCTGTCGTCCCCTTCTCCTTGTGACCTCCATCTTTCCCAACATCCGGGTCTTTTCCAGGGAGTCTTCTCTTCTCATGAGGTGGCCAAAGTACTGGAGCCTCAACTTCAGGATCTGTCCTTCCAGTGAGCACTCAGGGCTGATTTCCTTCAGAATGGAGAGGTTTGGTCTTCTTGCAGTCCATGGGACTCTCAAGAGTCTCCTCCAGCACCATAATTCAAAGGCATCAATTCTTCGGCGATCAGCCTTCTTTATGGTCCAGCTCTCACTTCCTTAGCAAATGGTAATTCAGAGTCAGTTTGGAAAGGAAAGAAGCATTCTTGGAACTCTCTTTGCTGGAGGGGGGGGGATGTTAATGCTTTTACTGGCTCCCTTATTGGCGTCTGCGGGAGAAAATGAAGAGTCTGTCATCCTAACACTTCTAGTTTGTTCATAAAATATTCACAGCGGTGTAGGGAAAGTTGAATGAGCCACACACAGGTGGAAGAAGAAAAACTTGACACACGGCCAAAGCAGCTTGATTTACACAATGGTTAAAATCTTTTTTTCACCCTGTAAGGTCTGTCTTACTGTAAAATATTCGCCGAAAAGCTTTTGAGGGGTATGTGTGGCCCACTGTGAAAACTGCACTAAGCTGTGTTGTCAAAGCAAGGAGATGATCAGGTACTATTCAAAGTGAATTGATATCGGGGGGGGGGAAGAAGAATGAAGAGTGGAGGGGGGGAGAGAAATCATTTTAAAAAGCACTTGAAGGCAAATTTGTCAGTTAACCAGCCCCTGACCGAAACAGAATGACCTTCGTCAAGATGACAGGCGCGAAGTCCCAGCTGTTAGGTGTCTGCTTGAAAGAACAGGAATCAAACAACGAGGGTAAGATGTGGGTGACTGCACCCACGGCGTATTCTGCATACCTGAAACAAGTTGTCCCCCCCCCACTCCCCTGCCCCCAATACCATCCCACTAAGAAGGGAAAAAACAGCTGTGACATGAGCCGCCGTTGCATGCCTCAAAGAGAAAGCGACAGGCAAAATGACTTTAAAAACAATAAGTTGTAAAGGCGCTGTGCGTGCCGGAAGGCTGATGCCCAATTAGGCTTTCTTCAGAATTTCTCCTGCCAGCAACCTGACACTCAGGCTGAAGCAAAACGCGAAGGGAAGGGGGGGCAGCAGCGGCGGCGGCCTGTGCATCAAATAACCAGCAACATCTGTGCTGCTTTGCAGCGGGAGTTTCTCGCTAGCGACTCAAGAACAAAACGCCACGGTTATTGTCGAGAGGAGAAGAGTCCTCTAAAAAGAACACACTGCACCAATATTTTTTTGCCCTGAGAGGTTTCAGCTGAAACACTGACTGGTGTTTTCACACAGCATACAGAACACACCGTTTAAAAAAGGGAAAAAATACAGTGGTACCTCAGGTTACATACGCTTCAGGTTACATACGCTTCAGGTTACATACGCTTCAGGTTTTACACACTCCACTAACCCAGAAATAGTGCTTCAGGTTAAGAACTTTGCTTCAGGATGAGAACAGAAATCTTGCTCCGGCGGCGCAGTGGCAGCAGAAGGCCCCATTAGCTAAAGCTTCAGGTTAAGAACAGTTTCAGGTTAAGAACGGACCTCCGGAATGAATTAAGTACTTAACCCAAGGTACCACTGTACTGAGTCAGGCTACTGGTCCACATAGCTCAATAATTTTCCACGACGTGGGTTGCCAGTGTGGTGCCCGTGGGCTCTCTTGTGCCCATGAGCACCTTCCCAGGTGCCCACGGTCTTCTCTCCCACCCTGCTGGTCAGGCATTCTATGGCGGCATTCCCATGGCAGTTTATTCCATTTTCACATTTCCCCATTAGTTCCGCATTACATTTCAGCTTCCACAAGATGTAAAAGCCACTTTTGGACCTCTGGTGAAAAATACAGCGCTCATTCAGCATTCATTTCCATAATAGCTGCAAAGCACTTCTATCTGCACAACTCATAATTGGCTGGCTGAATTTTGTAGCCAAAGAGTTGCCGAAGTGTTCCTGCCTGTTGCGAGATGGAACTTGATGGTGGACATTAGAGCAGGATGGACAAAAGGGGCAAAGGAAACTGCCTTTCCATATCTATTAGGAATTCTAGATAAAGATATCCCAAAAGATAAAACTAACTTATTTCTATACGCAACAACGGTGTCAAGAATTTTGATTGCTAGCTATTGGAAAGAAGACACCATCCCAATAAAAAGAGAATGGTTGGGGAAACTTTGTGAGTACCTGGAACTAGCAAAACTGACGAATATAATAAGGAGAAAATCCAAAACTATGGTTATGAAGCAATGGGAGTTCTTAAATGATTATTTACAAAACCAGGGCTCAACTACAAAAATCTGGTTGTGTTTAGAATAATCTTGTGCGTAATATAAAAAATACAAAGTGAGACATTAAGGAAATGCAAAGGGAAAATATGAAGAACAGAGGTTCTGACAAACGGATTATTAAAAACGCGTGAGGTAAACAGTGGAAGTCTTTTTTTAAAAAAACAAACCCACTTTATTTAAGGTAGATAAGGACAAGATGAAATTATACAATTGAATATAAATATAGATGGGAAACGGCTATGTATTGTGAGTACTTATCTACTTTTAAAAATTTTCACCTATGATCTTTTTCTTTTACTTCTTTATTCTTTCTTTGTTCTTTTTTTCTTTTTTCTGATATCTTATCTTTCATTTCACTGCTTTATTGTGAATAGCATTTTATAGAGGTATAAATAACAGTAAATATGAAAAGAGACAAAATATTCTCTAATTTTTTTCCCTTGGTTAGATGTATTTTCTTTTTCTTTCGTATTTTCTTTTGTTGTGAATATGTATGTTTTCTTGTTTTCTTTTTTTAAATGATATTTATTGAGAATTTTAAAGTTACAAAGAAAAAAGAAGGAAAAAATAAGAAAAAGAGGAAAAGAAAGAAAAGAATAGATAAAAATAACAATTAAACGATACAAATCAATAAAAACCAAAATCAAAAAAAACAACAACACACAATACAACAATCAAAAAACAAAAATATACAACATATTTAAAAACAAATCCAATATTCCCAAATCCTTAACTTTGATTAACTTATTTCCTCGACCTCCTCACACCTCCCTTTTTTGTATTCTAGTTGTTAATTATCTCAGCAAATCCTTTCCATCTTTCACAATATTCTGTCATTAAATTATCTTAATCTATTTTAACCTTATCTTACCATAAAAAACCTTAAAACTTAAAACTTAAATCTTATTTATACCAAATTCTTTTAACCATAACAAATTCTTACATAATTCTTTTTAACATTTCTGCTAAAGCCAAATAATTTCATTCCAACATTTTTCTGATACTCATTAATTTTGCGATACTTTTCTAAATAATTTTTTTTAAAACTTTCTTCCAATCTTCATCCATCGTCTCTTCTCCTGGTCTCGGGTTTTGTCAGTCCTTTCTATCCCATCCATCTAGTCCATCAACCTGGTGACCTTATATCCGAGGCTCTTAAGTCTTTTCCATGTCCCTTCCGCAGGTCTTCTTCGTGTTTATACCTGTACTTTGCTTTGTCTTCTGCTCCTTTCACTCTGGGAGACTCCAACTTGACAATATCTTTGTCCCTTCTCGACAAGTCAGCCCCTTTTCCATAGTCAACACTTAAATCCATGTGGTATTTAAAAGCATGTTTCAAGTCCCCTCCAAAATTAGGGCCCCCCACAACTCTGAGCTCCCCCCGGCCTAAAGCCAGACTTGAAAAATCAAAACATCTCTGCATAGGGGGGGTCCATCCAGCCCCCCATCTCCAAACCAAGCAGATCTCTGTCTCTCCAAATCTGACTTTTTCCAGGTTCATTCATCAAATCCAACGACTCATGTTCCTGCTGGGCCACAGCTCCCTCCATCTCTGCCACCCGAGGTCCAGCAACAGCCTCTTCCCTCATCTCATCTGTCAAAGCACGTTCCTGGGTTGATTCCTGAGTGGGTTCTACATAGGTACCCACTGCCTGTCCAAAATTTCCTATCGCAACTGTCATCAAATCCATTTTCTCATGTAACTGTTCCAATAAAGCACTTGTCTTGCAAAAGGCGAGCACCAGAGCCTCTGAGCACATTCTTGTTCAAGGTCGAAGTCTGGTCCCACGATCTTAATCTTTTACAGCTGCAAAACTCCCCAGTTTGACTTTAAAAACAATTTCACAAACTCCCTCTAGGGGAAACAATTTCTATTTGTATCCATCTTTTTTTCCTTTTTTTTTTAATAAAAAAGGCAGATTTAGCAACAAAGTTTTCCTTTTTTGGATATTTTGTCAATATTTTGTTCCTTTTAAAGGCGAAAGGGAACAATGGAATCAATATGTTTCTGTTCTTTTAACTATCTGTCAAAAACGTTTGTCCATAGTCAATGGGCTTCTCCGAAACGTCTGTCTTGACACCCTGCTCCCAGGTTCAAGACGGTGGAAAGTTCCCTTTCTTTACTCTCTCTTCTGCAGGTTTAAACAGTCTAAAAAAGGTTCCCCCCTCTTCTCCTGCTTCCAAGGGGGGTTCTGTAATTTTAAATGATGAAAATTTAGTCCTTTACAAACAACTTTCTAAACTCTAGCTTGCCGTGTCTTTGCTTCAATCTATCTACAAAAGCAGAAGGCGGACTTCCTGTTTAGACCTTCCTGCTTTCGGTGCCTAATTAAGAAATTTCACAGTCCAATTTTCCGTTCTACTCATGGGAAGTTGTTTGAAATCCAATTGTCCACAGGAAAAAGTCAGCGCTCTCCGGCAACAGCAATGCGGCTTCACTCCGTGAAAGAAGCAGTCGATTCAAAGCACCGCACCACTCACCCCACGTCGCTCCAGATCCCCAAAACCGGGTTTCCCCACGAGTGGAAAGGTGCCAGCTGAGTCCCACGTCCACAGGCTTCTCCCGCCTGTGGTTTTTGATGGGTCTCCGCCTCGCCATGGCAGTTCAGACCCTATTTTCCATGGAGCGGGTTCCTCCCAATAGGAGGAAATCCGCCATTGCCAGAGGCACCAACCCGGAAGTCCGTGAATATGTATGTTTTCTAATTTGTACTTAATAAAAATATTTTATATAAAAAAAGGAAACTGCCTTTCCCTGAGCCAGACCATTGGTACACCTAGCTAACTATTGTCTACACTGGCGGGCAGCCACTCTCCAGAGTTTCAGGCAGGGGGTGGCACTGGCTATGAGCTTCCTCCTCTTCTCAGCTTTTCCCCTTGGCTCGGCCTGTCCTTGACTCTGACTCCCTGCCTTCTGCTCTATCCTTCCCAAAGAAGGGCCTTGACCCTCGCCTCCTTTTATTCTGGGGATAAAGATGCTTGAGTCGCCTTTTTTTTAATGTTGATAAGCTCATTGTGTAATCACGAAGAACTTGGCATGAAAGCTTGACTGAACAGTTCCAGGAACAGTTTGGTCTGAAGTTCTACCTGGTGGCCTTGGATCTTGGCTCTAGAGAACGTTTCCTGGTGCTTACGAGCAGCACAGCAGGAGAATTTCTGGATGTTGGATGTATCTTACCACTTCCTCTTTGGCTTGGGCGGGTCAAAGTCAAAAGAAAATAGCCCTGCAGGGGATTCCATGCATGAAGCAGGAAATGTTGTGAGAAGCAATCTTTTGAGCCCTTTTGAACCCAAGAGTTTAGTAGATATTTGTGTAGCCCACTTTTTAGTTCCAACATCTTGAAGGTCCCAGGCCACAGAGAAGTTAGGCTGGCCTCAACTAGAGCCAGGGCTTTTTCAGCTGTGGCTCCAATCTGGTGGAACGCTCTGTCACAAGAGACTAGGGCCCTGCGGGACTCGACATCTTTCCGCAGGGCCTGCAAGACAGAGCTGTTCCACCAGGCCTTTGGCCAAGGCACAGCCTGACTCCCTCCTTTGGCAATCCTCTCAGAACTCTAGCCCAATGGTTACCATTAATCTGATTGGAATTAATTTTATAATGAAATGGTTTTAGAATGTTTTATCATTTTACTGTTGTTAGCCGCTCTGAGCCCGGCTTCGGCTGGGGAGGGCGGGATATAAATAAAAAAAATTATTATTATTATTATTATTATTATTATTAGAAAGATGGACTATCAAGTCAGTGGCTGACACCAGCAGTATGTAGCATTCTTTGCATTCAAAAAAACCCCTCCCAGGTTCAATTCCTGGCATCTCCAGGTAAAGACTAGGACATGGGTAGGCAAGCTAAAGCCCGGGGGCTGGATCTGACCCAATCGCCTTATAAATCCGGCCCACAGGCGGTCCGGGAATCAGCGTGTTTTTACATGAGTAGAATGTGTCCTTTTATTTAAAATGCATCTCTGGGTTATTTGTGGGGCATAGGAATTCGTTCAACCCCCCCCAAAAAATATATATATATATAATCTGGTCGTCCCCCCCACAAGGTCTGAGGGACAGTGGACCAGCCCCTGGCCAAAAACGTTTGCTGACCCCTGGACTAGGAGATACCTCTGTCTGAAACCCTGGAGAGCCACTGCCAGCCAGTGTAGACATTACTGGTCTGACTTAGTACGATTCCTGTGTCCCTATTCTGTTCAGGAACTTCCAAGGATTTGAACATTTAGATTTGAACATTTGACCTACTCTCACTCTCAAAAGCAAATTTAAAAGTGGGTAAAGGTAAAGGGACCCCTGACCATTAGGTCCAGTCGTGGCCGACTCTGGGGTTGCTGCGCTCATCTTGCTTTATTGGCTAAGGGAGCCGGCGTTTGTCTGCACACAGCTTCCAGGTCATGTGGCCAGCATGACTAAGCCGCTTCTGGCGAACCAGAGCAGAGCGCGGAAACACCGTTTACCTTCCCGCTAGAGCGGTACCTATTTATCTACTTGCACTTTGACGTGCTTTCGAACTGCTAGGTTGGCAGGAGCAGGGACCGAGCAACGGGAGCTCACCCCATCACGGGGATTCGAACCGCCGACCTTCTGATCAGCAAGTCCTAGGCTCTGTGGTTTAACCCACAGCGCCACCCGTGTCCCTTAAAAGTGGGTAGTTAACTGCTTTTTAAAAAGGAATTATGATCATGATTCTGAGCTTAATGGTATTATTTATTGCATTCAAATTATGGTAAGCCAGGGTTGCTGTTTTTGAAGTGGGGGCCCTCCTGTTCACTCTAGAGAGGGAAGCCCTGGACATCTCCCCATAAGACCTGCCTTCATATGATAAGCACATAGGGAGAGCCAGGGGCCCATTGAGTCTAGCATCCTGTTCTTTCACTGGCCAACCAGAGTCCAGCAGCATGATATGCATTAAGCACCTCCAACTCCCCACGACGGTTGCATGTCTGTCTATTGCAACACCAGAGGCCTTTGTCACTCAAGTCACTACTAATTTGATTGCAATTACTGTTTAATCAAAGAGGGCTGAAGGCTAATTGATATGGTGAATTCATGGCCCACATTATGCAATGGGCTTTTTTTTTTTTTTAAAGGCAGATCACTTGGCCATGACCAGTTCCTGCAGTCTCTCGTCCTTCATTTGACTGCAGTCCTCTCTATTTTGCAACCAGAATGGCGAAACTCTTACTAATGGAATCTACTCTGAGTGGAGGCGGAGCAGATTCAGAGAAAAAAAGAAACCAGAGAACAAGGCTGAAAACAGTTTTGTTGGGTCCTGGCTGGTGCATCTAGGAATTTGTATCACCTTATGTGTTTTTTTAAAAAATCATTTTTATTAGTTTTTGCATATATTTTCCAAACAAAACTTCACATCAGATCACATCATCCTCATTTTGGCTGTTATAGCCTGAGACGTCCATCAATCCTGCCTAGTGATTTTCAAATTTGTTATCTGATCTTGCATTTGATTATTATAATTAATGCTTTTAAACTTCGTTTCCTAATTATTTCCTTCCTAAATCATTTTATAATAATTTATATAGTCCTCCTTACAAAACTTCTTGTAAACCTATAAGCAATGTTACATTGATGCAATTGTCTTTCAAATAAATCATATATTTCTTCCATTCCTTAAGGAAGTCCTGGTCTTTCTGGTTCTGAACCACGTTATGTGTTTTCATTTACTGCTTTTATTAACTTACGTGCTTTTTTGCTTTGTACGTCCTATACACACTAACAGCAAATTCATGAGCTGAGTGCCAATCTTTAAGTAGTCAAAGCGACCAGAAACTGTTTTTGTACGCAACAACAGCGGTGAGGTTATTGCTGGCCCAGGTGTGGAAACAGTAACAATTGCCTACAATAGAAGAGTGGCAGTACAAGGTTATGGAGTACGCAGAAATAGCCAAACTAACAGCAAAAATCCGACATCAGGGTGATGAAACATATCAAAAAGAATGGGGGAAATTTATGTTGTATATAGAGAAGACTATGTGAAATAGGGAAACCAGTAGAACTGAAAGAAACCTCATAACGGGAAAATACAAAGAATTTTATTGGATAATAATATCAAAATGAATTAAAAATGTATATTATGACCATTGTTGAACAGTATTTGTAAATGAATATAGACAGACAACAAGAATATACCTATAGAAAGATTTATTTGTTTACAGACATTTCATGGACAAAAATTGAAGAAGAACAACCATATACTAAATGGATAAAGACAATGCGAAAAGTTAAAGACCACACAAAAAAGCCTGAAGAAGGAAGGAGGTAAGTCAGCTCGGGACAGCAAGAACAAAATATAATGTGATACGTGTATGTAAAGGTAAAGGGACTCCTGACCATTAGGTCCAGTTGTGGCCGGCTCTGGGGTTGCGGTGCTCATCTCGCTCTATAGGCCAAGGGAGCTGGTGTACAGCTTCCAGGTCATGTGGCCAGCATGACTATGCCGCTTCTGGCAAACCAGAGCAGCGCACGGAAACGCTATTTACCTTCCCTCCAGAGCGGTACCTATTTATCTACTTGCACTTTGACGTGATTTCAAACTGCTAGGTTGGCAGGAGCAGGGACCGAGCAACGGGAGCTCACCCCGTCATTGGAGATTCAAACCGCCAACCTTCTGATCGGCAAGTCCTAGGCTCTGTGGTTTAACGCACAGCGCCACACTTATGTTTATGTATAGTATGTAATTTTAAAAAATCAATAAAGATCCTCTTTTTTTAAAAAAAAAAAAGTAGTCAAAGTGTCACCACCCATGCCCGAGAGGAAGGTATTAGCTGGCTTGGGGCAACAGAAGGACAAAACAAAAACCTCTGTGGCTAGGATAGCCTTCTACCAGCTTCATCTGGTATGCCAACCACAACGAATTAAGTTCTTAACCTGAGGTACCACTGTATTTTATTATTAGGCTGCCTGTCAGTAAGCTTTTTATTATGTTTTTCTCACGGATGTTCTGTAATGTGTTTTTAATGTTATACACCGTCCTGAAATCTATTGATAAAGGACAGTACAGTGGTACCTTGGGTTACATATGCTTCAGGTTACATACGCTTCAGGTTACAGACTCCGCTAACCCAGAAATAGTGCTTCAGGTTAAGAACTTTGCTTCAGGATGAGAACAGAAATTGTGCTCCTGTGATGCAGCAGCAGTGGGAGGCCCCATTAGCTAAAGTGGTGCTTCAGGTTAAGAACAGTTTCAGGTTAAGAACGGATCTCCGGAACGAATTAAGTACTTAACCCGAGGTACCACTGTATATTAATAGAAACAATAACAACAGTAATAGTAATAATATTAATAATAATAATATACACGAGTTCTAGCGTTACGAGAGAGAAAAACTTCTCTATCCTCTCTCTCTTTACCATGCATAATTTTATAAACTTCTATCATGTCCCCTCTTCCTTGCCTTTTCACTAAACTTAAAAGCCCCCAGTGCTGCAGTCTTTCATTCTAGGGAAAATACCCAGTTCCCTTGATCTTTGAGGCTGCTCTTTCAGTTCCAAAACTGTCCAAAATAAATGGCAGAAGAGGATGGTGTCTTCCGCCTCCCTGAGGACCTGTGGGGTTGAAAGGTGGTTTTCATTAAAAAAAAAAACATACCTAATAAATAAAACAAAATCAAAACTTATTTTGTGGTCACAGCTGTTTCCCAAGAACTTGGCAATATGACGCCAGGCTCAAAGCTCGCATGATTTGAAATTCTGTTCCATCAGTCACTTGACATGCTGCTCAGTGTACCCATGTGAGGGCTGCCGGTCTGGGCAACGCCCATTATTTCAGAGTGAGTGTGAACGGAAAGAGAGACTGACACATCAAGCCCTTTTCCATATTCTCCAATAAACGTATAGGTCAATTTGCATACGTGCCTCATCTGCAGTAAGAAGTTGATAATTAATAGCAAAGGTCAAAGCACTCCTCTGCCCTTTTTTTTCTAAATCCAGATGGCTTTATAGAAATGTCAAATCCTGGAATGTGACTATTTACCAGCCTGTCTCAATCCAACTGGAACGAGGCCCAGATCCCCCCCCAAAAAAACGGGCCCAGTTTGACTCAGGATTGGGGCCATGGACAAATACAGTGCACAGCTCTGGCCTTTCCCTCCAGGGCAACAGAGAATACTGTGTGGCAGCCCTTCAGATATTTGGACACTGGTCCCATTTCCTCCTGGCAAATAGAAGGGGAAGAAATGGAGGCAGTGAGAGATTTTACTTTCTTGGGCTCCATGATCACTGCAGATGGTGACAGCAGCCATGAAATTAAAAGACGCCTGCTTCTTGGGAGAAAAGCGATGGCAAACCTAGACAGCATCTTAAAAAGCAGAGACATCACCTTGCCAACAAAGGTCCGTATAGTTAAAGCTATGGTTTTCCCAGGAGTGATGTATGGAAGTGAGAGCTGGACCATAAAGAAGGCTGATCGCTGAAGAATTGATGCTTTTGAATTATGGTCTGGAGGAGACTCTTGAGAGTCCCATGGACTGCAAGAAGATCAAACAGATCCATTCCGAAGGAAATCAGCCCTGAGTGCTCACTGGAAGGACAGATCCTGACTCCAATACTTTGGCCACCTCATGAGAAGAGAAGACTCCCTGGAAAAGACCCTGATGTTGGGAATGATGAAGGGCACAAGGAGAAGGGGATGACAGAGGATGAGATGGTTGGACTGTTCTCGGAGCTACCAGCATGAGTTTGACCAAACTGCGGGAGACAGTGGAAGACAGGAGTGCCTGGCATGCTCTGGTCCATGGGGCCACGAAGAGTAGGACACGACTAAACGACTAAACAGCAACAACAACATCTAGGATACTCAGCAATATACCCAGGAAACTAAACCTGTGGCGTACAGATTCACACCGTAGGAAGTGGAGTGCATCACTTTGGATTGCAGAGGGGATGTAGGAGGTTGCCGTATATAGTAATATCCTCCCAGGTTTTAAAAATAAACCTTTCCATGCAGAAAACCAGTGAGAAAGGAACCAAAAGTAACAGCAAACTGAGCATGCTCAGAAGTAATTTTTAAAATTCTCTTCAATGGGAGAGACTGTAGGTCGGTGCCAGAGCACCTGACTTGCCAGAGAAGGTCCCAGGTCAAAATCCCCAACATCTCCAAATGGAACTGGGAAAGACCCCTGGAGATTTGCTGCCAGTCAGTGTAGACACTACTGAGCTTAATAGACCAATGATCTGACTCTGTATAAGATATCTTCCTGGTTAAACCAAAGGTCAGGTGTAGTAGAACTTGGAAAGATCAAAACTGCAAAACAGAATGAGTGCCATTCATCCACAGTAATGGTACCATATGGCTCCAACAGGATGAAAAATGCTCAAGAGGTTGCATGTAAAATTAAGTTTAGTAACAGCAGTGATTTCTCCAGAAGTGTTGCAGGCTCAGCTCTGATTTACCTAACAAGAATGCAGAGGACAATTGCACAACAGCTTGTGGTGCTATGGTGATTTGGCACAGCTCCAGAAGAAAGTTGGACTGCACGTAGCACAAATCTCTATTCATTAAATACAGTGGCACCTCTGGTTACAGACGCTTCAGGTTACAGATGCTTCAGGTTGCAGAGTCTGCTAACGCAGAAATAGTACCTCGGGTTAAGAACTTTGCTTCAGGATAAGAACAGAAATTGTGCGGCAGCGGGAGGCCCCATTAGCTAAAGTGGTACCTCAGGTTAAGAACAGTTTCAGATTAAGAACAGACCTCCAGAACAAATTAAGTTCTTAACCCGAAGTAACACTGTATGGCTCTTACACTAGGATTTCTGTAATACTGATGGGCCTTGGGCTTGTTTTGTTTTTTTTAAAGCTAGTTTGGCACTTCAGGGGAGAATCACTTTCTGAAACAATATGCAAACTGGAAGACAGCCATCCCTCAAAATTTAGACTTATCTGAATTTTGCAATACAATTCTCTGGCCAAGCATGAAAGCATATATTCATGGAAATAAAGTGTAAGATTGTAAAAACGAGAAGCCGAGAGAAACTGAAATTGACAGATTTGCCCATCCCTAAAGTTACCTTGCCCTTGTCACTGTTACTCAACTAGTGTCAGAAACTGAGAGATGAAAGCTAGGAACTAACTGGCACCTTAAACCTAGGTTATGGGTGCAACCACGGAATGCCTAGGCACGCTTTTTTTATATAACAATACAAAGCTGAAATGAACTGCAGCTAAAAAATTATGATCATTTTTCACAAGGTCCAGTTCTTCCCCTGCCAACCCCCCCAATATTCTTAAGAGGGTCTCTTCTCCAGTCTACAGAGAGTAGCTGGAAGTGGGGAGGCAGAAAAAAGGTCCTCCTTTCCTTCCACTCTGCAGTTTTAATCTGAAATCTTAGGCGCAGTACTGCACCCGGAGCTCAGGAACTGCTTGCGCTAATGAAATTCCCTGTCGCAAAATGTGCCTAGAACAATGCAAATTTTGAATACTGCACTCAACCTAATCTACCTTCCAGGGTGGTTGCAAGGATAAAACAGGGGAGAGCATGGGTGCTACCCAGAGTCCCTTGGGTGAAATAATAATAAAAAAATGAAATTAATTGGCATGATAGCTGAATACAGCCTCTTTCGCCATCAGGCTGCTTTTGGGGGTTCCTCTCTTAGTAGAACTTTTTTTATTTGTTTATTTTATTTTATTAACTTCTGCAAACCTGGGACCTCCCTCTTACAAGGGGACAGTACAACTATGCTCATGCCTGAGGACTGGAAAAAGAAGGGATGGTTATGTAACTTTCAAGGGTATAAATAAATGTTGTTCTCACTTTTATTTCTATTGCCTTATTGGAGTGTCCACACCAATTCTGTCCCCACTGTCTTTTAAAGGTTCCCAGAAAGCTCAGCAAGGTATCAGAAGTACTGCTCATAAACCTCTATTGCTCTGTCACCGCTGTTTCCTTGCGTCATGCATTTTATAAATCTCCATAAAGGAACATTTATGGCCCAAATAACATCTGCCCATCTCCTTTCTTGAGAGCGCGTTGCATGTGCAGGAGCTGGCAGAGGAGGCGGGTGTGGCTGTGTCACTTCTAAGTACAGGCGGGTTTACATACAGCCTGGGATCAGCATCTCTTTCGGTTGAATCTGGTACCTAATTCCCAGGACTTAGATATTTAAGAGGCTTTATATAGTTCCTGTGTAAGCTTAAGACTGAAGGAGCGTCTCCACCCCCATCATTCTACCCGGACACTGAGGTCCAGCGCCGAGGGCCTTCTGGCAGTTCCCTCACTGCGAGAAGCCAAGTTACAGGGAACAAGGCAGAGGGCCTTCTTAGTAGTGGCACCCGCCCTGTGGAACACCCTCCCACCAGATGTCAAAGAGAACAACAACTACCAGACTTTTAGAAGACACCTGAAGGCAGCCCTGTTTAGGGAAGCTTTTAATGTTTGATGCATTACTGTATTTTAATATTTTGTTAGAAGCCGCCCAGAGTGGTTGGGCAAGCCCAGCCAGATGGGTGGGGTATAAATAAAAAAATGTTGTTGTTGTTGTTGCTGCTGCTGCTGCTGCTGCTGTTGCAATGCACTCTATGTGGGGCTATGCTTGTGACTGTTGCTGTGGTAAATGCTGTAGCTAGACGGTTTATGGGCACAGGATACCACCCGCACATAACTCCAGTGCTCAAAAGCTTGCACTGGTTCCCCTTATGCTACTGGCCCAGCTGCAAGGTTCTTGTATTAATTTACGAAGCCCTGAACAACTTGGGTCCAGGATACCCTTAAGCACAGCCGCCCCCCCCCCATGAGGTAGACTGAGGCAGCTGCCTCAGGCAGTGGAAATCCCACAGCGATCCCAATAGAAAATAACACTTCTTGCTCACGCGGATGGAGGGTGGAGAGGAATGCACGAGTGAATTAACGTGTGGCTCCACCCACTTTTGTTTCTGGCCCTGCCCACTACTGGCATGTGGCCCCTTGAATGTTGCCTAGAAGGGAATGTGGCCCTCAGGATGAAAAACATTCCCCTTCCCTGCTTTAGCAGAAGACACAAAGCTGTATTTCTCATTGGGTTTACTGGCGCATTGCGCCAGGGCACCAGCCCCTCAGGGACATCCCAGAGAGTGGGGGAGCTGCGTGGCTTTGCCGGCGGCCTCCCCTTTCCCTCCTGCATGCCCGCCAGCTGCGCCCCATCAACCATATGGCTGGTGGGCATGCAGCTTGCTTCCCAAACTTCCACAGGAGGAGAGCAATCCCCTCAGAGGCTTGGGAAAAGGCTGACAACTCTGGGAAACAGGGGGTGGGGCGCCAGAGGAATCTTTGCACCCTGGCGCTAGATATGCTTAAGACAGCCCTGAAAAGGCAGAATGGTGACAAAAGTCTGTGAGTCAACCAAACTGGATGTCGGGGATAGGAAATATTCATGCTACACACATGCACACACAGACATGCCCTCTGCTCCCTGTTTGCCTACCATGCATTGGGTCTTAATTGCCCAGAGCTGATTGTAGGTGTTTTGGTTGCTGGAGCAACTGAAGCAGTAACGTGTTTGGCCACAACATGACTCCTGCTTCGTCCTGCTTCAGCTAGTTTCTCGGCTCTGTGTTTTGAAGGCGGGAGAAGGAGGGCAGTAGCTGAATGGCAAAGCACCGGCTTTGTGTGCCAAAGTTCCCTGGTTCAAGCCAGGACATCACTAGTTTAAAAGGATCTGGGAGCTTGAGCTGGGAAACGCAGCTGAGACTAGAGCCATATTCACACCATACTTCTAAAGCATTTTGATCCCACGTTAAACAGTCGCGGCTTCCCCCAAAGAATTCTGGGACGGGTAGTTTGCTCAGGAGACCCCATTCCCCTCCCAGAGCTACAATTCCCAGAATTCCCTGGGAAGAGGGATTGATTGTTAAACTACTCTGGGAATTGTGTCTCTGGGAATAGAGGGTTTCCTCCCAAATCTCAGCACCCTTAACAAACTACAATTTTGGGGGAGAAACCACGACTATTTAAGCGGCATCATGGTGCTTTAAATGCATGCTGGGAATGTGACCTAGAAAGCGTTGCAAGCCAGGCTAAACAGATGGTACTGTCAGGAGCTCGTCCTACACTCGAGTAGGACCCTGGTAGAGACACATGCCCAACTGGCATGTTCTCTCCCTTCTGGTCGATCGTTTGAGAGCTTCAAAAGCTTTCTTCACCCCGAACATCACAGCGACCGATGCCAGCACACTTAAGGATCCGCAGAGTGTTCACAGTTTGTGTAACAGACCTCAGCAACTCAGCATTTTGGCTAATCTATTTACATATAAACACACACAGAGCACTGCAACTTGGCTCCCTCTCTCTCTAGCATCAGACAGCAAAAAGAAAGAACAAAGGACAATAGTCCCACTTCATGGAACACAGTAACACAAACATCCTGTCTCCGTCACTTCCCACTCTGTGAAATGAAAACATACACCATCATGTGATAGACAACAATCCCATGACTGCAGACACGGAGAATGAATCTTCAACAGGTACTTGGCTACCTTCTCAGTGTCCCCAAAGCTCACAATCAGTTTTCAAGCACAGCTTTGATTGCTAGTCATTATTACACTTCAAAGCTTCATGCAGCTTGGGACTGAACTTACCAAAAGGACCGCCTTCACCCGTATGAACTTTCAAATTGTTAATTTCGTCCTCATGGGGTCTTATCCAGCTCTCTGACTTTGGTGCTGAGGGCCTTTTCCATCATAGCCTCCTGGTTGTCACCCTTTCTTTCTTTCTTTCTTTCTTTCTTTCTTTCTTTCTTTCTTTCTTTCTTTCTTTCTCTCTTTCTTTCTCTCTTTCTTTCTCTCTTTCTCTCTCTCTCTCTCTCTCTCTCTCTTTCTTTTTTGTTATTCATCATTTTTAATTGAATTTCCACAAAAGAAACAAATGCAGTCAAGCAATACAATCTAAGTGTTAATGAATCTAGACAGCATGTTCTATGTTTGCAAGTGAGGAGCATAGCTGTCAACTGTTTCCTTTTTTAAAGGGAACTTCCCTTATTCTGAATAGGATTCCTTGCAAGAAAAGGGAAAAGTTGGCAGCTATGGTGAGGAGGAGATGGGGAAGAAGAAGGGAAATGGCTGGTGGTCCAGACCAAGCAAGTGCTCAGATATCCAAGCAAACAGATCTGCAAAAGGAGTACATATAGCAGACAAATTCCGATCTTTCTTTTGTTTACAGGTGGTCACCTTCTCGTGAACCGCCAGTTGAGCCATGTCGTCCGTCCACTATGATCAGGGTGGATTGGTTAGACTTCTCCTTCCGGTATTGAAGCCATGCTGAGTGTCCTTCAAAGCCTGTTAAATTGTCCCTTTGTCAAATAGCAGATAGGGAGGAATCTGGAAACTCTTGACTGAGGGAGCTGGGTATGTTTAGCCTGGAGAAGAGAAAACTGAGAGGTGGTATGCTAGCTGTTATGTACTGAAGTTCTCACCCTGGACCAGCAGGGGGATACTGTAGATAGTTATGCAAATTAAGGATCGAAAGTGACGTTCAGTGATTGGATAGTTTTAGAAAGTTGCTACAGTTACGTTGTTCAGGAGCTCTATATAAGCAGGCTGACTGAGCTCTTCAGTTCAATTCTGTTTCAGCTTACAAATAAAGAGCTGCTTTGGAAGAAACGCTGTGTCGTCTGATATGTTCACCCACAACTTAACACTAGCCACATTCAAATATCTGTAGATGCAGCAAGCTTGTTTTCTGCTGCTCCAGAGGGTAGGACCCAAACAAAGATTCAAATGACTAAACTTTAGGGAGAACTTTCTGGAGGTGAAAGCTGCTTGACAGTGGAACGGACTAGGTTGGAAGGTGGCAGGCTCTCCTTCATTGAAGGTTTTAAAATGGAGGTCAGATGGCCACCTGTCAGAGTCTTCTGCTGTGGTTCCTGCATTGCAGGGGGTTGGACTAGATGCCCCTATGGGTCCCTTCCGACTTTACAATTCTATGATTCTACAGCGAAGGCAAAATGTGAGCTCAGTCCTTCCTGCCTCCTGACGGTAGGCTCACTCCGGTAGTGCAGCCATGACATTTCCCTCTCCTTCTCGCATTCTGAAGCGGCGTTGCTCTTGTATCAATAGCTTAATCCTCTTTTTTCCCGTCGGTTGCTCTCTCGAACTCTGTCACGAGCTGGGTGCTTTTTTTCATTTCCCCCTTTCATTTAGAAACAAAAATTCCATAGCGGCAGTTTTTATACAGAACGGTGCTTATCTATAAAGCGGCCAGGCGAGCCGGCTTTCCCTTATCGCAACCCTACTTAGTAACTCGGGCCGTTCGGGAGACGCTGAGGGGAAATTAATGTCGCCAACGCTAACTGCTCTTCCTCACAAGAGACGGGGCCTCTCTGCTGCCGTAGGACGTCTATCGAATGAGCTGTGATACTGGGAAAGAGATTTTTTTCCTTTCTTTCTCCCTTCTCTCTCAAGGTGAAAAGTAGAGAAGAACAATGAGGTTGAAGAAACTTAACAACGGGGTGGAACAACTGCGTTTCTGGAGTAGGCCGAAGCCTACTTCAGGATCGGAATCTAGTGCCCTCCAGAAGTCATTGGACTTCACATGCAAAGTCTTGTAATTTGAGGTGCAATGTCCCCTGAAGATGGAGGTCTCCATTGTGGCTAGAAACCGTTGATAGTTCTGTTCTTGGGGGGGGCGGGCGGGTAGGAATCTGCATTGAACTGAGTCAGACTTTGGTCCATCTAGCTCAGTACTGTCTACACTGGCTGGCAGCAGTTTTCCAGTGTTTCACACAGGGCTCTTTCGCAACCCTAATGGGAGGCCTCAGAGATGGAGCCTGGGGCTTTCTGTATGCAGAGGAGGTGCTCTGCCCCTGAGCTGGATCTTATCCCTTGATCAGCATAGCCTTGGCCTGGAGCTAGACACAGAATCCTCAGAGGATGAACTAGACATTCCACAGGTCCTAGGAGCTTGAGGAGCAGGCAGGGATTCCTGAAACAAGTGCTGAGGGCCCCCTTGCAGGGTCTTTTGGGGAGAGGCCTACTGAAGAACCCTTGGAGATATCAGAGGAGGAGATGCAACCAGCCATCAAGAAAGCAGGCATAAAAAATAATAATCCAGGAGTAGCCCAAAGAGCAGCAACATAACTGCAGTACCAGAGTCGTTGCTCCGCTCGTGAGGGGTCTGCTCTTGAGCAAAGGGTCTACTTGTGTGTAACTGATCCTTGGAACACCTTTGCTACCAGCAGCTGGAGTTGGGGAGTGGGTTAGGAGCCCAGAGGAAAATATAAGGACCACATTCAATCCATGCATTTAAAACATTATGATGCCACTTTAAACAGTCATGGCTCCCCACACACTCCAAGGAATTGTGGGAGCTGTAGTTTGTTAAGGGTCTGAGAGTTGTTAGGAGACTGCCTATTACCCTTGGCAGTGCTACAATTCCCAGAGTTCCCTGGGAAGATGGGTGGACCCTTAAACAACTCTGGGAACTGCAGCTCTGTGAAAGGGTTTCCTATCAATGCTCAGCACCTTTAACAAGCTACAGTTCCCAGGATTTTTTTGTGGGAAGCCATGGCAGTTTAAAGTGGTATGATCCTGCTTTAAATATGTAATGCAAATGGGGCTTTAATCATGGCCATGAATTTTAGTGGGTCTACTCTGTGTAAGATGCCAACAACAAGGTGGGGGCATTATTGGGTTGCTGTTTTTATTTTGATTATATATTTTGTGGTTTTATATTCTGATTTTGTTCTATGAACTGCCCTGAGCCCTCCGGGTGTAGGGTGGTATATAAATTCAATAAATAATAACTAATAACAGTAACAACTCTGAGCACAACCCATAAAACACAAAGCAAAATGTGCTTGCAGGTGTCACATTTTCTCTTCCAATCTGGTACTTCATTACCCAAAGTAATCTATCCATTAATTTGTCTTTTATATTTTCTCCCTCTTTTTAATAATGTTATTTATTCATGATACACTCGTGCCATTATCCACAAATCCTATTTATTGCCATATTAATGTTTTATCATTTTCCCTGATTGATTAACATATTAAGGCATCATATTAAGAAATCTATTTTAATTCTCATAAGTTGGTAGGTGCACTTTTTGCTTTCGCTGTTAAACTTTTAATGACTTTGTTTTATCTCTTTCCTCTATAATGTTCTTGTTCTATCAGATTGCTTATTTTTTTATTTGAAAAAATAGAGGCACCTCTGTATTTGTGCCACTATATTTCACACTATGGAACCACACATGGAAAAGGTTTGCTTTACCTAGGTTCCTGTTTGTAGGCTTCCTTCAGGCACCTGATTGGACACACTGTGAAGAATTAGGGTGTTGGACTAGAGGACCCTTTGTTTTGATCTGGTAGGGTTCTTCTTATGTTTTAAGAGGACTGAGCAGAAGGAACCAACAGGGGGTCCAACAGTCAACAAGGCAGTTTTTGCATGTGCTGCAGAGTGTAATAAACAAAAATCCTGCCCTTATTCCCTTATGGGGGACACAAGAGCCCTTATAGAGTCCTTTGTAGGTTCCCCATCGGTAGGAGAAAATAACAGAGGCCAACGAGAGAATAATGAGAAGCAAAGCAGCTAGTAAGCCTGATCTTTATTGAAACTGTTGTAACAGGGTGCTCCCCTCACACGCAGGAAAGGAGGAGGACCCCGAACAAAGGTGTGCCTGCCTTTATATAAACATTTAAAATTGCTTTCCCTGGCGCTCAAGACCACCCCCAGATACATCATACCTGCATCACAGAAATGGCGGTCTACAACAGAAATCTGAGTGTGTTGTTTATCTCCTGTCTGGCAGGTTACCTGTTAATGGTCACTTGATTGGATACCTTGGGGAGCCTGGTCAGTCTTTTGTAATGACAAATATTGAGCCAGATCACAGGCTCACCCTATTCATACACAGACATACCCTTAAGACTGGATTTGTGAACAAAAAGACAATGGGGAGGCTTTTCCATTTTCCTTCAACCTTGCAGAGAAATATTTGAGGTCAATTTGGGAGGGACAAAATGGTTTCAGGACATCGTGACATAAACAGCTACGTATCACATTCCTTGAAACCTAATAAAGTCTTTGACTCATTGTGTGAATGAAAAAAAACAAAACCAAAACAAAATGGTTTCAGGACTTTTCTGTGGGGTTTCAGACATGTGGCTTATATATGCAGTTATGAATATATATATATATATATATATATATATATGCTTTCGTAGATTTTCACGGGTACAGGAATGCAGGTTTTGGTGTCTTCGGGTGTCTTCCCGTGTAAGAGTCGGGGTGTCTGGGCGACGTTTCGACGAGGTCTCACTCGTCATCTTCAGGCTGGTGCTTTCGGCTTCTTGACGAGTGAGACCTTCTTGACGAGTGAGACCTCGTCGAAACGTCGCCCAGACACCCCGACTCTTACACGGGAAGACACCCGAAGACACCAAAACCTGCATTCCTGTACCCGTGAAAATCTACGAAAGCAAATATCTCACCTCTACGGGGAGGAAACCTTCCAGCTGACAAGAACCTACGAGAAACTAGAAATCCGAACTGTTCCAGTAACAAGAAGCCGAAAGCACCAGCCTGAAGATGACGAGTGAGACCTCGTCGAAACGTCGCCCAGACACCCCGACTCTTACACGGGAAGACACCCGAAGACACCAAAACCTGCATATATATATATATATATATATGACCTTAATTTTTTTAATTTCACTCTACTTTCCTTTGGACCATATCAGTGAGGCTGAGAGTGGAGTTTTGTTGTCTGGGCAACCCAGGTCCTCCATAAACAGTGCCCAGGCTTGTGTCCCAGAGGGGTCACTTCTGTGCTACTAACGCAGCAGTTTTACTTCACCTCCAGAGGCACACTCCATTGTTTCTCAAGACAGGGGCCAGCAATATCACCTGGGGGATATGTGTGTGTATAAATATGCCTGTATTAGTGAGCATACAGAAATACATTGCATTAGGAGAAAATCCTTGCGAAAATGTGCATACAGTATTTGTCAAACCTTCATTCAAAAATATGCTGATTAGGGAAAACCCCTGCTAAAAAATGAAAAAAAATAATGATTATTATTTCTTTTCTTTCAAAAAGAAAAAGGATCTGCAGATTGCTGGGAAATGTGGAGAACTGAATTTTAGATTAGGGAACTGAGAAATGGTGAGAAACCATTTGCCTTTCCCTACCTGTCACAAAGTCTAAGCAGATGCTAACTGAAACAGACACATATTCTCTCCCTGTCCACTTACCTTCCTTTCCTTTCTTTCCTTTGTAGTAAATTTAAGACTGTAAGCTCCCTGGGGCAGGGATCCATATCTCTTGTGCTCTCTAATGCGGCCTGTGTGCTGACAGCACTGAGTAAATATGCCGGAAGTGAGTTTCGTTGGTGGGGTGTGTGGAATGCTTCTACAGCGCTGCAAGCTCTCAGCCACTAAGCCACAGTACTACAAGCTTAATCCTATTAAACCCTTGCGCCAAAGGAAATTGCTCCAGGCTAAGAGGTTTGCTTTGCTACAATACGCATCTCTGATCACTGAGACAATTTCTGGAGGGCATCAGCACTACTTGAAATTAAGCCTAGTTCAGTGCTTTTTCTGTTGTTTCATGTGAATCAATTCTCACAAGCTTTCTTCTTCTTTTTAAGTGTTATGTTGGGGGTTTTCGACTTCTTGCAAGCCTGCAAACAGTTTATTGCTCTGCAAGCAGGAATTGAGCTGTCATAGATAGTGCTGGTATTTGTATAAGGAAAGATATATAGCCTCCCTTGGCTTGGAAGCTGAGTTCTCTGGCTAGGGGGCCTAGCTGAAGAGAGATAAGGCGAGGGCCTCCTTTTCTTAATGGCCACTAGTTAAGTTAAAACTGAATAAACAAATTAAAAAACCAGCTATTTCCCACCAGGGAAACAAACAGAAGTGAAAAAAAGGAAGGCACCGCCATGGCCTGGTGCAGTTCAGTCGTGTTTCATCTGGAACCAAGAGTCTTAAGTTTGCAGAGGAAGGAGAGGATGGTCAAAGTGTGCAGATGTCAACTGAGGTCAACACAAGAACCCCTGCTGGATTGGACCCATGGCCCATTAGTCCAGCAGCCTGCTCTCAAAGTGGCCAAACAGAAGCCTAGGGGAAGCATTCAAGCAGGGCCAGTTGAAGATATTTTGCCACCGGAGGCAAAATAGAAAATGGTGCCTCCCTCCCCTGCTGTTGCTGCCTGAGGCAACCGGAGGCAGCCAAGGGAAGCCCGGATGCACTGAAGGTGGTGGGAGAAAAATAAGGAGGCCAAAGAGAAGCAGGCGGCAGCAGGTCTCCCCTCTCTTCCCAGGAGGTGGCCACAGGTGACAAGCACAAGAGAAGGAGGCCATCAGTCAGTGGCTTGCAGTGAGATTTTTCATAGGGGAACAGTAAGGGCCAGAGGCATGAGCTTGCGAGGGCAATTGGGGGGTTGACATCATACACATGATGTCATGATGACATCACGCATGTGAGCATCGTGCCTCCCTCCCTAAGCTGGGCAGAAGCTTAGGGGCACATTTAGGGGACTGGTCTAGTTCCCCTACTTCATTGTGAGCAGTGCAATGCTATGGAACATGGCTCTGTCGCCTCTCCCTGCCGCCTGAGGTTGCTAATGAGCAGGCCGGCCCTGACTTGAGCGCAACAGCAACTCTTCCCCACTTGCCATTCTCAGCAACAGGTGCTTAGAAACCTACTGCCTCTGGGGGAAGATAGCCATTGATACCCTGGGCAGCGCTTGGGGGAGGGAAGAGAAAGCCACAGAGCCAATCTAAGTTATCTCATGCAAAGAGAACCTGGTGGAGTCCCCTGAGTAAACATCTGTGAGCCCTTGGGGGTCTGCAGGTGCCAAGTTGAGAACCCCAACTTGGCAGTTATCCATCCAACTTGCTATTGGGGCATGGATAACTGTGGCTAGGGAGCCAGTGTGGTGTAGTGGTTAAGAGTGATAGACTCACAATCTGGGGAACCGGGTTTGCGTCTCCGCTCCTCCACTGGCAGCTGCTGGGTGACCTTGGGCTAGTCACACTTCTTTGAGGTCTCTCAGCCCCACTCACCTCACAGAGTGTTTGTTGTGGGGGAGGAAGGGTAAGGAGAATGTTAGCCGCTTTGAGACTCCTTTGGGTAGCGATAAAGCGGGATATCAAATCCAAACTCTTCTACTAGATCATCTCCCTAAGGACACAGAGAGAACCCTGCTAGATCTGGCGAAAGGCCCATCTAGTCCGGCCTCCTGTCATTATGGTGGCCTTCCAGATGTGTGTTAGGAATCCCCCATAAAACAGCACTCTCCCTGCTTTCGAATCCCAGCAACTAGCATTTGGAGGCGGACTGTGTCTTCCCAAAAAGAATTATTGGAGGGAGGGTTTTTTGTTTTTTTTTACCGGGAGTGATGTGAAACAGAAGATGGGGACAGCTGGAGCAGATGGCCGTTACATTGAAACGTCTGCTGCCCAAGCTCAGGTTATGGAAACACTGAGAGCCCAGGGAGTGAGTAAGTGCTGGAAGCACAGTCAGAGGGATTTGCAAATAGCCATGTGGCTAATTGATTTGATCTCGGGGCTTGTTGCCTCTTGCCTCCTCCAAACGGTGGTTCTTTAATGAGGCCCGCTGACTAATTGGCACTCGTTAATGGGACCGTGACTGCCAGTTGCTCCAGGCCCTGTTTTGCTGCTCTGCATGATCACGGACGCCTCGCTTATGAATAGGCATCCTTCTGAACATTCCCGCCATACCTGGGGATAACAACTATCCCGAGTTCTCATGCACTGATCAGGCGCTGCCTCTTTACTGTTCTCTGGCTCATCGGTGCGCCTCTCTAGGCCCTGCATAAAAGCAGTTCATAAGGATAGTGCTGAAGCTCAGAACTGAGAATGTCCCACCCTGTTGCTGTGCTTTATTCAAAGGCCTTACCATGTGTGGGGAGAGGGGGAAAGGAGCTCATTGGTAGGGATGGAGAGATCTGTCAACTGTGGTTCTCATGCCTACCCACCAAAAAAACTCTTTACGCTTCCACAGAACTCATAATTATAAAATATCCTTATGGGAAATCCATCAGTGTTTCGGTTCAAATTTTCCCTACCATACATATTTTTGTATACAGTTTGTTTGTTTTGATTTGTAGACAACCCTGCCTCTGAAGATCACAGAGTGGTTCATTCACAACATAAAACACAATAATAATTTAAAAAACCTACACAATAATAATACAGTGGTACCTCAGGTTAAGAACTTTATTCGTTCTGGAGGTCCGTTCTTAACCTGAAACTGTTCTTAACCTGAGGTACCACTTTAGCTAATGGGGCCTCCCACTGGCACCGCACAATTTCTGTTCTCATCCTGAAGCAAAGTTCTTAGCCCAAGGTACAATTTCTGGGTTAGCGGAGTCTGTAACCTGAAGCGTATGTAACCCGAGGTACTACTGTAAAAACAAACAAACAAACAAACCAATAACAGAAATTGTGCTCCTGTGGCGCGGCGGCAGCAGGAGGCCCCATTAACTAAAGTGGTGCTTCAGGTTAAGAACAGTTTCAGGTTAAGAACGGACCTCCGGAACGAATTAAATACTTAACCACTGTATAAATACAAGGTACCACTGTATGTGCGTTCTCCTACGCACGAGTCGGTTGGGGTGCTGCTCTGCAAAATTATGAGAAGGGTGAATTTCAACAGATGTTCAGGTTTTGGTTCCAGTATTGGCTCAATGTTTTAATGTGGTAACCCACCTTGGGGCTTTGGGTGACGGGTGGGTAAATAATAATAATAATAATAATAGGGTTCCTGCTGTGTCTCTGCATGAGTATCTGATCTGAATTTATTTCGACTGATTAGAAAGAGTGAGTTTTATTGATGAAGTTAAAGGAGGTGGTTGCACAGAGTCTGCTTGGAGGGCCGGCAGTTCCCCAGCTCCTAAGTTAGATGGATTAGTGTGCTTTGAAATTCTGAATAAGGCTGCTGTTTCCTTTGCTCTCAAGCTGTGCCTCGATCATTGCCTCCTGACCAGTAATTGCGTGGAAAAAGAACCTGACATCCACCCCGGGAGAATGGTTGCTATTCCTGTAATTGGGAAGCAGAGCCGTGACTAATGAGTCACCTGGCTCCGAAGGGTGACATCACTTGCCTTGCACCTTTCAGCCCATTATAATAGTTACATAATCGTTTAGGGCAGTCTCCCCGACCGGCAGCAGGAAATGAAGACTGGCCAAAGAGTGTGTAATGGGAGGAGGAGCAGCAGGATCCAAAAGCTGGCATGTGCTCAGATTAACCAAGGCTTGGGAGTAGGATGTCCCCTGATCTTTCGTGATACCTGCTTGCAGAATCGCTGACTCAACCTTCTTGACATTGAGCCACATAAGCAGGAAAAGAATAAGAGGAAAACAAGCCGCCCTTCAAAGTACAAACACACTGGCTTTTCTTTCAAAGCGTTATATAAGAGTTCCTCTGAACATGGGCAGAATGCCTTTCCCCGGCCTGAGACATTGCAGCATATTCTCACATAATTAGGGACCTAGGATTTCCTTCCAGGTGTGTTAGTACAGTGGAGTGCAGGTAATAATAATAATAATAATAATAATAATAATAATAATAATAATATATTTATACCCCACCCACCTGGCTGGGCCCACTCTGGGCGGCTTCCAACAAAATATTAAAAATACATTAAAACATCAGTCATTAAAAACTTCCCTAAGCAGGGCTGCCTTCAGATGTCTTCTAAATGTCAGATACTGTACTGTTTATTTCTTTGACATCTGATGGGAGGGCGTTCCACAGGGCATGACAATAAAGCAGTATACAGATTTTAAAAACAGGTTTTAAAAAATGAGATTGATATGCATCTTAATAGGCAGTTTTTCCTTTTCAAAGTAATGCATATTTTGAGCAGTGGATTTTATGTATACTTGAGTTACCTTTTTAGGTCAACTTGCTTTTAACTCCTGATTTTTATTGAAAATCCTGGTGTGTATTTTATGTTTTGTGTAAACTGATTAGCCGTTTCTAATAATTTAAAAAACAAACAGACACGACCTTCAGCTCCAGCATGGCCAATGATTAAGAAGGATAGTTTTTGTGGTCTAGTTTCCCTGCCCCCATCCCTGAACTTTAGTTTCGTATTTTCAGCAGCTCAGCTATGTCTTTACTGGACTACAGCTCCCATCATTGCTGACTATTGGTTATGTGGGCTGGTGCTGAAGGGGTTTTCCAGCAACATCTGGAGGGTCACAGATTCCCCACCATGGCTTTTGACAAACAGCTGATTTCCTCTGGCCCACACCAGTTCTGAGCCAGCTGTTAGCCACTGGCTGGAAGGCACACAAGATAACCTCAGTAGATGTTAACTCAGGCCCAAATAAACTACAATATAAACAAAGGTGTAGTGTCAGATTTCCTTTTCAGATCACATTTATTATTGTTGCTGTTACTATATTTATTAGCTAATAATGGTTTGGAAAAAAATATTAACGTGTAGCAGGTAGAGAAAATAAAACAGGACCGAGTAAAATGAATTTATGCAAATCTGAATGAAATTATGTAAAACCTAATTGAATAAAGACGTAAAACGAAATCTTGGATGTCCCTGACAAGGCACAGCAGCTTCTCTTTAAGATCTGTGTTTTCTTTTTAAGAGCTTTCTCCTCTTATCTGTTAAACTGCAGAAAATGCATAGCCTTCACAGTTGAATGTTTATTTTGTCCGCCTGGTAGATAAATTGGAGACTCGTGATCAGATCTCCCCATAAAAATTGTCCTAAGTATTGCTCTCCCAATGCAATATATTCCTCTCACTGTGTTATTGTTGTGTGTGTGTCTGAGCCGAATTTTTGCATTGTGCAATTTTTCTTGTGAAAACTGTGCTTTGTGGAACATGGGGGAGGGGGGGAAGTGCTAAAGTGAAAAGTGCTAAAAGCAGGCATGGATAACTCAAAAAAGTTGGCATTGAAATACAATGCAAAAGTTCTATTCTCCTTATACCAGGATATTGGCAAAGACAGAACCTCAGAGGACGGCTTGAATTAGCCAGACAGTTCAGAGTTTCTTCGCTACATTTCTTCTAAGTGACTGGAAGGAGATCTGTGATGAAAGCCAACTCCTGCTCCTCTTTGGAGACTTCCTTGCCTTGCCTGGTGACGAATCACTCCTGGCATTCCTAGACTGGCTTCTGTGGGAAAGGCACGTGCCATCGTGTGTGAGATGGATCTGATACTCCCCTCCAGGCAACCAGACCCTGGTCCACATCCAGACTTTCCTGAAAATATCATTTGCATATGGATCAGGAGCAGAAAGCCGAAGCATGAACACAGCAGACATGTTTAAAAAGTGCACACACAAGAGTAACTTGTGTCTGTTCTTCCAGCCCCTGATCACAGGAAGCAGAAAACCCTTAGTGCATTAAAACAGCTAACATTCCTTTATTGATTTACTTGCCAGCTTGCTTTATTTTTTATTCAATTGCTTTTTAAATATATGTTTTATTGATTTGTTAGCAACAGTAAAAAAGTGCAACCAGGACAAAGAATTAAAAATTTAAACCACACAGCCCAGTAGGACAAAAGTACACAGATGCAGCTCAGCTCCAAAGGGATAACAAAGCAGTACCTCATACGAAGGTTCCCTTTGCAAATAAGAAAGATATATCAGAAGTATTCTCCACCTACAGATTCTATCATTATTGAAAACAGAGGCTCTATATCATCTTAAATGAGCCAGACAGTTGCATATATTGGTGGGAATGAACTGGGTTTGTTTACAACCATTTTACACTTTGAAGCTCTGGAAAGTGGGGTGCGGGGGGAGAGAGAGAAAACGTAGCCTAGATCTTCACCTTGGGTTAAACAAATGTGTCCCCAACTGATTTTGCCAAACCTCTGCCGATACAGATGCCGTTTGGAACAAGCGCTGGCCCAACACTCTTTGGATGGAGGAATCCAAAAGACTCCAACTTGTTCCGCAGGAACAATACACGCCCCCCATCTCGGCCAGGGAAGAAGGGGGTGAGTGAAGATTGATATCAAGAACGAGCTGGGAGTGAAGATATACAGTGGTACCTAGGGTTAAGTACTTAATTCATTCCGGAGGTCCGTTCTTAACCTGAAACTGTTCTTAACCTGAAGCACCACTTTAGCTAATGGGGCCTCCTGCTGCTGCTGTGCCGCCGGAGCACAATTTCTGTTCTTATCCTGAAGCAAAGTTCTTAACCTGAACCACTATTTCTGGGTTAGCGGAGTCAGTAACCTGAAGCGTATGTAACCTGAAGCGTATGTAACCTGAGGTACCACTGTACATTGGGAACAAGGTGAAGAATCAGAACAACCTTACTGAAGTAGAAATCAAAGGCCATCGCAGGAGGGAAAGGGGCCTGCTCTGAATCATGGCAGGTGGGTGCAGAGCAAAGAAGACGAAGATGAAGAAGATGAAGAGGACGACGAGGAGGAGGAGTTTGGACTTGATATCCAGCCTTTCACTTCCCTTAAGGAGTCTCAAAGCGGCTAACAATCTCCTTTCCTTCCCCCCCCCAAGAGACACCCAAAGGGCCACCCCCGCCATTTCCTTCCTAGGGGTGGGTGGAGAGCAGCAGCTCCTCATATTTGCCAAGACACCACTATAGAGGCAGCTTATAAATACATCATCATCATCATTAGGGATGCTTAGGAGGCAGCAGATCTGGCATTCAAGGCGTGTTTCTGTCACAGCAGCATCAGCTTGCCTCATGGGTGGGGCGGCCCTGTTGTTTTGCTGCTGAGACCCTGAGAAACAACAGGGGGGCTGTTCTCCCCCTTCCTCTCAACTCTCCCTGCTCTTTCCCTCCATGGTCCTTGATGTGGTTCAGAGTGAGAAGGAAATGTGAGAGCCCCCCCCCCACTTTTTTGCTCAAATGCTTGTGTCTTCATTTCCCATCCTGTGTGTGTGGAAAAATGAATACGAGGCAGAGCAATGGAAAGCAGGATGAGAGAGGATAATTGAAGGGCCAGGTGAGATTTAAGCTCCAGGCTGCTTGCCGCGTAAACTGTAATCTGTAGCAGGGGATGGGGAACATGTGGCCCTGCAGGTGCTATTAGACTACAGTTCCTATCAGCCTCAGCCAGCAAGGCCAATTATCAGGAACCAAGTTCTCCTCCATCTCTGATCCATAAATTTTCAGTGGCTCAGTAATACCAACTGCACAGTCCCTGCTTGTCTCCATCAGCCACGGGGACCAGAATCAAGTGCTAAGAGCATGGGTAGGCAAACTAAGGCCCGGGGGCCGGATCCGGCCCAATCGCCTTCTAAATCCAGCCCACAGATGATCCGAGAATCAGT
Organism: Podarcis vaucheri; assembly: GCF_965113315.1. Taxonomy (NCBI): domain Eukaryota; kingdom Metazoa; phylum Chordata; class Lepidosauria; order Squamata; family Lacertidae; genus Podarcis; species Podarcis vaucheri. Next base: position 76,389,226 of record NC_138765.1, read on the forward strand.
GTGTTTTCACATGAGTAGAATGCTTTTACAGTGGTACCTCAGGTCATAGACACTTCAGGTTACAGACTCCGCTAAACCAGAAATAGTACCTCGGGTTAAGAACTTTGCTTCAGGATGAGAACAGAAATCGCGCAGCAGTGGGAGCAGGAGGCCCCATTAGTTAAAGCGGTACCTCAGGTAAAGAACAATTTCAGGTTAAGAACGGACCTCCAGAACGAATTCATAACCCAAGGTACCACTGTATTTAAAATGCATCTCTGGGTTATTTGTGGGGCATAGAAATTCGTTCATTTCCCCCAAAAAAATATAGTCCGGCCCCCCACAAGGTCTGAGGGACAGTGGACTGGCCTCCTGCTGAAAAAGTTTGCTGACCTCTGGCTAAGAGGAATCACCAAGTTAGGATCACCTGCACAAACCCTCCTTATTAATTTAGCATCCGATGCAGCCTTGTCTGAAAGGCACGAAGATTTTCATACAAAATGCAGATGACACCACCAGGCAGAAATATATACATGAGGTTGTGTGTTGTTGTTTTTCCATGTCATTTGCAAAGCCCACTGCTCCATGTGCCTATTATGTGCGTCAGCAAAGGGGAGAGATTTTTTAACAGCTATTGTAAGCGTAAAGCACTTGAGCAGAGTCTTCCCTTTCTTCTCCTCCACAATTAATAGAAGAACTCTCAGGGCGTTTTCCTGCAATGGATGTCAGAAGAGTGCTCGAAGGGATGCCTTTTGTGAAATTTGTGCAACATAATATATGTGCATGAAGGGTGGAAAGTAGCAAAGCAAGATACTTTGCTACAAAAAACTGAAACTGTAGTTCTATGGTATAGCACACATTTTGCCCTAGGGTCAATGCTGAGCATCTCCTCCTAAGATAGATCAGGTAAGCAGGTGAGGGAAAAGACTTTTCTTTGCCTGAGATCTTGGATCGCTGCTGCCAGTCAGAGCAGACAGTGCTGAGCTGGGTGGTCTAGTGATTCTGGGTCCACAGACAAACTGCAGGAGTGAGGAACGGCTTGTGACAGCTTTGTTCTTCCCAGCCTCTAAGACAAACTTGTGCAGCAACTTTGGAACTGCCTGGCTCATGTGACTTTACGGCAAATCCTCATGTTGCCAGCTCCTTAATGCTAAGGGGTTATCTTTAAATTATAAACTTTCTCATGACAGGTGGACAAACAGACGAGCCCTTAAGTCAGCTTGGTGTGTTCCTAAGCCAGAAAGAACAGAGGACAGAGAGGGGTGTGTGGATGTGTGTAGAAACTAGCCTAAATAAAAATAAAGGTAAAGTTTACCTTTATCGTTCCACTCCCTTTTGCCTCTGGCTCTACTCAGCACCACCCAGAGTGGCTGGAGAAGCCCAGCCAGATGGGCAGGGTATAAATAATCAATTATTCTTATTCTTATTTATTACTACTACTACCTAGAAAGGAATGTGGCTGTCTAGCTAGAAACAGTTCCCCATCCCTGCTCTAGATCAGCAGACCAAGGGTCCCCATTTTCCAGGGACAGTCTCAGATTTCCAGAAGCCGTCACAGTTTCTGATTTGATCCTGGAATGTCCCACTTTGCCTTAGGACGTCCCTATGTTCATCAGAGAAATGTTGGAGGGTATTGAGTTGGGCGAACTCTGAGCCAAGGAGATAAGTAGCTATATAACCTTCAGAAGGCATCTGAAGGCAGCCCTGTATAGGGGAATATTTTAATGCTGAATGCTTTATAGTGTTTTCATATCTGTTGGAAGCTGCCCAGAGTGGCTGGGACAACCCAGTTAGATGGGTGGGGAATAATAATAAGATGATTATTACTACTACTATTACAGTGGTACCTCGGGTTACATACGCTTCAGGTTAGAGACTCCGCTAACCCAGAAATAGTACCTCGGGTTAAGAACTTTGCTTCAGGATGAGAACAGAAATTGTGCTCCGGCAGCGTGGCAGCAGCAGGAGTTCCCATTAGCTAAAGTGGTGCTTCAGGTTAAGAACAGTTTCAGGTTAAGAATGAACCTCCGGAACGAATTAAGTACTTAACCCGAGGTACCACTGTATTATGGAATAGGATGTCACTATTTTCATCAGAGAAATGGATTGGTATTTTAACGAATATTTTATACATTTCATGTAAACTGCCGTGAGGTTTTTGTTGATTAACATAAACCTTTCTAAATGAAAAGGCGCAAAGTTCTCTTTTCTTTCTAAATGGTGGCATAGACACAACAGATCTAACTCTGGGCCTGAAAGCACCAGAAAATATATATGCCAGAGGTCTATTGCCTTCGCTGAGCTGCTTGAAACCAGAACAAGAAATTATTTCCTTTGCCAGATCTCCAAAAGGACAAAACTTCCACGAAGTGGGCAAGGCTCTCGGGAACTTTGATTCTTCTGTTCAGAAGCTGCTCTAGCCGGTCCTGTTTGTCAACACTGGAAGCCCCGCCCTCTGGGCGAAGCCGGCCAATGACAATGGAGGCCTTGCCTGACAATCAGGAGAGACAGGTAATGCTGATCAGGTAAGTCATCCTGCTAGACCAGAAGGTATAAAAGACACCTGAGTAATTGGCCCAGTGGCCAGTGGTGTGGATGGTGTCCTTTGAGAAGGCACCAGGACAAGTTAAGAGCAGCGTATTGGGAAGGCTTATATCAGGGAAGCATACCAGCATGCCGTGAAGAGGAACAGAACTACTTCAAAGATTTTGCACACTCAGACAGGTAAGTTGATGTTTTCTTTTCTCCTAACTTCTGGGTCAGCAGAAAAGACCAAACCAACTTCAAGGTTGCTATGGGAACTTTTAGGGCCAGAGGAGGGGGACCCCCCCCAAAAAAAATCCAAATGGTTCCCCTTCTACTGGTAATTTATGGGGCCCAATCCACCGGAAGAAAAACTTCATCACATCCCAGTTCTGCCACAGAGTTTTTAAGGTAGCTTTTGGTGCATTTCCGTTCTTCAGCCTGCACCCAGAATTAAGGTTAATATCTAATAATATCCTCAACAGAACTGATGCAAAGTTGTGCAAGAAAGAGCCTGCGATTGGAAATGTTTTCTGCGGTGGATGGGGCAAAGGGCTTGAGCTTAAGTAATGAACGGAACCAAGAGAGATGTGTGGGGCTTTGAAATTTTGTTTTCCTAACGGTGAACACTTTCCTGAGGCAACCGGGCCTCTCTTGGGAACAAGGGTGTGGAATGCAAATTCCTGCGTAGTTTTGCAAAGCAGATAAGATAAAACCACTCCCGGGAGAAGTATAATTTCTGGAAAGGCCTCGGAGGCAGCAACCCAAAAGATACCTCTGAGTGTTGGGCTTTCGGTGACTCCACCTCCTGACACTTTTGTGACAAACATCCTGCCATCATCCCAAGTGTGGCAATTGAGTGACATCAGAAGGAGAGAGGAGGATGTTGGTGCAGGGAGGCGATGGGTCCATTCAATGGCAAACTACCTGCCAGACTGAGGCAGGCCAACAGACACCTGCCGTGGAGAAGGAATGAAAATGACACATTGAAGATGAAATTGACACATCAGGCACAGGATAGGGGGGGAAAGGGTGGGGATATCTTTCGTATTTCATAGGCCTGTCATGCAAAGGAAAATTTATTTTCAAGGAGGGCAGTAGTGAACTCTCAGAGCATCTGCTTTGCATGCAGAAGAGCTTAAGGCCAGAAAATTGGTGTGTGTGTGTGTGTGTGTGTGTGTGTGTGGTGTGTTCATCTCCCAAACTGGTATTTCATGTTCTCATTTTGTATATTTATGTTGTGAACTGCCCTGTGATCTTCGGATGAAGAGTGGTGTACAAATATAATACTGTCAATAATAAAAAGGTGGTCTCAGATTCTCCAAGCAGGTCTGGGAAAGACTCCCTGCCTAAATCCCTGGAGAGCAACTGCCAGCCAGTGCAGGCAATACCAACCTATGTGGGCTTTGTAAAGGGAAAGAACACAGGAAGCTGCCTTATAGACTGTCTTCCACCCACCTGCTTTCCAGCGTAGATTGAAACGAACCCTGTCCTTGGATAACAGCCATTGCTTTCAATGCAGATGTTTTGTTGAGAGTGCAGAGCAGTGTCTTGCAAACCTGGGTCTCCAGCTGCAAGTCCCATCATCCCTGACCACTGGTTCTGCTAGCGAGGGATGCTGGGAGTTGTAGTCCAACGACAGCTGGAGATCCGAGTTTGGGAAACAGTGGTACAGAGGGACAACGAAGGGACTGGTGGGAGGTTGTGTCCACCTGTCAAAATGTCCATCCCTGCAATACGGATTTGAAGTGGGGCCAGCAGGGGCCAACTGCTTCCACACAGCAGTTTTATTTATTGCATTTATTTGTTTTACTTATTAAATTTATATCCCTGACTTCCACCCAAAGGAGTTGAGGGCGGCAAGGTTTTGGGGGGCTCGGCGCTGTTCCTGCATGCAGGTTCTGTGCTGCGTCCACACAGTGAAGTCCTCATAGGCGTACAATCAGATTCTGCCCCCCTCCATTTAATGCAGTTGTTGCCATTTCCCTATATCAGATCCTCAGCAGAAATGGTAAACTGTTGTTGAGCGAGTGCCCTGCTCCTAATCCCACTCCTAATCCGACATGCTCACCAGTCCACCACACTGGTTTTCTGGATGTCTGGTGCATGGAGTTTGCAAAGCTGGTTCACAGTCTGTTCCGATCATTCCCAAACTTATTGCTGGGTCCTCCGCAAGCAAAACAAACACATGCTGTGACTTGGAGCACCCACCCATACTGGGAGTTTCCCTGTTGCTTCTCTTTGTGATTCACTGCTCTGAGATTGCCTCTTTCCAATTCTGCTCGTGTGGGGCCACAGCTGATTCTGTCACATGCCTCTGCACTGAGCATGAGATCCATGCACTAATCCTGAGTTCAGAGTTGCAACTTGATCGCGTGCCCTCGGAGAAGGCTCCCTGCTGCATCTCTGTATGAGTCACCTAACTGGGTGTGAATTACTGATTAGGCTGAGTCAAGCCTGATGTATTGATTCATGCCGACGCATGATGGATGAGCTTCTCCAGGATAAATTCTCATATGTTGCACGTCATTTAAAGACATCTGACAGAATCAATATGGTGTTGAGGTAGGAATAGGTGAATCCAGGTTCAAATCTTCACACGGCTGTAAAATTCACCTACCTCACATAATTGTTGCATTGAATAAAATGGGAATACTTGATGGTCACAAGTCCCATTCATTTACCTCTGTCTCCAGTGTTTAGTAATTGGAGGTACTCTGCCTTGAAGCTGGGTCAGGCCAAAGACCCATCTAGTCCAGCATCCTGTTTGCACAGTGGCCAACCAGATGCCTCAATGGGAAAGCTGCAGGCAGGATCTGAGCAACTCTGCCATCAAGCTTTTAGCCCAAATCTGCCAAGTTACTTAATGCGGGCTACACTTGAGTGCATAGGAGTCCTTGCTATTGCTTCTGGGTAAGGTAAAACCTGCCATGCCAGGGGCTATAGTGGCATCTTCTTCCAGGAATTGGCATGTGACTGAGGCACATGAACAGGCAGAAGCAAACGGGTGCAGATTAATTAACCTGGAGCCGCAGCATGCAGCACATTTTGCTTCCATTGAATTGGGGTGACTCAATCCTCCTGGTTGAATTTGAATTATTCCCAGCTCAGCCTAGCCTCAAAAACAGGTTGAGCTAGTTCCATGAGTACTGTAGATGGGAATTAGTGCTCCTCGCTTCAGGGCTCTGAGCATCTCACCTGATCGCAGGGAGCCTGTCCCATTAGACACCTCACTGGATGTTTTTAAAACACAGCCTAATTCTTCCAGATGTCTAAAGAGGACTAGTTGCCGTGACTTGGCACAAGCTTTGTTTACAGTTTCCTGGATTTGCACAGGGCAAGGCGAGTGTGGGAGCAGGCAAGAGGTACAAGCGAGGAGACCTGGGTTCCAATGAAGTTGCCAGGTGACCTTTGGCCAATCAGAATCTCCCAGCCTTCCATGCTTTGCAGGGTTGCTGTGGGGATAAAAAGGTGGGGAAGGGGGAAACAGAACTATATCGCTCAGCCACAGCTCCATGGAGGAAAGACAGCATAAAAACAGCCAGGTAGATCTTCTGAATGCAAAAGAAAAAGAAAGAATTTAATTATTAGTAAGGATAGGGGCCCTCCGGATATTGCTGAACTACAACTCTCATCAGCCCCAGCAAGCTTGGCAGGTGGGAGTTGTAGTTCAGCAACATATGCAGCCTAAGTCTGAGTTAGAATTGTTGCAAGAATTTGATTGTCATTAATTCCCACATTCCTTTCTGGCCTTCTAGGAAGTGAGATTTAAACGACTCTAGGAGGAAGCCCTCCCAAACCAGACCTTTGGCCCATCTAGCTCATTGATGCCTACACTGACTGGCAGCAGCTTTCCAGGGTTTCAGGCAGGGGATATTCCCAGCCTCTACCTGGGATTGAACTTCTGCATGCAAAGCAGATGCTCTGCCACCCAGCCATGGTCTTTCCCCAGGAAAGGACCATAGTCTCATCTGACTTCCTTTTTGGAAGTGCCTAACCCTACAGCTTTATTACACCAGGCTTCTAGGAACTGGACTGTTGTCAGATGACACCCTTTTAACATTTTGTTGGAAACGGAAAAGTGTGTGTGTGTGTATGTGACAGAAGCCGGTTACGTTAAGACACAGTCATAATCTTGCCTACGCAAACTCCCAGCCTATTAAATAAGGTTTAATTTGGCCGTAAACTAGCGGACGGGCTTGCCAGAACTGGGGCTAAGAGCACAAGCAAAACCCTTCGTGTCCCTTAGGATGAGATGAGAACCTTCCCCAAAGTGCATTGAACTACAACTCCCAGAAGTTCCAGGCAGCACAGAGATGGGCAAGTCCACAACCAGGGCCAGCTGTTATTTCAAAGACAGAAAATGCCAGGCCCCCACACCCTATTGGCTTCTTCTAGCCGGTGATCCCTGCTGAGCTGACCACTGCAGTACCAGCCTCCACCCACTAGTGGCGCTGTAAACACCACAGGGATCTGTTGTGGCTTGCAAACTATGGGTTCAAGACCCACCGTGTGCCTTCCTGCCCACCTAAATAGTTGAGACCTGTTGTCAGAGCTGCCACCCAGTCCCAGCTCACATAGGACCAAGTCCGCCAGCGTTCACTTTATAAGAGTCTTTATTAAGTTACAGGTTTCATTTCCGAACTGCAGCGTGCAGCTCTACACCTTCTGCCCTAGGTCGGCGAAGACCCGTCTGAGTCCCCGCCTCTTGCACACCAGCTTAATACCCTAGCCTTGCTCCACCTCCTTCGCCTCTCCCTACGTCTCTGGGTCCTTCTGCCCCCCTGGGCCTCCTCCCTTCTACTCTCCTCTGACGCTGACCCCCCTGATCCTTCTGCCTCCTTGCGGCGGGCTTTGGGACCTGGCTCACTCTCCGGGCTGCTTACTGCTCCAGCTTCCGCTGCATTTGAACTTGGCGCGCGCGCCCAACTCTCTACTTTCCTCTTAACCGTTGCCTCGCTCTCTGAGGAGGGCGTGACCACCCCTGACTCGTGCCCTCCCTCCTGCTGACAGCCTCCGGAACCCGATGCCTGGCTACCTTCCTCCCTGCTGCTCTCAGTCTTGAGCGTGGGTCCCGACTTCCAGCTGCTGCCGCCCTCAGTTATGAGCGTGGGTCCCGACTTCCAGCTGCTACTCTCTGAATCTCCTCTGTTCCCTTCCTCCTGGGGTGTCCCCCCGGATCCCCCCCTTGCTCTGCTCACTGGGGCTCCCTTTTGGGAGTCCTCTGACTCACTGCTTAGGCTTGGAGATCTCGGGTCGTCATCATCACTCATTTTCCCTTCGGATTCCTCCCCCTCGCTCTCTGCTTCCTCCCTTCTCTGCGTCTCTGCTCCTGAACCCCTGACATCCATCCCCCCCTCGAAGCCCCCCCTTCCCCCCTCCCCGCTTTCAGGTGTGGGTGCTGGGTGCTCCATCATCACGGGAGGGAATGCCGGATACAGTTCGCTCCCCGTGGTTGGCCGCCAACTGAAGACCTCCGAGTCTTCCTCCTCGCGGTCGCCGACGTTGACCTGTTCCGCTTCCATCTCTGTACCGCCGTGCTCGAACCCAAGGTCCTCCCCGAACACGTCCATGTCAGTCTCTGCGTCGGTCGCTCGACCTGGCATCTCCAGCCACTTCCGGCGCCATTGCTCCTCCGGTCGATCGTCCCACCAATACGAGGTGTCTGACGCCGAACCCGCCGGCGATCCTTCTGGGGAACGGGTGCTCAGTGCGGGTTCCCCGTCCGAGTCGAATCCATGGAACGTGCTGGAAGAAAGTGTGGGCGTGAACAGCCAGTCGTCGAAGAAGCTCGCTGGCATGGGTCTGTGTGGGAAAAGGGCATGAAACTCGTCCTTGAGCAGGGGTTCCTCCAAAGCGTAGTCTGGCACCCAGCTATTGGCGCTGGCCCGGGTGCCCTCTCTGGCTAGGAGGTATTCGACTCCCTCTTCCCCCCATCTGGAGTCCAAAATCTCCGTGACCTCGTTGATGGGGTCTTGCTGCGTCACCCCTCGCGTCTCCGTCCGCTCCCGGAACGGACTCGGTGCCGTCCCTGGCTCCTGGAATCTGTGAGGTGCCTTGTAGGGAGTGAGCACCGACCTGTGGAACACCGGATGCATTCTGGAACCCTCCGGCAGCGCCAGTCGGAAGGCTACCGGGTTGATCTGTGCTTCGACTTGGTACGGACCAATTTGCTTGTGCCCCAACTTCTTCTTGGCTAGTGACCTGGTCGGCACTGCGTGGGCTGCCAACCAGACCCAGTCTCCCACTTGGATCTCTTCGCCAACCCGCCTGTGCTTGTCAGCTTGCACCTTGTAGGCGTGCTTAGCTAGCTCCAGCTGCCGTCTGAGTTGATCGTGTACCGCCTGCAACTCTGACGCGAACGCGTCCGCCGTCTGTGGTTCTCCGTCCCCCACTCTCTCCCGTCCCGGGAAGGTTCTGGGATTCCTCCCATTGTTGGCGAAGAACGGCGTCACCCCTGTGGACACGTGCTTCGTGTTGTTGTAAGCGAACTCGGCGAGCGGCAGGTAATCCACCCAGGTCGCAGGTTGTTGATTGGCATAGCATCTCAGGTACTGCTGCATGATGGCATTGACCCTCTCTGCTTGCCCGTTGGTCTGCGGGTGTCTTGCTGATGCCAGATCGACCTTGACATTTAGAAAACTCATCAGCTTCTGCCAGAAATTCGAGACGAACTGGCGCCCGCGGTCGGACAGGATAGACCGCGGCAGACCATGCACTTTGAACACGTGATCTATGAACAGTTTGGCGGTTTGTTCCGCCGTGGCCACCTTCGCACACGGAATGAAATGTGCCATCTTGGTGAACAAGTCCACCACCACTAGTACAGCTGTCTTGCCTCTCGAGCTGGGTAGATCCGTAACAAAGTCCAGGGCCACCCTCTCCCACGGTTCAAACGGCGTTTGCAGCGGTTCCAGCAGTCCCGCCGGTGGTTTGTGCACCGGTTTGGCCCTCTGGCAGGTGTCGCACCTCGCAACGTAGTCCGCGACTTCCCCTCTCAGTCTGGGCCACCAAAAGTCCCTTGCGACTAATTCCACCGTTTTTTCCGTGCCAAAGTGCCCGGCCGTGGGTGCGTCGTGCAGCTGCTGCAGTACCCTGGCGCGAAGTTCGTCTCCCGGCACGTAGATGGCCCCTTTACGTAAGAGCAAGCCGTCTCGTATCTGGAACTCGTCGCCCTTCGCCGTGCCCTCGTGCACCTCTGCCATCTTCGCCTGCGCGAAGGAGTCGTCCTGCAACGCCCGCCGCACCGCATCCAGGTCTACTGTGGCTGAAGCGCACGCCCACGCTGTTGGCGCGAAGATGTGCATGGCTGCCGCTGGCGTCGCCTCTTCGAGGTATTGCGGTTTGCGGGACAGTGCATCCGCCATGACGTTGGTGTCGCCTGGGACGTACTCTATTCGGAAATTGAAGTCAGCAAAGAACTCCGCCCAACGTATCTGCCTCTGGTTCAGGAACTGAGCCGTGCGCCAGTGCTCCAGATTCTTGTGATCCGTGCAGACCTGCACCGTGTGCTTGGCGCCGATCAGGAAGTGCCTCCACGCCTTGAAAGCTGCATGAATGGCCAGCAACTCCCTGTCCCAGATGGTGTAGTTCTGCTCCGACTTGCTGAGCTTTCTGGAGTAGAACGCTCCCGGCCTCCAGACCCCCTGTGGGTCCCTTTGCAGCAGGACAGCTCCCACTGCTCTATCGGACGCGTCTGTCTCTACCCGCATCGGTCTGCTGGGGTCGATATGCAGCAGTTGCTCTTCCGACGCGAAGAGACGCTTGAGTGCTTGAAAGGACTGCTCCGCCTGCTCCGTCCAGATGAATTTCTTTTTCTTGGAGCTTAGCGTGTCCGTAATGGCCGCCGTCTGCATCGCGAACCCCTTGATAAACTTGCGATAGAAGTTGGCGAAGCCGACAAACCGCTGGACCTCCTTCCGGTTGCGCGGGCTCTTCCAATCCAACACCGCACGAACCTTGGCGCTGTCCATGGCTAGCCCCTTGTCCGACAACTTGTAACCCAAGAAATCCACCTCCGTCGTGTCGAACTGGCACTTCTCCAGTTTGGCGTACAGTCTATGCTGCTGCAGCCTCTTCAGCACCTCCCGAACATCTTGGTCATGGGCTTGCTGCGATTCGGAGAATATCAGGATGTCATCCAGAAAGCAGACGCACTTCTTGTAAAGGAGTCCCGCCAACACATGATGCATGAAAGCTTGGAAACAGTGAGAACCGTTTTGCAATCCAAACGGCATCACTCTGTATTCGTAGGTGCCCAGAGGCGTGAACATGGCTGTCTTCCACTCATCGCCCTCCCTCATGCGGATGAGATTGTACGCACCTCGCAGGTCCAACTTGGTGAACACGCGTCCCTTGCGCACCGTCGCTAGTAGGTCGTCAATCCTGGGCATGGGGAAATCAGAAGGCTTGGTCATCTTGTTTAAGAGGCGAAAATCCACCACCAGTCTTTTTTGGGGCGTGTCTTTCTTCTTCACGAAGAAAACAGGACTGCCCCCTACTGCCCTGGACTCCCGGATGAAACCGCGCTGCAAATTGTGATCTATGAACTGTTTGAGTTCCTGTAATTCGTCCTCAGACATGGAATACAGCTTCCCTTTCGGCAGCGTCGCCCCTGGTAGGAGGTCAATCTTGCAGTCATATTGCCTGTGCGGTGGTAGCTTGTCAGCCTCTTTCTCGCAGAAGACCTCCAGAAAGTCTGCGTATTTGTGGGGAACTGCTTGCAACGTTCCCAACTGCAGTTGTGATTCCTCCTCCTCTCCCTCCTGTCTGGGCAGGATGCAGTGTTCTGCGCAATAAGAGGAGCCGAAGATCAGCTGTCTCTGGTACCAAGCCAGTGTCGGACTGTGCCTGTCCAGCCAACTCATGCCCAACACAATGGGCGTGTCCGACAGTTGGGTGACATTAAAACTGATGACTTCCCTGTGGTTGCCAAGGCGCATCACCATCGGTGGCGTTTGCTTCACCACCTGCCCCCCTAGCAACTCTCTGCCATCCACTGTGACGACTTGCAGGGGCAGAGTGGCAGGCAGTAGCTGTATAGCGTGCTGCTCCACAAAATCCTGCGCTATAAAGTCTGCGTTGCTTCCAGAATCCACAGAAAGCGGCACTTCGATAGTGACGCCATCGGGTAGCTGGAGAGATGCTGTGAGCTGCACTACTGGTTTGGGTGGGAGGGGGTCCGTGGGTTGCAAGATCGCTGGGGACTGCTTCACTGATGCGTCTGGCTGGGCCCCAGTGCCTCTGTCTCCAGCCAGACATCGTCGTTTCCCTGCTGTGGTTCTCCTTGCTGCGTTGCTGCAGTCACCATTGCTGAGGCTGCAGTGTGCTTGTGGAGCCTCCGGGGACACTCTTTCGCCAAATGGCCTGGATCCTCGCAGATGTAACACTTCCTGTTCCCTCTAGGAGGCTTCGCTTTCACTGCTGTCGGTGCTTGGGCTCTGGCTGCTGACTGAGCCCTTGCACCTCCAACCTCCATCGGTTCCCCTCCCCCTCCAGGCGGAGGTGTGGATTGCGCACGCGCTGCTTCTCTTGGAATGAAAGAGAAACTTCTCGCTGCTTCGCGCCCTCCACGTCCTTCATCTCTGCACCATGGACGTTCTTCCAGCCTCACCCCCACAGTCAGCGCCCTTTGGACCACCTCCTGCGTGCTTCGGGGCCTCTCCCCCCTTGCAATCTCATCCTTGACCGCAGAGCTTAGACCCTCCCAGAACAGGTCTCTGACAGGGGGCGAATCCCGGTCCCACTCTAAGGCACTGACCAGCGCAAAAAAGCGGGCGTGGTACTGCCGGACGCTTGCCCTCCCTTGTTTTAGTCCATGAATCTCCCGTCGGGCAAGATCCACATCAATAGTAGACAAAAAACACGCATCCATCGCTTTGATAAAGGCATCTGCATTCTGAAGCGCCGGATCTTTATCCCTCCACAAATTGCGTAGCCACGCTTTAGCATCCCCATGCAAATGGGATAGTATGAACCCCACTTTCTCTTCCTCATCTCTAAAGTCTTTTGCCAGCAGTTGCAGTGCGCACATTACGTCTGCTCGAAAATTGGGGTACTGTTGTAAATTCCCATCGAAGTGAGCCACAAGCCCTCCTGCTCTCCGTGCCAACCCAACCCCCTCCGGTCTGGGTCCTGGCTGCCCGTGTTTAACCCATGCTTCAAACCTGGCGTGGAGATCTCTGTAGGCGGCTGCCGCATCCTCCTCCCTCTTCTTGGATGCCAGTACCTCCGCGTTCAATTGGGTAACTGCCTGTTGCAGCGCTGCAACTGTCTCTGCTTCCGTCATCTCTGCTAACCGTCGTGAGCTTGCTCCCAAACACCGATCCCCTCCTCCAGCTGCCTCTCTCTCCGCTGCGAGATATCAGGTGTCCGAAGCTTTCGAGAGACGGGTCTTACTGTCAGAGCTGCCACCCAGTCCCAGCTCACATAGGACCAAGTCCGCCAGCGTTCACTTTATAAGAGTCTTTATTAAGTTACAGGTTTCATTTCCGAACTGCAGCGTGCAGCTCTACACCTTCTGCCCTAGGTCGGCGAAGACCCGTCTGAGTCCCCGCCTCTTGCACACCAGCTTAATACCCTAGCCTTGCTCCACCTCCTTCGCCTCTCCCTACGTCTCTGGGTCCTTCTGCCCCCCTGGGCCTCCTCCCTTCTACTCTCCTCTGACGCTGACCCCCCTGATCCTTCTGCCTCCTTGCGGCGGGCTTTGGGACCTGGCTCACTCTCCGGGCTGCTTACTGCTCCAGCTTCCGCTGCATTTGAACTTGGCGCGCGCGCCCAACTCTCTACTTTCCTCTTAACCGTTGCCTCGCTCTCTGAGGAGGGCGTGACCACCCCTGACTCGTGCCCTCCCTCCTGCTGACAGCCTCCGGAACCCGATGCCTGGCTACCTTCCTCCCTGCTGCTCTCAGTCTTGAGCGTGGGTCCCGACTTCCAGCTGCTGCCGCCCTCAGTTATGAGCGTGGGTCCCGACTTCCAGCTGCTACTCTCTGAATCTCCTCTGTTCCCTTCCTCCTGGGGTGTCCCCCCGGATCCCCCCCTTGCTCTGCTCACTGGGGCTCCCTTTTGGGAGTCCTCTGACTCACTGCTTAGGCTTGGAGATCTCGGGTCGTCATCATCACTCATTTTCCCTTCGGATTCCTCCCCCTCGCTCTCTGCTTCCTCCCTTCTCTGCGTCTCTGCTCCTGAACCCCTGACACCTGTGTTTAGCTCTCTGGTGCTAGTACTTACTTCCAGCTCTGAATGGACTTGTCTGTCTGTCTTAGGCTCTTGCGCAAGCTGCCCGTCGCCACTTCCTCCTCCTCCTCCACCACCCAGCAGGCTAGATAGCCAACCTTAGAGAGGTCCCTTGTGGATTTCATGGAGACGGCAACACTTCTCTCTTCTCAGCTTAGGAGAAGCACCGGCTGGGGTATGTTTTTACACTTTTCTATCGGTGGCTGTGCCCCTGGTGGCTGGTGGCTGCTGGAACTGGCAGGGCAGAAGGTGAGGAGGCCAGCAGTGGATGGAGCCAGAGCCAAGGTCAGGCAGAGTCACCCCCTGTCCGGCTAGAAGAAAGAAGGCAGGCAGGCGAGGGACTGGCTGAGGTTGGTTGTAGCAGTGCTTATGGGTGGAGGAACTCTGTGTGTGTGTGTACATACATCCCCAGCAATTGGTATTCAGAGGTATATAGATGCAGCCTCCTCAGTCTGTAGCTGTTGATAGATGCTCTCTTCTGCCAATTAGTCTAATTCCTTTCAGGAAAGCTAGTAATACTTGTCCTAAAACTGGGTTGGAGTATCAAGTCATTTCCATTACAGATATTTATGGGGAATGTCAGTCTGGGGGGCCACATGTGGACCTCCAGGCCCCTCTGTGTGGCCCTTGCAACTTTCCCCCAGGCTACCCGTCACCCCACCCTGCTTCAAACCCGCCTTGAGTGCTTTTGTGTGGCTGGTTTGTACCCTTGCGCTTTGCCATTGCTTCTTGCTTGCCTGAGGACAGAGAGGAGTGTGTTTGTGTAGAAACTAGCCTACTGTACATAGCTAAAATTTGCATGCGCACACCCCCCCCCCGCAACAGGGAATGCAAGCCCACGTAGCTACCGGTACCTATCCCATTTTGGTTCTTCCTTGTCTTGGCTTCCCTTAATACAGATTCTCTCTCTCTCTCTCTGCAGATTCCGTCATGTCCTGCTTCTCCCACGTGTGGCACACGGAAGTGCCCAACTCTCCTCCCACCAGCCCCACCAGCCCTGTCCCGGCTGCCCCGCACGAGATCCCCGTCCCCCTCAGCCCCATCGTGATCACGTCTCCCGCCTCGGAAGGCCGACCCCGCGTGTGCTCGCCGGTCTGCTCTCCCACCTCTGGGAAGGTTCGGCTGGGCTCCCCCACCTCGCCACAGCCGGGTTCCCCCATCGAGTGCTCCATCTGCTTCAACACCTATGACAACCTCTTCAAGACGCCCAAGGTCCTCCAGTGCCAACACACCTTCTGCCTGGAGTGCCTGGCCCGCCTGACCGCCACCCTCCCCCCTCACCGAGTCGAGGACCAGCTCCCCTGCCCCTTCTGCCGCCAGATCACCGAGATCCCTCTGGAAGGGCCTCCGGGCCTCCAGACGAGCAAGGAACTTTTGGCCACCCTGCCTCCCGAGCTACAGAAGGAGAAAATGATCTGGATGGAGGGCACCCGCCTCTGCTGTAGGCAGTCGTCCGACCCGGAGAGCGCCGAGCCCTGCATCAGCATCGACGTCGCCCCCAGCAAACCCGAAATCCCTGTGGTGCCCCCTGAGAGCTTCATGAGCAGGCTTGCCCGCTGCGACATGTGCGATGACTGGAAGCGCATCATGCTGCTCTCGGCCTTGATCATCATTCTCTTCTGCATCATCCTGTGGCCGGTCCAGTGCGCCCTGAAGACGGGCAACCTCCGCTGCTTCACCAGGACTTACACACTGAGCAGGCCACACTATGTGCCACCGCCTCCGACCACCACCCCAGCGCCAACGATGAGCGACATTCTTAACCTGCTAGGGTGAGCCCCAGAGACGGAGGGACTATGTTTCAGTGGGCAGAGCACATATTTTGCACGCAGGAGGTACGTATTTTGTACCTCCAAGTTGAACAAAATTCTCTTGGCCTGAGACTGTCACAGCGGACAACTCTAGACTCTAGGTGGTCCAACGGTCTGGCTTTCTGAGTTGGGACATCGGTGCTTTCTTTTTCTTTTTTTTATATAATATTTTATTAGGTTTTATCAATAGAGAGCTTTCTGCTCTCTCGACATGCTCATGCTGCTCTTTTTAGGAACCTCTGGAAACGTTTAAATAAAGACATTTCTGTTCCATACACCCTGTGGGTTCTGCTGTGTTAACCCAGTTTGTGACTCCCATGGCAATGCAGAGAGCAGAGGTGAACCTTTTTGCAAGGTCAACACCTGCTGCTCTGAAGGATGCCCACCAAAGAGTTACCTGGAATGATGCCTCCCCACACGCCTATCAGACCAGCAGAAATAAGAGGCCAACTGTTCAAAAATGCGCAGTGTTGTCCCCTGGGCCCATTACATGTGAAAGGACAATGGAAAAAAGGACTTTTCCCCAGAGACTGACTCCCTTCACCAACAGCTTGAATGAAGCCTATGCGCAATTATATCTTGGAGTGGGAAGAGAACGTATTTAATTTTATATGTGTTATTAAACATTTCAATTTTATATAGATGGTGTGTGGTATCCTATAAATATGGCAGTTTCTTTAAATTGACTTAAATACTGTATGTGTCGGTGTTTTGCAGGATTCCCCCCCCCCCTGAAGGGTGGGTAGCAGTGCGCAATTGAAAGAGAGAGAAAACAAGCAGAGAATGGCTTTTAAAGAGGACTAGGTTAAGAGGGGCTTCCTGCACTTGTGGCCTTCCCATTGGGGGCATATGATTGGCTGCTGTGAGAACAGGAGGCTAGACTAGATGGCCACGCTTTGGCCTGATCCAGCAGGGCTCATCTTACTAGATGGGTGTCAATGAGGTTCCTTCGTGGTTTATCACTGGTATGACTAGCCTAGGAGAATGCACCATGAATACACTGTACAACACACACACACACACACACACACACACACACACACACACACAAACAAACACACACACACACTGCAAATCCTTTGCCACACGCAGAAGGTTCCTCAGCAAGCGACTAACTTTCGTAAAGATTTTCTAGGAGAACGAACTTTTAAAAACCCATGGTTTGATTAAGCAATCCCTCCCTCCCAACCATCACCCCCCAGTGGGTTCTCAAGCCTGATCTGTATTGAGTCATCAGCAAACAAATCACGACCCTTTAAGCTAGCAGCGGTCATTTTTCCCAACTCTGTTTTAAGCACACAGAAACAAAATGCACCAGCAAGACATTGCAGCTCTGAAGCAACTCGCAGAGACTCCCCCCTAACCTTTTCCGAAGGCAGGGAAACATGGTGTCTTGCAAATGCCGTGACATTTATGTTAGAATTCCTGCTCCATGATTGGAGTCATGGGATTGTTGTCTTTCACATGGCGGTCCTACCCGAGAGTAGGACGAGCTCCTGACAACTAGCACCCATTAAGTGTTTGTTTACAGCTTTCAGCATGGCCCCTTTGTTTATTGCCAGCGTTTAAGGTTTAATTTGGAAGTTTCTCACCTCGAGACTACTCTTTTTAAAAAGACAACTTCTACTAAGATAGGGTTGCCATATCTTGAAGAGCAAGAAAAAAAGAGGTCAGGGCCCGAGCTGCTGCCAGCCCAATTGGGGGTCAGTGGTCAGAGGGCTGGTGTGATTTAAGAGTCCAGCAAAATCTGGAATGCCACAGATGTTAGCCATCCCTGGTGTGGGGAAAAAAGGTACCCTGTTTAAAAAAACCTCTCGTTAACATAGAGAAGCATTCCTAATATTCTCAAAATGGTGACGCAATTTGGAATTTTCTCCATATAAGGGTAAACCAGGCAGTGACTACAGGTGTGGCATTACTGTAAGGTAGCACAGCCATGTTCAGTCATAACAGTAAGCCAGAGCTGCTCTGAAGGTGATGGACTTCTCCCTCATTGGAGGTTTTTAGACAGAGGTTGGGGGCGGCTGTGTGCCAGGGATTCTTTAGCTGTGAATTTTGCATGGCAGGGGGTTGGACTAGATGACCCACAGGGTCCCTTCCAACTGATTCTGATTCTGCCATAATGTGGTTTCTCTGAAGCAAGCATCACACTTAAGTGTGACACCCGATCCACTCCTATTTTGCTCCTCTCCTGGCAGAATAAGACAATAAGGAAGCTTCAACTTCTAGCTGTTTCTGAACAAGGTGTGTGGAAGGATGCCCGTAGCTCCCTAGCAAGCCATGATCAGCATGGATCGTTCTGTTAGCTATCCGATCATAGCCTACTAGGGAGCCACAATTGGGGGGCATGGGCAAAATGAGCAAAAGTCACAAACAAGAGTTGCTGCAACATACTATGGCCTCAGCTCAGTATACCTGAAGGAGCGTCTCCACCCCCATCATTCAGCCCGGACACTGAGGTCCAGCTCCAAGGGCCTTCTGGCGGTTCCCTCACTGCAAGAAGTGACATTACAGGGAACCAGGCAGAGGGCCTTCTCGGTAGTGGCACCTGCCCTGCGGAACGTCCTCCCATCAGATGTCAAGGAAACAAACAACTAACTGACTTTTAGAAGACATCTGAAGGCAGCCCTGTTTAGGGAAGTTTTTAATGTTTGATCTTTTATCGTGTTTTTAATCTTCTGTTGGGAGCCGCCCAGAATGGCTGAGGAAACCCAGCCAGGTGGCAGGCGTATCAATAATAAATTATTATTATTATTATTATTATTATTATTATTATTATTATTATTATTATTATTATTATTATTATTATTACTACTACTACAATTCTCTCCTCTGCAGCTCAGTAAACCCAACCCCACTGAGGAGAAAACCATACCACACTCCATGCACAACAATGTGCTTTTGCCTCCTATTTCTGTGACGTTTTAACAACTTTCCCCTCTCCACCCCACCCCACAAAAAGGACACTCATTAGCTTACTGTGCTTATATATATATCTATATATCTATAAAAAAAACAAGTTAAAAGGAGATTCGTAGGTTCTATTACAGACATCCAGAGGCACTTGCAGATAAACGGCATCAGGGAATTTGTGCACGACGGGGGGAAAGTTTGTCTCTCTCCTGAATAAGTTAGGCCAAGATTTGTTCTTAAAGCATAGACAGCTCCTCCCTTGACAGGTGGCATGCTGGGTCAATCTTTGGTTTTCTGTGCTGAATCCAAGGTTCAAGTGGTGAAAACGAGCAATAGGTGGCGATGGAAGGTTGTGGAGGACGTGCAGGTGCGACTCTCGGCAACCCCTAATATAACGGCAGGAAAAAAGGGAGGGGGAAAGAGGTATTCGCTTTATTTATTTGCTCTGAGCATTTGTACCCCACTGTTCAACCCAAAAACACTCCCAGAGCATCCAGCAACGCGGATGAAACTAGCCTTCTGCTTGCTATCTCTCCCACTGAAGCAGCTGCCCCCTAGATGACAGTGATGGAGAGAGGAAGCCTAATGGGGACCGATGGAGGTTGCTCTGCCTCCCAGCAATTTGAACATCACAGAATTAACAGAGACAGAATAGCAAGTGTCTCTGTTTTGGTCATGCGCATTGCTTTGTTTTAAGGTCATGCTACCAGAGCTGTAGCTAGGTGATCTTCTGCCTCTGGCAGAACCGCCCAGATCGCGCCCCCTAGCCATGGACAAATCAGCTCTTCTTTCCGCCTCTCCTCCAACCGCCCCCCCTACAACCATTCAATTTACCCTCTATTTAAAACCATTTTTTACGAGGCAAACAAGAGGCATCATCAGAGTTGCAAGCACACTTTCAGCCTGACAAAGAAGATGTGGAACAGGGGCGGGGAGGGGGCGTGGCCTGTGGGGAGGGGTGTGGGCTGTGTGGAAGGGGGTGTGGTCTGCTGAGAGGGGGCGTTGCCCAGGGGGAATTCTGAGAGCTATGCAAGCGAGTCTGGAAGGTGCACATTTGATCCCATGGCCTGGGGTTCCCCATCCCTGATCTGTGGGCTGTGGTGGATACCATTTCCTTCTCTGCCCTCAAATATACAATGCCTGGGGCATTTGGGCAGAGAGCGTGGAAGAGAGGGATTGCAAAACGCCCAGAAGCAGTTCCGCTCAAACTGGATCTCCTTTTTCTTTTTAAAAAAAGAAGGCTAGACTATGGTACTACCAGTCATAACCTCCAAAGCTTTTCAGAGAGTTTTAAAAACAAAACCAAACACCACTGAAAATGACAAGAAAACCTTTCAAAATGCCCCCTGCCTAAAATTTGTCTCCTGTGAATGGGGCAGTGAATATCGGGTGATGAGGGGGGCAGAGGGGAAATCTCTCTTTCTCTACGGCATACGGAACAGGAACATTCCATGCTGAAACATTTTGTAGCAGATCCCACTGGTCCCTTAAAACAGTGTTAAAGTTAAACAAACAAACCACAGACCTGTTTTATAGCCACCAAGTACACGTCCCTCTCCGAAGCTGCTATCTCCCCGAGCTGCTTAAACCTGAGACCTTTGTGGCTTTAACGCTGAGGTTCTCGTATACGGAGGCAGATTCTTCGTCGACTCTATAGAAACACAGAATTGTGGAGTTGGAAGCGGCCTAGTGGGGCATCTAGTTCAACCCTTGTCTTGCGCAAAACAGGAGAAAGGGGGCTGGAACACATCAACCAAGAGCAAACTCCTATCCTCCAACCCCCCTCCCCCCCAAAAATAAAAACTTCTGGAAGTAGGGTGTGGAGAAGAGGGGGCAAGAGAAGAAGTCTTGCAAAAACTAAGCCATCTAATATGCCTGGGACATCACATTTTGTATTTCTTGGGGGCTTTCGAGTGTTCAAAGGATTTCACATCTATTATCTAGCTGTAACCACATGGCTGTTTTGCTGCTGCTTCCCCTGTCTATGAAAGCATTCTCATCTTGAGAGGCAGTGCGGTGTAATGGGTAGAGTGCTGGAGGACCAGGGTTCAAATCCCCCTCTCGGCCACCAGGGGTGTGTGTGTGTGTGTGTGTGTGTGTGTGTGTGTGTGAGACCTTGGGCCAGTCACCTTTAATTCCTTGGAGGAAAGGTGGTACAGAAATGTAAAAATATTTTTTTTTTTAATAATCATATTTATTAAAATTTCCAATAATAACAGAATAGAAAAGATAAAAAAGATAAAGAAAGGAAAGAAAGAGAGAAACTAGTTTAGACCCTTCTTTTCATAGCCTTCTTTCTGGGACTTCCTCCTTCCCCTCCCGACTGTATTCCCCTTTCCTTAAGTTGGTTCCACAAGTTCTCATCCCCAAATTTAAACCTAATATATTTTACTCATAAACCAATTTAAATTTACACAATCTTAACATCACTCCTCGTCTTATAATAAAACAAAATTTCCCCCCCAAGATCAGCTCTCATTTCTTCCACGAGTTCCCCCTTTCTAAAAAAGGAAAAAACAAAAACATATAGGATCAAAGTTATAAAGAATATAAGATAGAAGATATAGAAAAGTTCAAAAAATTGGTTACAAAGCCTTTGGATTCTAGGATTCCCCCTCCCTTCCCCGGTTTTGATTCCCCATGTCCATTTGTCTGTATGTTGTCGGCCTGGAGATCTTAAGTCCACAGCCAAATTTTTCTCAGTCCGTCTTGCCGGTTTCTTCAGATTTGGTTGTTTTAATAATATTTAACTTCAAAAATCCAGTCTAATAGAGGCCTTTAATTTTCCTTAATCTTTTGTTGCTCCTCCCGTTGTTCTTTCCGTGTCGTATTTAGTCATCTGCTCTTTTATTTCTTGGTTTCTCAGGTTTCTGTCTTGTTCAGCTGTCAAAACATTCTTGTTTCAAAATTTAATGTCTCTACAGAGGTTTGTTATTCAGGGACAAAGACTTACGTCCAGTTCCTTTCTTGCTTCAATAGAAAATTCTATTGTATTATGGTCACCTCTGTAGACAAAATAATATTTCAGTTCTGCAGCTTTCCCAGGAGATAAGACCTGTGCACATCCCAGAGTAGTTTTCCACATACGACACTTGTAATGTCCCGAAACCCCTCTAGGGGGATTGCAATAACTTTGTATCCTCTAGTCCAAAAGTCAATTTGTTGTTTCTTTTTCCCCGACAGTTTATATCCATATTTATATCAAATTGTAACAAAATTAACCAGCAAAGAACTTGTAGCAAAGTCCTCTTTGTATTCCCCAGCTTTGACAGCTCCTTTGACAGCTGTCAAATTCTCCATCTCTCTTCGCCAGGCTCTCCGAATCGCCCCGGTTCCCAGGGGGGGGGGTCTGCCTTTTTCCTCTCACCCTCGACTCTTCTCCTCCAGCACAGTTCTTATAATTCAGATCGTGGAGTTAGTAATTTTTGTCATCAATAAACTTCTAAATCGATCTTGGTTTCTCAGTCCTTGTTTTAGCATGTTTACAATCAGGGAGGGGACTGACTTCCTTTTTGGATCCCCTCCCGCTCGTGCCAAATCCGGAAAAAAAAAATTCTTTTTTCCTCCTTTTATACCCGGTTGCCCAATTACTCACGGGTTGTTGTTAATTGTCCGAATTTCCTTTGGAAGAAGCCAGCGCTCTCCGCCGGATGGCATGCGGCTGCGCCCGGCAGGGGAAGCGGAGGACTCAAAGCACCACGCCACTCCCCGGCGCCCGATCCGTAGCCTTTAAAAAGGCTCCTTCACGAGCCGGGAGGGCGATAACGGTGCCAGCCGAGTCACCATGTCCACGGGATCCGTTCCCGTGGTTTTTAAGGGTCCCCGCGTCGCCGGCGCGGTAGGACCCGACCCCTGCCGAGCCGACTCCCTCCGGAGCTCAGAGGGAGTCCGCCATTCGGCGATGGCGCTAACCCGGAAGCCAGAAATGTAAAAATAAAATGAACACTAAATCTTACAGACAAAGAACTGAGGTAATGATTGGGTTCCTTAACAGTACTGTTTGCTGGGAGGCCTTTGGGCATGGAGGTGAACTGTTGGCTTCCCACCCTCCCAACATGCCGATTGGATGCTATGCTGCTCACAACAATTTGTATTTCTGCCCTCTCACAATTTCCTCTGACATCCCCAGCTCTGAAAAGAATGTTCTATGTAGCCAAAAATTTGCTCTGAATTCACGTTGGGCCCAGGCTTCAATTCTACGCTGTCTCTCCAACTCCCCCACCCCACCCCGCTTTGCCTTCAAATAAGGCGCTCTTCCCCACAGCTCCACCTTACCCTGTCTGGACTCTTGGTGACGGGGGACGAGCTTTCATTCTGGGCTGCTCCATCGGTGGGTATCGGATATTCAAGTACTCTCTCTCCTTCCTCGTATTTCTCTGAAACGGACAACCGGACAGACCTGATTGGTTCCACAGCTCCTCCAACCTTTGCAGCCATTTCTAAAATGTGACCTACTCTTGCTCAGAGTAGACCCGCTGAAATTCATGGACGAGACTAACTTGGGTTCATTGGGCAGCATCCCACCTACTTTTACTTCAGAGCAGACTCGTGAAAATCACTGAGCCCAAGTTAGCCAACGTCCACCAACTTCCATGGGCCTACTCTGAGTAGGACGCAACTGCGGCTGATGGAGGTTGGAGCCCAGCAACTTCTGAAGAGCTACAGGTTCATTATTCCTGCATTTTTTAAAAAAGGCAGAGCTGTGATGGAGGTAGCTCAGGGAAATACAGGCAAGTGACAGTCTAGTTCAGAGATGAGGAGCCTACAGCCCTCCAGATGTTGCTCTCACTATCTCTGGCCATTGGCCATGCTGGCTGGGGGCTGATGGAAGGTGGGAGTCTGGTTCCTCACCTCTGGTTTAAATGCTTTCAGAGCAAACATCTTGGGAGTTGAGCTCGGAAAGCAATTGGTGACAGGAGGGAGCCAGCAGTAAATCACTCCCTGAAAGTTGGAATTAACTCTTTATTGGCAAGAGCATGATGTGCACAGACTTGGCGGAGTGTCAGGCCTAATGAGCACAGGTCTTGCCCCATGGATCAGTTGCCAAGACTGAAAGTCCCCACCTCCCCACAGCAGTCTAAGTCCTCTCCTCTTCAGAGTTTTTCCTAAGCAATCAGAGACTGCATCTGCATGAAGCCAACGTTGTCTTTACCCATTTCAGCCCTCTTCTGGTTCTGGGAGACCAGAGAGGAGGGGAGCTAGTTGCAGCAGGCCTGGGAGACACCCGTGACTCTTCAACAGCTGGACTCATCTCTGCCTCTTGGCATCCCTTTCCCCAACATTCCTGATTCAGCTTCTGCCTCCGATTCTGGGCTTCTCTCTGCCACAGACTCTCCCAGCTCACTAAGCCCTGTTACCTCTTCAGCTTCTGACACCTCCTCCTCCTAGACTTCTCTCTCTGACCACCCATGGTCATCCCACCACCACTCCCCAGTCTCTGAGCCTTCTTCCTTTCCCTAGCTGGTTCCTCCCACCATTCCTTTGATTCCAAAACTGGCCTGGTGCAATCCAGTCCCTGGTCCCATCCCTAAGCACTCTTCAGGTCAAAACCGCCCCTCTTTTGGTGGGCAAATGGGACGCCCCCTACCTGTTCCTCTTCCAGCTCCTTCTGTTCTGTGGCAATGTACTGCTGGACAGCCATGTAGACAAACTTGTACTGCGCTTCTGTTTGCACCATGCCAGAGCGCTGCCTCCGTACCATCTGGATGGTCTTGGGGATATCGATGTCACAGTCCAAGCCTATTCATGGGCAAGAAAGGTTGGGCAGCCTTAGGTCACATCCGCACTGTACACTTAAAGCATGCGGCTTCTCCCCCAAAGGGTCCTGGGAACTGTCATCCATCAAGAGTGCTGGGAATTGTAGCTCTGGACACTACAATTCCCAGGATCCTTTGAGGGGGGGAGCCATGTGCTTTAAAAGTGTGATGTGGAAAGAGAGCATTTTCCCCTGCGGCAGATTTAGAATTGGGGGACTACCCATACAGCCAAGATGGCTTCCTCTTAAAGAAAGTGTAAGAAAACAACATTTCCCAAAATTATTTGGTGGAAACGAATGTTTTAGGGAAGGGATATGCATATGAGCCAAAAAGAAGATTACGATGGACACACAGGAACCCCAGATTATATATTCTTTGAATATTCACTCAGATTTCCTTGCACATAGCTTAATCAGTAGTCAAGACCAGGGCCAGATTTAGGTTTGATGAGGCCCTAAGCTACTGAAGGTAATGGGGCCCTTTATATGTCCAGCTGTCCTTTGTCAACAACAAATTGTCGCTGTTTTTTGTGTTGAATACGTGCTATATGGTAATTTATGGACCTAACAGGTATCTAAAGCCATTTGCACATAACAAACAGAAGCCTACACAACACAAAACACTGTTGCTGTACATAGGGTTTTATTTTATTTGTTTTTTTATCTTATATTTTGGAAATGTACATCCAGGTTGTTGTTTTTCCTTTACATTTTTTGAGAGGCCCCAAGAGAGTGGGGCCCTAAGCTATAGCTTGTTTAGCTTATAAGTAAATCCGGCAGTGGTCAAGACTATGCCCTGTCTTTACTGAGCATTCATCCCAATTTGTTTTTAGGGAGGTTATACAACAGAGGGTTTTCATCCCTTGAACAGAGCCCTTGAATTCAACGTGCAGCCTTTAACAGTTCCAGTAGATGAAAAAGTTTTGGGATATGATATACAATGAAATGAAAAAAAAAAATCAAATATACATTCCCAAAGAAACCAGAGGCTTTTTTATTAGGGATAATAGGAGATGAAGTGAGAAAAGAAGACTGCAAATTATTATTGTATCCCATGACTGCCGCAAGGATTCTTGTGGCCCAAAAGTGGAAATCCCAAGAGTTACCAACCCTAATGGAGTGGCAGACGAAATTATTCAAGTATACTGTATTGGCAAAAAAGAGTTATAAAATTTGAGACCAAAAAGTGACAAAGTTTGAGGAGGAGTGGAGTAAATTTGTTGTGTATATACGAAATAACTGTAGAAATTTAAAAACTGTAGCAGGGCTAACATAAATCTTGTGATGTATATAGAATGCCATTAAGAATCTGCAGGAATGGATGTAAATTGGGAAAACCGAAGCAGGAAAGGAGGGACGTTTGGGTGTGAAATTGTGCAGGGTAAATAAGAAGATTAAAAAGGTTGAATGTTAATGTTAAAGTTAAAGTTTAATTTTGTTTTGTTTTTGAAAATCAATAAAAAAGTAATAAAAAAAACACCCAGTTCCAGTAGATGATCAAATCCCTTCCATAAAACAGTGACAGTCTGTTGGCGACCACTCTTGTGAGCAGCTCCAAAAGGCCAACTTACACCCAGGTGGGAAGTGTTCAACTTTCCCATAATGATGTTGAGTGCCTAACTAACTGCATGGCGGCCAGCAAGAACGAAGGGAAGAGGGCAAGCTCCAGAGGAACAAGAATGGGGGCAAACTCTGGGGTCAAGTCTATAGCATAAAAGCTCACTGGTCAGGCATCTTCAGAGTTTTTAGCCCTGAAAACATCCACAGAGCTTACAAGCCTGTTTGCCCAGAGCAGTTAGTAGTTTGTGACCTAAAGCAGAAAGTTTCTCTGCTAACTGGTCACCTGGATGCAGTACCAGCTCGCTATAGGCGAGTGCCTATTATTCACAAGACTGCATTAAACATTCCGCATGTCCCAGATCCTCCTTAGAATTAAAAGGTGGAGAGAACCTCAAAGTTCTATTGTTTACCTTGCCTGTGAATAGTGTCCACCAAGATGTCTATCACTATGATGGTGCCCGTTCGTCCTATCCCGGCACTGGGGGAGGAAAGAGAGAGGTGAGGAGGGCAAAGTCACCGCCAGCCCAGCGCAGACCTTAGCCCATAGGTCAGCCGAGGTGAGAATGGCTACAACAGGTAGAGGAAGGCTGGGACCCCCAGGAAGTTGGTAGACTCCAGCGCACATCAGGCAACTTTGACAACATTCAAGGAAAGGGTGGGTGGAAAAAATCAATCGCCAAACATTTAAACCCTTTTCTCTAGAGGGTTTAACACTGAGATTACTGCCATTAAGGCGATTACAAGGCAGGCATAAAAACAGCACTGATGGGATTCCTGATGCAAGGATCGTAAGCCTTGTAATTATATGCCCCCCCCCAGTCCTGCTGAACTCCAACCATCCCAGAATCACTGTTTTCTCCTCCCATCACCCGTTCTTGACATCTTAAGATGTTCACATTCTCTATGTTGGTTTATAATCTGTAAGGGAGGAGCGTAGATCCCCGATAGATAACAGAAAGTCCTTCATGCGGCGTAGAACTATGGAACTCACTCCCACAAGATGGCTTTAAAAGAGTGGGGAACCTAGAAAATCTACAGCATATAAAGTGAGAGTGCTTTGATATTATTACTTGAGTAATCCTTAGAAAATTCATTGGAGGAATTCCGGCAAATGCCCAACACTGCCAACCTCCGCAGCCAGTTCAGCCAAGCATCGC
The DNA here is from genome assembly GCF_965113315.1 of Podarcis vaucheri. Classification (NCBI taxonomy): domain Eukaryota; kingdom Metazoa; phylum Chordata; class Lepidosauria; order Squamata; family Lacertidae; genus Podarcis; species Podarcis vaucheri. The sequence goes on from NC_138765.1 coordinate 76,416,159, forward strand.
CCCCTCCTGGCCACTCACCTGCAGTGCACTACGATAGGCCCAGTGTCCGGGACGCTCCTCTGGGCCCTGTTGACTTGATCCAGGAAGCCTAGGACTCCCCCCGGCTCATTGGGGACCCCGTGATCTGGCCAGCTGAAATACTGGAAGTGCTTGATCTGCCTGGGGCGCTCTTCCTGCAACATTGGAGAGGAGGAGGAGATAGTTTTCTAAGGCATATGCAGCTCTGAGTAGTGTAGGTCAGGGAAGAGAAACACAGATCTGCTTGGTTTAGGGAAATAGTGACAGTGGGAACTGTTAAGTGTTATGGGTAGTGGGGTGATTTGTCAAGGAATTGGAGAGGTGGGGGATAAAACTAGGAAAATGTTTGCACAGGTACTAAACTCTGGCGCAAAGGAAGTTGTATACCATGACTGCATCTTCCACAGGAGATCAGTTCCAAGCGTTCAATGTATATATAGAAGCGCATATACACTCTCTTGCCCGACACCACTGATTCATGAACATCTGTGAGGTGGGAGAGCAGGGGACAGCAGGAGGCACATGGATTGAGTGGGAAAGATTCTGTCACCTGTGTGCCATATGCAAAACTGAAAACAGCTTGCCTTATGCTCCTACTTTGTATTATTTAGCTCGGCGGGGTTCTCTATTTTGCTGGTTGCGGGAGGAATGATCTGCAAGATCTGCAACAGGCACTGGAATCACAATGCAAACTGCTAAAAGATTGCATTGAATTTGCAGCCAGCTTTGCTGAGACACACTCTTCTGAAGCTTCATTTTTCTGAAGGGCTAGATAGAAACTTGATTTTTTGTTTTTTTACTTTTTTAAAGATCAGAGGGATTTCTGAATTTTCCACTTTTCCCACACCTTTGTGGGGCAACAGTGTATACTCATTCCTGGGTCTTTCCAAGCTGGGAGGTGGGGAATGTATCTACAGGCGGATGATCCAGCGAGATTAGACGAAAATGCCATCTCAAAGCAAACACCATCACATGCAAAAGGGCTATTAAAGAGGTGACCTCTTACCCTGTCCATCCGTGAAATCTCCAGCTCTCGGATGTGATAGCCTTGAGCTTCTCGTTCGCCAACATTCCTCACGCTGATGTAACCATATTCCTTGGCACAGTTTTTATCCGGCCAGTAGCGGAAACATTTATTCTGTGGAGAGAGAGAGAGATTAAATCCCATTAAAAGCAAAATTCCAGACTGCATCAACAAAAGGACAGGGCCCAGATCAAGGGAAACAACAGTGCCCCTCTATTCTGCCTTGGTCAGAACCCCACCTGGCGTGCTGTGCCCATTTCTGGGCACCAAAATTTAAGGAGGATATTGGAATGTGTGCAGAGGAGGGAGACTAAGATGATGGAGGGTCCAGAAACGGAGCCTTATGAGGAGCGGTTGAGGGAATTGAATATGTTTAGCCTGGAAAAGAGAAAAGTGAGAGGTGATGGGATGGCCACCTTCAAATATCTGGAGTGCTCTCGCATATAAGAGGGAGCAAACTCGTTTTCCATTGCTCCAAGAAGCAAGGACGTGAACCAGTGGATTCAAATGACGGGAAAGGAGAGTCTAGCTAAGCATCAGGAAGAACTTTATGATAGGACAGTGCAAACAGGCTCTCCTTCACCAGAGGTTTTTAAACAGAGGCTGGAAGGCCTTCTCAGTAGTGGCACCCGCCCTGTGGAACGCCCTCCCTTCAGATGTGAAGGAAATAAGCAGCTCTCTTCTCTTTAAAAGACATCTGAAGGCAGCCCTGTTTAGGGAAGTTTTTAATATTTAATGCTGTATTGTTTTTAACACTCGATTGTGAGCCGCCCAGAGTGGCTGGGGAAACTCAGCCATATGGGTGGGGTGTAAATAATACATTAATAATAAGAATAATAAGAATAACAACAACAATATCTGTCAGGGGTTCTTCAGCTGTGATTCCTGTATTGTACAGGGATGGTCTAGAATTCAGCGGTTCTCAGCCTGTGGGTCCCCAGATGTTGTTGGACTACAAATCCCATCATCCCTGAGCTCTGGCCTTGCTAGCTAGGGGTGATGGGAGTTGTAGTTCAACAACATCTGGGGACCCACAGGTTGAGAACGGCTGGTCTAGATGGGGTCTCTTCCATCTCTACAATTCTCTGACTCTATAATCAATGCAGATCTCCATGTGTTGCCTTTCAGCTAGGTCTACTATTTTCCGTGGGCACATGATTTGGAGTGCTGCAGTTATCTCAGAGCTGACTGAAGTTGTGGTTTCCGTCGTACATAACAGAACTTGCACCCCCTTCTCTTGAAAGGAAAGCACCTTGCTTTTCCGGTGCTGCCAAATGCTTAGCTTTGGAGCATATGGAACAATTCCTCCTTGGTGTTCTCTTGCACACCTTTCCCCAGAATGACTCCAGGAGCCTATTCTCACTGGCTGACTCGCTTCCTTACTCTCTCTGATCAGCCAAAAAGGGTGAGAATGGCTAAAAACCTTCCCCATTCCATGCTGTGATTGGGCAATCCTGGACTGCTACATCACCGGATAAGACGGTCCCTTAACTATCTGTTATCCATGAAAGAGGAGGGAAAAATACAAGCTGGAAGTGGTGGTGGGTGGGTGGGGGGCAGGCTATGATAGCATCCTATGAACAAGTTTCCAAAAAGAGCTGGAGGGTACCAAGGAAGTGATTACGAACACCGCGATTTCCCTTTCTCGTTGTTGGTAACGAAACCAGCATTTTGAGAGGCGAGGCTGTTAATAAGGCTCTCAGCCAGCGTGGCAATTACCGGCTGGGTTCTGTGCTGGCTCCCTTTCAAGCCTCCGTTTGAAGAGGCTGTTCAAGCTCATCATCAGCTAATTATAACCCACTTGCTCTTTCTGACATGCAGAGGTGGGGACAAAAATTAAGAATAAGGGAGCTCTGGCCAGCTCATCCGAGCCGCTACTTCAAACCAAAAAGGTTATGAGCCACAGCACAACTCCTGACACCATCGGAGCACCACTTGACATTTGGCCAGTGGGGTGTGGGAGCATGTGTGTGGAAACTAGCCTACTCTGGAAAGGTAAAATTCGCATTTGTTGCTTCGCCGACTTTTTCCTCTGACTCTTTCCCTCCTTGGCAGGTGGCCCTCAGAAGGTTGTTGGGAAGGGAATGTGGCCCTCATGCTGAGAAGAAGCCGCCCCCCCGCTCCTGCACTACTGGGTTGCTGATTGGCTCACCCTCCCTCGCTCCACTTCTTTGGTCGTCATGACAATGACGTGAGTATTCTCTTGGTAGACCATCGCCCAGAAGTCGTTGACTGTGGTTTGGAGGCAGCCCTGGGTGGCAATGTAGACTTTGCTGTGTTCAGAGCTCTTCCCGTCTTCGAGAACATTCTAGAACAGGGTGGGGGGAGGGGCAGGGGGTGTTGGAAAGTAATGGAAATGGGACACCCACACACACAAAAAGAGAATGGTGAGTATAAGGAAGAACAGAAAGACAAGCCCTAATGGATGACTAGCTTCGTTGTGCTCATTTAATTAATTTAAATTTATTAATTTCACCCACTGAAATCAGTGAACATGCCTAAGTGTGGTCCATTAATTTCAGCAGGTCTGCTCTGAGTAAAAATGAGTTGAATGTCACCCTAAATGATCGTTTTCCCCCACCACATTTTAATGTATTTGTTTAATGATTAAATTATGACATCCAAAGCTACAGCCTCTTTACTGTACAGACACATTTAAAAGGGGAAAAAACCTATGTAAAATAAAATACTAAATGAAAAAGTTTAATCACCTCAGCTAAATAATAATAATAATAATAATAATAATAATAATAATAATAATGTTAGGGTCACAGAGTTCCTTGTACTACATGTGGGTTTATATTGCCTTGCTGGTCCAATAATTTATAAGAGACTCCATTTTTCCAACAATAACAAAATCATCTGATTGTCTGGCACATTAAACTTTTAAACGAACAGAAGCCAAAGTATTAGGCTGACACAATAAAAATGCTTGTACAGTGGTACCTCGGATGTCAAATAGAATCCATTCCAGGAGGTCCGTTCAACTTCCAAAACATTTGGAAACCAAAGCGCAGGAATCTCCTCCAGCCAATTGGAAGCTGCAGAAGCCCCGTCAGACGTTCAGGTTCCAAAAAACATACACAAACCGGAACACTCATTTCCGGGTTTGCGGCATTCAGGAGCCAAAATGTTCGACTTGCAAGGCGTTTGGGATCCAAGGTACGACTGTACACCCACAGCTGACATAGTACATGTTTAGGTTTAAAAAGTAGAACTTAACTAACTAAAAATAATTCCCATGACCCTCTGGGGGAAGCCAGGACCACTAAGCTGATCTAACTGAGCACCAATGTGGCATAGCAATAGTTAAAGCAAGAATGGGGACCCTAACCTCGTCCAGAAGTTGGTGGACTACAACTTCCATCATGCCTTGCTTTTGGCTGTGCAAGTTGGGGCTGTTGGGAGTTGGGAGTCCAAAAGCATTAGGGGCAGGGTGGTCCAACACGTGGCCCTCGAGGCCTTTTGGGCGGCCCTTGGCAACATTTGATACACACTGTTGTATGTCCTCAGCCCTCAGCTGCCTTCCTGAAGCCAGGTAAGCGAGGCACTGGGCTTTGGGAAAGAGGTGTGAGACTCTGGCAGGGTCTTAGAGTCTCCCCACCTCCTTCTCAAAGCCTAGCTAGTGGCTTCCCAGCACTAATTTCCCATCAAATTTTGGCACTGTGTGGGCTGTGGGTTCCATGTTGAAGTACTCTTGCGGCTCACTTGGTTTGAAAAGCTGGACTGCCCTAAATTAGAGTGCTGAAGTTTGGGGCTGGGAGGACCCAATATCTTACCTCTCTACCCAGCTTAGAAGAGGAGGAGGAGTTTGGATTTGATATCCCGCTTTATCACTACCCGAAAGAGGCTCAAAGCGGCTAACATTCTCCTTTCCCTTCCTCCCCCACAACAAACACTCTGCGAGGTGAGTGGGGCTGAGAGACTTCAGAGAAGTGTGACTGGCCCAAGGTCACCCAGCAGCTGCATGTGGAGGAGCAGGGACGCGAACCCGGTTCCCCAGATTACGAGACTACCGCTCTGAACCACTAGACCACACTGGCTAGTGCTGAGAACGAAAGGCCCTTTGCCCATGTTCAGAGACACCTGCTACTTTGCCACCCATTGCTTTGCAGGTTAAGATCAAGCCTCTGGCCCTCCCCTCACCGGCATCAGGCCTTCTCTGCTCACCTTAATATAATTGGCATTGATGTAATCGGAACCCGGGACACTCTCATCTACGTCTTGGAGAGCCACTCGTGTCGTGTCAACTACACGAAGAAAGAAACATGGCATGATATTTTTGGGGAGAAAATTGCAGCAATTCCCAGATGTTTTTATAGGTTGTCTCCTGGATAACCCTCACAAATGAGCATGCAAGGTAGTTTAAGGTAAAGGTAAACGTACCCCTGCCCGTACGGGCCAGTCTTGCCAGACTCTAGGGTTGTGTGCTCATCTCACTCTAGAGGCCGGGAGCCAGCGCTGTCCACAGACACTTCCGGGTCACGTGGCCAGCGTGACAAGCTGCATCTGGCGAGCCAGCGCAGCACACGGAACACCGTTTACCTTCCCGCTGGTAAGCGGTCCCTATTTATCTACTTGCACCCGGAGGTGCTTTCGAACTGCTAGGCTGGCAGGCGCTGGGACCGAACAACGGGAGTGCACCCCGCCACGGGGATTCGAACCGCCGACCATGCGATCGGCAAGTCCTAGACGCTGAGGTTTTACCCACAGCACCACCCGCATCCCTTGCAAGGTAGTTTATGGCAACACAAAAAAGTACACACACACACACGTCACTGTCCCAAGATGGTTAAGTCCTGATACAAATCCTAATCGCTCCACCACACCAGACCCATTGCTCTGCCTACTTTTGCTTCTGACTCCGCCCACCACTGGCACGCGGCCCTTGGAAGGTTGCCCTGGACAGGATGTGGCCCTCGGGTGAAAAAGCTGTGATGCTTACAGGGAAGGATGTTTTTGTAGCGGTTCTTTGCTTTGTTCTCCGCACGCTGACCCTCTTTCCGGGGGTAGAGGAACTTGCACTCCTGCTGCTGAAGCATCTGTGAGGGCACAAACAAGAAAGAGAGAAAGCTTGAATTTTAAAAGACACTTCGCATCCACAAAGTGCTTTCGAAGAGGGAGTGTAAACCTTGAAGCGAAATCTGAACAGGCTACCTGCAAGGTAGGACAATATCCCCAGGATTGCAAATAGGGGGCGCTGAAGTATTAAAAACCACTAGTTGCCTAAGGGGCCTCATTATGGGAAAGTGCAATATCAGAACTGGATTGGGAATCTGTTGGCAGGAGGGGATCTCCTTTGGGTGAGACACAGAGGGGAGCAAATGGCTCGCCCAGGTGAGCAATGGGATGGGAACTGCTGTCAAGGCAATTTGGATACATTGAAAACTGTTGTCCTCGCTCTTCCTTTCCTCTCACTTTCTCTTTCTTCAGGTTTCTCCTTTCCTTGTCTTTTCTTCCTTCTTTTTTCTCTTTTAAAGTAGCTGTTTTATCTCAGCATATTATAAAAAGATACTTTGTCATGGGTATGTATTTTTGTGTATCTTTGAATAAGTTTCAATAAATATATTTAATAATTATAAAGGGAAGCAGTTGGACTCACAACTGTTTAGTTCAGTTCTAGGACGGATTTGTTGATTTATTAATGGTTTCTTTACTTTTTTATTTGCAAGTTTAACAAAATTAAAAAGAAGGAAATATAAAAAGGAAAAGAAATATTTCTATTTTTACTACTGTTGTTATTCTTATTCTTAACCCTCCATGACCTCACATTTGTTTATGGTTAAAACCATTTTATTTCAGGAGTACTTTGCAATCAAAAAATTTCTTTCTTTCTGATGAACTTTGTTCAAATTTCTGATGTTCAAAATGTTGCTCTACATTTTGTCTAATGTACATATATCTTATTTCTTGCTATAAGCTGCTTTTAGAGCTAGGATGGTAAAAAGTAGGATATACATGTTTAAAAGAAATAAATAAAAACAGATGCGGTATTTGCCAAACTTGGGGGGGTGGGTTGTGGAGTCTGTAGTTATCTAATTCTCATTTTTCCTGTGTACCTCAAACTCCTCCCAGAAGCCTTGCTTGGCCTTCTCGCTGTGGTCTGCCATTTTGTTCAGTTCCTTTACCCGGTTCTCGATGTTGGCGGCAATGATCCGTGTGGCATTGAAAGGCTGCAAGACAGGGATGCACAGAAGACAACTTCACAACATGAAGGGCCAAGAAAAGAGAGAGGGGCTGAGTTGGGGTGGCGGGAACCGGAAAAAGGACATCCCTGGAGGACACAGCGAAGGCAGGCCCCTTCCTCGGATGGCTTCTCCAATCAGGGACAACTCAGTCCCACCTAAATAACTGTTGCCATGTTACCTGTTTCAGGTGTACAACTGCCCCGGACTTCTCCACCATGGGGTTTTTCTTGTAGTGCTCCACTAAGTCCGTGAGGGTGTCAAAACGCTCGCCACCCCCAACGTCGTATTTTCCATCCAGCTGTGGGGGGGAAGGCAGAGTTATGACTGCAGAAATGAACACACAGAGAGACTGAGGTAGAGGCAGAGGCAGAACAAGATGTGGACTAGGACAATGTTGACTCAAATCCTCACTCCGTACATGATCTCAGATCTCACCTTGGCCTAATTCAAAAGGCTGTGTAGTGCAGCGAAAAGCATGTTAGTCGAGGGAAACCAAAGTTCAGTCTCATCCAAGAAGCTTCACTAGGCTTTCTGCCTCTTAGATTTGTTGCAAGGATAAGACTTGCTTATTTTTTGAGGGCGGAAGGGGAGAAAGGAACCATTCATGCCATTATTTATAAATCTAATCTAATCCTATCTATCTATATACATACATATACATATATGAGAACAGTTGGTTTGCTTGGCATATGAATCTCACTTAAGAAATATTTTGCATAATGGTTCCTGAGATCAAGAAGCAGAGCTTTCGTCTACGTTTGGGTACAACTGGGTTCCATTTTGAATTAAGATGGCGGACCTCACCTCACAAAAGTGCACTTTTTTGGGGGGGTTCTTAGAAACCCCAAGCGACACTGGATACGAGACTACTATTATAAATAAATAATAATTCAGCTCACCGCAATTGCTATTATTATTATATTTAGTGATGAAGAACAGTTATTGCCATTTTACAGTCTTGAGAGTTCATTGGCTCAAAACAGGCAAATGGCAAAACCTTTCACTGTAGCATCAATGCCTGTCCATCAGCACAATGGATTAAAGCTCAGCGACAAGGAGAAACTTCACGTTGGATTCCCACCCCCACAGGTGGATTTAACTAGAAACCTCTGAGGAATGTCTGACAATCTGCTTTCACAACACCTTACCTGGTACCGGATCATGATGTGAGTCACCCGGGGCTTCCGGTCCCCCGTATCAGCTTTGTCCTCATTCGTCAGCACTGACAAGACAAAGTCTCCAGGCTTGCTCTGGCTGCCCCTCACCAGGAAGCTCCCGGGCTTGCCCTTCTCGGTGAGGAGCTTCTCAGCTTCTTTGCCCGTCAGGTGGCCGTGGTACCATCTAGGAAGGAAAAGAGCTTTAGGGAGAGAGTTTGGGGTGGTGCAGTAGGCCAAGAGATCAGGAGTTATGGCCAACTAAGTTCTGGGACTTAGGGATGCGGGTGGCACTGTGGGTTAAACCACAGAGCCTAGGACTTGCTGATCAGAAGGTCGGCGGTTCGAATCCCTGCGACGGGGTGAGCTCCCGTTGCTCGGTCCCTGCTCCTGCCAACCTAGCAGTTTGAAAGCACGTCAAAGTGCAAGTAGATAAATAGGTACCGCTCCAGCGGGAAGGTAAACAGTGTTTCTGTGTGCTGCTCTGCTTCGCCAGAAGTGGCTTATTCATGCTGGCCGCATGACCCGGAAGCTGTATGCCGGCTCCCTCGGCCAATAAAGCGAGATGAGCGCCGCAACCCCAGAGTCGGCTACGACTGGACCTAATGGTCAGGAGTCCCTTTATCTTTACCTAAGTTCTGTCTAGAGTATGATTATTTATTGAATTTACATACTGCCCTATACCCGGGGGTCTCAGGGCAGTTCACAGAATAAAGTCAAGATATAAAACCACAAAATACCTAATAAAAATAAAAACAACAACCCAATAGCTGCCGCCGCCCCCAGAAAAACCATTTTAAAAGGACATAGGATGTAAATCAGATCAACCAAAGGCCTGGTTAAAAAGAAACGTTTTTGCCTGGCGCCTAAAGGTGTATAATGAAGGCGCCAGGCGAACTTCCCTGGGGAGAGCATTCCACAGATGGGGCGCCACTGCAGAGAAGGCCCCGTTCTCGTGTTGCCACCCTCCTCTTGAGGAAGAGGCACACAAGGAAGGGCCACAGAAGATGATCTCAGTGTTTGGGTTGGTTCAAATGGAAAGAGGCAGTCTTTGAGGTACTGTGGTCCTGAGCCATTGAAGGCTTTAGAGGTCAAGACCAGCACTTTGAATTGGGCCCAGAAACTAATTGGTAGCCAGTGCAGTCGGACCAGGATTGGTGTAATATGCTTAAACCGTCTTGCTCCGGTGAGCAACCTAGCCACTGAATTCTGCACCATTGAAGTTAATGGGCAGGAACACAGGACACTGGTACAGAATCAGACCCCTGGGTCCATATAGCTCGGTAGTGTCCACACTGACTGATTGTCCGCCTCTCCAAGGTTCCAGGCAGGGCATCTCTCCCAGTTCTGCCTGGAGATCCCGGGGATTGAACCTGGACTCTTCTGTAGGCAAAGCAGATGTTTTGCCAATGAGCTACAGCCCTTCCCTGGACCAAAGACAGTCATGGCTCCTAGCAACAACGGCAAAGTTCCACCCTCCACTGTCAGAGGCAGTAGATCTCTAAATACCAGTTGTTGGAACTACATTTAATCATAGCTAAATTTCATATATTTATAGTCAATTTCAAAATTGTGAAACAGGTTTGCTCAAGGACATGTTCCAGGCAGGCGGGGAAATACTAAGGGTATTAAAGGGACCCCTGACCATTAGGTCCAGTCGTGACCGACTCTGGGGTTGCGCGCTCATCTCGCGTTATTGGCCGAGGGAGCCGGCATTTGTCCGCAGACAGCTTCCAGGTCAAGTGGCCTGCGTGACTAAGCTGCTTCTGGTGAACCAGAGCAGCGCACGGAAACACTGTTTACCTTCCTGCTGGAGCAGCCCCTATTTATCTACTTGCACTTTGACGTGCTTTTGAACTGCTAGGTTGGCAGGAGCAGGGACCAAGCAAGGGGAGCTCACCCCGTCGCGGGGATTCGAACCGCCGACCTTCTGATCGGCAAATCCTAGGCTCTATGGTTTAACCCACAGCACCACCCGCATCCCACTAAGGGTATTAGTTAGCATTAATATAGTAAGCCCCCAACTTGTGCACATTTAACTTGCGTGCAGTCAGCACTTGGCAATTTTTAATTTTTTTTTAAAAGGAAGTAGAAAGGGGGGCAGATTAAAAAAGACTTTGGCAATCCCACCTGCTATTACACCCAATGTGTTTTGACTATATGCGATTTTGGCTTTAGGCATGATGCTTGGAATTCAACCTCAGCGTTAAGTTACGGTGTTACTAAGGATACAAAGCGGAGCTAGAGAGGGGTGTGGCCTGGGGAAAGTGGGTGTGGATTAGTAGGGGTGTGGTCTGGAAAGAACCCCAAGGGCCATCCTGGCCTGCAATTTGCCTCCATGCCTGCTTGCATCATGGGGGTGCAGGTGTATAAGGGAGAGAGAAGGCAGTCCTGCAAGCTCCACCCCCTTTCCCTTCTAGACCCACCTACAGTTAAACAGTGGGCCTCACAGATGTGATGATACATGAGGTTTTAGCTTGCCTCTTCATGTAAATTTTTTACACACATGCCTACTTTATATGTGGTGAGCAGATACGAATAAAAATAGTGATAGTGATAGTAATAATAATAATAATAATAATAATAGCCTGTCCATTCTAAGCATAGGGGAGAAACTGATTATTTGCATTTTAGTGAGAAGATACCCAGTTCACACTTCTTGAACCAATTCATAAGCCAAAACCTGATAATATTTCAAAAATTCTATCTGCCCCGAATTTTGCAATGCAACTCTCCATCCAAATAATGCATATACAGGGAGGTAAAGTGTGCTGGAAAAATGTGTGAAAATAACACAAGGAAAATGCATTACATTAGGAGAGAAGTTGCAGCAAAAATGTATATATTAGTTAAAACTGAATATAATAATGTGTCCATTAGGAGAAATTTGACATGAAAACATTGGTGGATTTTCATGGGGTGGGGAGATCGCCAATTGCTACGGAAATGTGGAGAACGGAATGGAAAACTGCAGAAATGAGAAAACGAGAAAAAGCATGATTGACAGATTCCTCCATCCTGACTGCACACCTGAAGCAGACACCAGCACTAGGCCTCCAGTCTGCCCCATAAGGAAGGCCTCTCTTTCCTGTAAGCTTGAACCTCTACCCCTTCATCCCTAGATGGCGCCATCAGCCTATTTTGAGGAGTGACTCTCTTTCCCCACACAGCAAAACAAACCCCTCAACATGGAGGTACTTTCTGCCCCTGGGTCCTAGAGGTTCCTATCTTTATGTCATCAGCCCTGGCTGTGAAGAAATACAGGAATTAAGAGATGGGAACAAGAGTCAAGCAAACACCTGGAAATCAATCTTTAAGCTGTCGTGGCTTCCTCCCCCAAAGAATCCTGGGAGCTGTAGTTTGTGGATTGGCGCTGAGAGTTGTTAGGAGACCCCTATTCCTCTTATAGAACTATGATTCCCAGACCTCCCTGAGAAAACAGATGGATCGTTAAACCACTCTAGGAATTTAAACTAGCTTTTTAATACTTTAGTTAATTTATGTGTAAATCGCCTTGAGACCATGGCTCAGAAAGTAATTAATAAATCAACAATTACGATGCCAATTATAGCTCTGTGAGGCGACGGAGTCTTCTAACGACTCTCAGCACCCCTAACAAACTACAATTCCCAGGATTCCTTGGAGGAAGCAGGACTATTTAAAGTGGTACAATACATGTATAACGCAGGTGGGGCCCAAATTTGCCAACAGACCCAGGGCCCAGGTCTGGTATCGCCAAGCAGATGCCAGGACCCGCCAGAGACTCCTGCCCTATTCTCCTCCCCATTCCTTAATATTCTTCCTCAGTGTCAGGAGGCTGCCATTTTAAATCCCCCACAAAGCCCCAGAGTGATTCTACACCAGAGGCATTGTGGGAAATAAACATGGTGCCCACCTGATCAGAAAGTGCTGGGTAAGCCTAACGGAGGTGTCCAACTGGTACAGGATGGGGCCCTTGACACAGCAGCATGCTGAGAATCGCTTCTATAACAGACATGGAGAACCTGTGGCCCTTCAGATATTGTTGGACACCAACTTCCATCATCCATGATCAGAGGCTATGCTAGCTAAGGCTGATGGGAGCTGGAGTCTAGCAACCCCTGGAGGACCACAGGCTCCCCATCTCTGGAAGCCTGTGACCCTCTAGGTCAGGGCTTTCCAAACCCAGGTCTCTAGTAGTTTTTGGACCACAATTCCCATCATCCCTGGCCACTGGAGTCCAAAAACAGCTGGAGGGCCACAGATCCCCCAGCTCTGATCTAGGAAGCAGCAGCAGAAACTACGATTCTTTGCATTTATACAACACTTGAAGTTCAAAGCAGTTTACACGCATGTTCCGTCTCTCTCACAACCACCCTATAAGGTAGACCAGGACGGTGCCCAGGGAAGGTCAGTATGAGAACACAGCATGCAAACAAGGCTTGATCTGGGGCAGGAGCTTCCAGATCACCTCTCTGAGGTGGGATCTTGGCAGTTGAGAGGAAACTTCAGCTCAATGATGTTGCTGTTCTTTTCTCGCAGGAGACCCTGCTGTTCGGTGTAATACTGGACTAGCTCCGCCAACGTGGCAAACTTCTCCCCGCCATACAGGTCGTAGTAGTCCCCGGAGTTCTGGATTTTGATGTGGGTGACTTCGTCATTCCTCCTAGAGCCGGAAAGCGGTTGCGAGTGGGAGAAAGAAGAGAACAGAATTTGTAACGCTGGGTATAAAGACAAACAAAAGCATCATATTCAGTGACCTATCAAACAACCAGCAAATGATGGGTGGGGCAAATCCATTGCAGTTTCGCCCCCAACCTTATGTTCCCTACATTTCCACATCTGTTTGTGAACTTTGTTTTTTTTGGGGGGGGGTTAGAATCATGAAAATTGATCAGCATTTTAGGGCTCATTTTGCACTGCCTAATATACATATTTTTGCAAGGTGGTTTCCTGTGATATAAAGCATTTTCCCATGTTATTTTCACCAATATATGCATTTATTATATGCACCCTTGACCCCAGTATATGTATTTTTGCACACGCTACTTGCCTACAGTCCCCAGCATGGTTTAATTACCAGCCCCCCTTCCCAGGGAAACCTAGTATTGTGAAGGGAACAGAGGTTTCCTAACCGTTCTTGGCACCCTTGATGAACTACAGCTCCCATAATTCTTTGGGGGAAGACGTAACTGTTCCAAGTGACATTGTGATGCTTGAGAGGTATGGTGTGCGGGGCTTTGGGTTCAAAACTCCACCAAGCCCTGAAGATTATGTGTCACTCATTGTCACTCTACCAAACAGGGTTCTTGTGTGGGGAGGAAAAGTGGGGTCTAAAAATGAGCTAAAAACTGATTGTAACACCTGTTTGCAAAACAAACCCTGAAAGCCAGAGGCTACATGGGGCAGGGTGGTAGGTTGACATTCAAGTGCAAATCTTCACTTGGCCTTTAAACTCTCTGAGGGACTCTAGCCAGTCTTTCTCTCTCTTCTTGCACACTTGTTGCAAAGACAATTTGGTATGTGTGGGGTAGAATCACACACGCTGCTCTGAGATTCCTGGATCAAGTGCCAGCACCAGGGACTTCCCCGTTGATGCCGGCAGGGCCTTTTCAGCGATGGCTCCCCGGTTGTGGAATGCCCTTCATTAATCTTCAGAAGGAAATGCATTCCTGCTCCCCTTGGCAGAACAACCCTGTTCCTGGCAACCCCAAGATCACTGGACGGAAGAACGTTTCTGACCATAACTGCTTTTAGACGTTTGCAATAGTTTTTTTGTAGAATGCTTTCATTTGTTTTAGAATGCTTTCTTTTTAAAAATTGTGTATCTGTTTGCCGCTCTGGGCTTCCAGGGGAGGAAGGGAAGGATTTAAATTCAATAAATAATAACTAAATCAAAAGTGGGATAAACATCAGCATCAGAATATCTGCACAGCCAGGAGGGTCAGAAACCGATGCAAGGTTTTGTTTGGTTTTGCTTAATGTGCATTTTTTGGGGGTTTTAAATAGTATTGGCATTGGCACTATGAATAAAGACTCTGAATAAAGGTCTAATTCAGTATAATAAGGCAGTTTCCCATGTTCCTAAATGAGCCCAGCTCTTAGGGGAGAGTCCCCTGCTGCCAATCTTACTGGAGTCCCACAACTGGGAGTGACCAAACTCACTGGCCCACCAAGCTTTTTAGAAGCAGACAACCCCTCCCGGACTGAACTCATCCATCAGGCGTCTGGAGGCCTAAAGGGGCCAGCTCAGCAGGCAGGCAGGCAGCCTCTTAAGTGCCTTTAAATGCAATTAGCCTCCCTCCTCTTAGGAAAGCCAGGGAGGGGAGAAAAGGGCAGAAAGGGTCCCCAATGGGACTGCGCTGGTGCTCTCAGCACTGCTAATAGCCAAATGGGATTAACCCGTTCTGTGCTGGGAAGAAGAAGACGACAGAAAGTTCTCACAAACCACTGTTTTCATCCTAACTGGTTTGATGAAGTTTTTTTAAAAACGGGAAGCATATAATACCTCCAGCATCCCTCTGAGGTATCAGAGACCAGTGTCTTTCTTTGCATTATTATTGTCATTGTTAAAGCTTTTTAATGATACAAAAACTAATCTATATAAAAACAAAAGCAGAAAAAGAAGAGAGAGAGATAGTAGCATGCATGGGGGGGGGGAAGAAAAAATCAGAAAAGAAAGAAAAAAGAAAAGTGGGAGGGAGGGAAGGAAGGAAGGAAGGGAGGGCTTCCAATTCTTCATCTGTCAGTTACATACAAAGGATTATTCGAAACATTTGCTCCACAATAAGATTCTACTTTCCAGAAACCAGTATTTTTTCAATCTTCAAACCCAAATATCACAAGTTTGCGGACCAGGGTCTCTCCCAGATGCCAGGGACTGGGGACCGTCTGCCTGCAAAGGACTGAAACTATGGAACTCACCGCCACAGGAGGCAGTGATGGCACCCCAGCTTGAATGGCTTTATAAGCAGATTCTCTCAGGGA
Organism: Podarcis vaucheri; assembly: GCF_965113315.1. Lineage (NCBI taxonomy): Eukaryota > Metazoa > Chordata > Lepidosauria > Squamata > Lacertidae > Podarcis > Podarcis vaucheri. Next base: position 76,431,509 of record NC_138765.1, read on the forward strand.
GGAGAGTGCCACTGATGGCTGCAAGCCACGATGGCTCTGCATTGAAACCACAAGGGCTTGTGTACTCAAACCCTGTTTGTGGGTTTTCCCACAGGCATCTGGTCAGCCTCTGTGAGAACAGGATGCTGGGCTCGAGGGGCCATTGGATGGATCCAGCAACCTCATCTTTCGCCTGGCATCTCGTATGCTCATTGACACGATTGCTCCTGAGTGAACCTGGAGCATTACTGAGTTGTGAATGAATGTGGTAAAAGCAAGGGAAATGTTTTTAAATGGGCAGGCTATGCTAACACCTGGAAAAAAGTGTGCAGTTCTAAAACCAGGGTGGGGGGTGGGGAATAAAAGAGGAAATTACACACAGTCCTTTGCAAATGACCAGGCCACCACACAAATGCTTCTCTGCCAGAACCGCCTACATCTAAACGCCCGACAATGCTTCCGTGGAGTCACGCTCAATTTGTTTGATGCCAAAATCGCTTCTGCACAAAGAAGGGACACCTGTGGCCTCACCACAGAGGCAGCTATTGAGCGAAGGCGGCGGGGTCCCTCTCCAAACCAGCAGCTGGATTAAATAATTACATGAAAACGGCTGCGGCTGCAAATTTCGCTTCGCGGGAGAAGAACCTCCGTCGCCCTCAGATCCGTCTTGGCGCGGTTTTAGAAAGGAAGACGGCTCCCTTTCCCTCTCCGAAGCACACAGCTGCAGCTGCTAATTACCTCAAAAGCTCTCCAAGATATGAAAGCTGAACCGCCAAGAGTGCCGGGATGGGGTGCCCTTGCCCGCCGATTGGCAATAAATCCGTGCTGCCCTCAAAAACGCACACAGGTGTCTCTGTCACTACCGTGTTTGACGGAGGCCAAAACTGTTCCTTGTAAGACTCACAGTGGAGGGGGGTGGGAAATGTGTTCAGCTGCTGGTTGGAGCTCAAGACAGCGAGGGGAGCGGTAAAGAGGACTGCAGGGACCCGAGTTCATATCCCGCTCAACCTAACCTACCTCGCAGGATCGTCGCGAGGAGAGAGAGAAGTCTAGGAATAAAAGTTCCACAGAATTGGCTGCTAGGCAGGAGAACAGACATCAGGGAGAGGAGCATGAGGCTGGAGACGCAGAGATGTGCTTGCTCTGTGCAGGATCCAGAGCAGCACCAGATGGAGAACGTAGGTATCTGGGGGTGTTAATGCTGCGAGTACTTCCATCCTAGGCTTAGGCTGTATCTATGTGTAACTAAAACCGTATGTCCTACTACAGGCACCAGAAACTCCACTGGTCCATGCAAAGGAAACCAAATTCTAGGATGGCACTGCAACTCTTGGAGTCTTTAAATACAGTGGTACCTCGGGTTACGAACACTTCAACTTACGTTTTTTCGGGTTACGAACGATTGTAACCCAGAAGTAAGTTGTCCAAGCTCTCGGAGGCCTCGCCGCTGCCTGGAGGGAAACCCGGACATCGGTGGGGCCTATGGAGCTCTCTGAGGCCTCCGCAAATGCAGGGAGCCAAGCCGATTGTGATTGTGGAAGAGGACCCTGAGCCCCCTCCAAACAGTGAGTTTGGAAATAATTTTTTTTCATCTAAAATACTGTCTTATTTATTTTATAGTACAGTACACTGATTGTTGCCTTCATTTTATGGATAAATGGTCTCGTGAAACAGTAAAATTCGTGTTAAATTGCTGTTTTAGGGGGTGTTTTTTCATTGTCTGGAACAGATCAATCCACTTTCCATTACTTTCAATGGGAAAGTCCGCTTCAGGTTAAGTACAGACTTCCGGAACCAATTAAGTACTTAACCTGAGGTACCACTGTACTTGGAGCTTTTGGGGGGGGAGAGTGGGGGAATGTAACAACAACAAAAATATTCCTGCACCTGCTTAGAGTGTAAGCAAATAGGGGCCACTTTCACAAAGGGTAATTTCTGTAGCCATGTGACAATATGCAAGAGGAGGCAGACACACTATTATCTAGCAATATCTCTTCCCCACTCCCCCTGAAACAATCTGCATTATAGCTGCAGCCAAGAACATGAGACCCGCTCTCAGAAAACGTCCCCCGTTTTCCATGCTAAATGGATTCCTCGTCCAGAGGCTTTTCAAGCTCCCTTTCCTTGGCGCTTGCGTTTCCCCGAAGGCTGGCTTGCGGCCCAAACACCTCTTACAGAAATGCACAGAGCACCAATTCCTGCTCTTTAAATTATTTACTGAGATCCAGCTACAGCTGTAAGTGGATGAGCTTATTCCCTGCCCTCTCCCCCCGCCCCCAGCAGCTAAACATTCAGAGGTTTGGAAAGATCAAGAGGGGTTTTTCCAAGCCGGCGGACTCTGCCCTGAGATCACCGGATGGTTTGGCAGCAGCCCCAAGGAAGCTGGCCAACTTGCAGCTGCAAGAACGCTATCACCCCATGCAGAGTGTGCCTCTGAGCATGAACAGAGTGCCTCATCTCTCACACAAGAGTTATTTTCCACCTGACCAAAACAGTTTCATTTTGCAGGACCTGAGTGCAATCGCCCTCTTTTCCTCCTGCAACTTTCAAACAAAGCAAAACTGGTATTCAGATGTGTTTCTGCCTCTGACCATGGAGGAAGAATTGCCAATCCTGGCTAGCAGTCACTGATAGCCTTCCCCTCTATTAATTTGTCTAGTCCTCTTTGAAAGCAAACCAAGCTGGTAGCCTGGGGAGGTGAGGCACCAGTTAGCTATCATTGGTCTACACCAATGTTTCCCAAACGTGGGTCTCTAGCTGTTTGGGGACTACAAATACCATCATCCCTAGCTAGCAAGACCAGTGGTCAGGGATGATGGGATCTGTAGTCCCGAAACAGCTGGAGACCCAGGTTTGGGAAACATTGGTCTACACTGACCAGCAAAGTCTCTCCAGAATTTCAGCCCTGCCTGGTTTCATCTTCTCCATGCCACTGGTCTTTCCATCCTTCTTGTGGGTGAGCAGAAAAACTCTGACTGTCTGATGTGTACTGGGTGCGAGGGCACAGAAAATGTTTTGATGTTGCATAATAATAATAATAATAAATAACAATAATTTATTATTTATACTCTGCCCATCTGGCTGGGCTTCCCCAGCCACTCTGGGCGGCTTCCAACAAAATATTAAAATACAGTAATGCATCAAACATTAAAAGCTTCCCTAAACAGGGCTGCCTTCAGATGTCTTCTAAAAGTCTGGTAGTTGTTGTTCTCTTTGACATCTGGTGGGAGGGCATTCCACAGGGCGGGTGCCACTACCAAGAAGGCCTTCTGCCTTGTTCCCTGTAACTTGGGCTTCTTGCAGTGAGGGAACTGCCAGAAGGCCCTCCGAGCTGGACCTCAGTATCCAGGCTGAATGATTGGGGTGGAGACACACTGTCAGATTCGTTAGGATTCGTTCCACTCAGAATTTGTTCCGCTGAGAACATGGCACCATGCTATTGATTCCAAGCTGGCCCATCCACCCCAAAGTTGTTGGTTTTGAACATTTCATACCTGACGGATAAGGTGAAGTCTCCCGGGTTGCTTTTACTAGGCCGGGCTAAAAAACTCCCATGGACTCCTCGGGTTAACAGCAACTTCTCCGCTTCAATGCCATTGATGTTTGGGTGAAACCACCTTGGGGGGGGGGGAGAAAAAAGCAGAAGAGAATCACAGCATTAATAAAAGGATGACACAGAGCTTTCTTCCAGGATTAAGGGATGGATACACACTTAAGAAGAGTCCTGCTGGATTAGGTCAGAGGCCCACCTAGGACAGGATCCTGTTCTTACAGTTGCCAACCAACAACAGCAACTCTCCCTTCTTGCAATTCCCAGGAACTGGTACTGGGCAGTATCCTGCCTCTGAAGCTGGCATACAACATAGCCATTGTGGCCAGTAGCCACCAACAAGCCCTTATCCTCCATGAATTTATCAACCCCACTTTTAAAGCCATCCAGATGGAATATAAGAAATTGGACGAGGTCAAAAGTTCCACCTAATCTAGCATGCTGTTCCCACAGTGGCCAGCTAGATAACTATGAGAAGCTGGCAAACAGGACAGCAAATATCCCCACTTGTGGTTTTTTTCATTAAAAAAAAAAAGGGAATGGAAAGTTAAGACTCCTTGCACCTGTAACAATTGCACCTGAGCGTTCTCAGTGGAAAGCTTTCGGAAGTCCCTCTAGGTTGGTATCTGGGCAGAGACTTAAGAGTCTCTGTGTGCATCGGATGAAACCAGGTCATCGTGGCGGTGGCTCATTGCTATCAAATGTGATGAGCTCACGGGTGGGTCTACGTCCTCTGGGCTTCCCCTAGGCAGATGCAGCCTTAATATAGATCCCACAAATGATTATTTTGCATAGCTCTGCGGCAGGCATTGTCTTGGTTCCCCTCCCACGCCCTGCCTCCAAAACCCATTTGCTGATTGTTTTATTTCAGAACGCAATAAAATACGGAGAGCTCTATGTGGTGGGAATGTAAAATTGTTTTTAAAATACTTTTGGGAAATGATATACAACGAATTGAAAAAAACGTTTAAAATAACATTTTAAGCCTTTTTGCTAGGCATTTCAGGTCAAGAACTGCCGAAAGAAAAATGGAAAATATTTATGTATGCTACAACAGTGGCAAGAATGTTATTAGCTCAAGGGTGGAAGAAAGAAGTACCAATGAAAGAACAATGTCAAGAAAAATTGAGGAACTATGCAGAATTAGCAAAGTTAACAGATAAACTGCATGAAAAGGACAACAGAGACTTTAAAAATGAATGGGAATCTTTCACAATTTATTTACAAAAACAACATAAAGAATTGGACTCATTGGCAGGCTTTGAATAAACACCCACAGTTTTATTTAATTAAAACATGGAGGAAGATAATGTAATGACATTTTGTGTATATTAAGATGCAGAAGAGAACAATTTTTGTAAGAAACCAGAGAGGGAAGATGAGGGAAGTCACCGGAGAGGGGGGTGAAAAATTTAAAATTGGACAACTGTTATTTGTAATTTGTTATAAAAGAGGAAATTTAATAAAATATTATTATTATTATTATTTTAAAAAGGAGAGCTCTGCTGGATCAGGCCAAGGGTCCATCTAGGCCAGCATCCTGTTCTCACAGTGGCCATCCATAAGCCTGCAAAATGAATCTGAGCGCAACTCTCCCCACTTGTGATTCCCAAGAAGTGCCGTTCAGAGGAATATTTACTCTGAATGGTGGTAGAACATGGGCCTTCACAGGTAGTATCCATTCATTGCCTTATCTGTCACAAATTTATTTCAGCCTCTTTTAAAGCCAGCCAACTTGGTGGCTTAACTCTACTTCTTGTGGGAGTGAGTTCCAGAGGAAACTAGGGGAATTGTTATCCATTCCCTTAAGGAAGGGGGGTGGTTTGCAGTCAAACAACATCTAGAGCAGGCATAGGCAAACTCGGCCCGCCAGCTGTTCTGGGACTACAACTCCCATCATCCCTAGCTAACAGGACCAGTGGTCAGGGATGATGGGAGTTGTGGTCCCAAAACATCTGGAGGGCCGAGTTTGCCTATGCCTGACTCACAGCACCCATATAGGATCATTGCTCATGGCAGCTGGGGATATGGGAGCTGTTGTCTCAAGAGACACACGTTCCTACGGAGTACAGAGCAGGGCTGATTCCAAGTTTGATGGGCTCTTTGCTACCTCTGTGTTACCTCCCCCCTCCCATAGGCTCACCTGACAGTGGTGGGCAGCGGCAGTACTCTGAATGAGCCACCATTTTAATTTGCCATAATACCCACAGAGCAACTCTGTCTCCGGGCAATGCAGGAAATCAAGATGGCGGCACTCAGCTGCTGAGTCTTGGTTTAAAAAGGGGTCCAGGGTTGGGGTCAATAACAGTGGGTTGGGGTCGAGGATGGTAGGTGCTGATGCCAGGTCAGATATACAGTGTTAAGAGAGAAAAGCATGTCGGATGTGGCATTTTAGGGGCTGAAACTTAACTTTTGCAAATTTCTTCAGTGAGTGGTCTTAAAAATATGCTTTGGGGTATAAGGAATTCAAATCTGCTATTACTTTTGTGATTGGACAATATTTAGCTAAGTACGTCTACATTTGATGACATAAACTGCTTTCGGAAAATGGAAAAAAATTAATTTTACCTTCTGATAATATCAGGTAATGCTAAATAATAAAAAACAATAATATACAGTTGTACCTTGGATACAGAACGCCTTGGTGCTTGGATGTTTTGGCTCCTGAACACCGCAAACCTGGATGTGAGTATTCCGGTTTGTGAACGTTCTTTGGCACCCGAATGTCTGATGTGGCTTCTGATTGGCTGCAGGAGCTTCCTGCAGCCAATCAGAAGCCGTGCTTTGGTTTCCGAACGTTTTGGAAGTCGAACGGACTTCCGGAATGGATTCTGTTTGACTTCCCAGGTACGACTGTATAATATAAATGAAAAACTTGGAAATCATGTTTAATGATTTCTGTGCAATCTATCATACATTTTACTTACCAATCAAAACTAAATTATATTCATTTAACCAAAGTACCGTATCTTTCAAATACCCAAGTCATGCTACAACTTTTTAGCACCCCTCATTTGGGGAGTTTGAAAGCTGAAAAATTCAACACACCCTAATGTGCAAGGGTCAGTGAAAGATTCCTTCTTCCCATACACAAAGTATCCATCAAAGCCAGGTCATTTTATTTTCTGTTGTAGCACTTTGGAACTTCCTGTCTATTGACGCCAGGAAAGAACCCCCTTCTGTTCTTTATAGGAATCTCCCTGAAACATTTTTTGTTTAGGCCAACAGCATATCCAGAAAAACAGGTTGCCTGCAATGCTAGTCCTAAGTAGAGTATACCCATGAAAATGAATGAACTTACATCCATCAATTTCAGTTGGTCTATTCTCAAAACAAACAGCCCTGGGTATAACTAACCCTCAGAATGCAAACCTGCCTTCCAGTCTGCATTTGCTTACAGTTTATTTTAATTCTCTTTTAAGCATTCTTAAAATACCTCCTTCTAACACTTTCATTTTTATTTCATAAACCACTTAGCAGGGGTCAGCAAACTTTTTCAGCAGGGGGCTCATCCACTGTCCCTCAGACCTTGTGGGGGGCTGGACTATATTTTGAGGGGGGAAATGAAGGAATTCCTATGCCCCACAAATAACCCAGAGATGCATTTTAAATAAAAGGGCACATTCTACTCATGTAAAAACACACCGATTCCCGGACTGTCCACGGGCCAAATTTAGAAGGCGATTGGGCCGGATCTGGCCCCCGGGCCTTAGTTTGCTTACCCATTATTTAGAGCTTTGATTACAAGCAACGACTGTATAAAGGCTGTGAAATAAATACAGTGGTACCTCGGGTTAAGTACTTAATTCGTTCTGGAGGTCTGTTCTTAACCTGAAGCACCGCTTTAGCTAATGGGGCCTCCTGCTGCTGCCGCGCCGCCAGAGCAAGATTTCTGTTCTTATCCTGAAGCAAAGTTCTTAACCCGAGGTACGATTTCTGGGTTAGAGGTGTCTGTAACCTGAAGCGTATGTAACCTGAAGCGTATGTAACCCAAAGTACCACTGTAAATCTGCAGTGCCGCTTCCACACTATTGGACCAGTTTGCCTGACACACAACTTCATCTACAGAGGAGTGGTTAGAGTGTAGCACTAGGACGTCGGAGACCAGAGTTTTCAAATCCCCACTCGGCCATGAAGTGAACTGGGAGTGGCCAGCCTAATCTACCTCACAGAGTTGTTGTGAGGATACAATGGAGAGCAGAAGAACTATAACTCCGTGAAGGAAAAGGTGGGGATATCAATGCAACCCATCAACAAAGAATCCATTGACCAGCCCGCTATCACTCCACTGCAGCCGAAAAACTAGAAAAGGCATCTGACCATCACACAGCGAATGACTCACTTCTCAGCGACGGGAAGATCACCAGGAAGGAAGAAGGAGCCAGCTTAAAATAGCACCAGGCAACCAGTTTTAATGCCATTAGCTCTGAAATAAGGTTGTCAAAAAGGGTCAGGACTCTCCTCCTCTTAATGTCCTGGCTTGCAACAGAGTGAGTGATTACTTTAATAAGAGAAAATAAAAAAGAAAAATGTTGCACGGCCCTTTTGATGGAGCCGAAAGGAAGGAGGTTAAGGGGATTGGAAGGTTCTTAGGGTGGTAAACAACTCCAAATTGTATATGTTTTAAGCGGATGCTACAAAAATGGTCCAAATATTTATAGAACCTGCCTCTCCCAAAACACTTGGAGGAAGCTTCCGGCAAGCAAACAAAAAGTAAGTCGATATAATTAGTGCAGAATCATTTCGGTGACCGTAAAGAGCCGCCTGCTGGTTGCTGGATCAGGCCAAAGGCCCACCTAGTCCAGCATCCTATTTTCGCAGAAGCCAACCAGGGACCTATATGGGAAGCCCACAAACAGCAACTCGCCTCACAGGGAATGCAAGTGGCAATTTTGGCACTTTTCCAGATGTAATGTCCTGCATAGAGATGCTGCTTTGGGGGCAGAGACCCACTGGAGAGGAAAGCCCTCATCCCCCCAACACACACCCTTCTCCATAGTCAAAATAAAAAAAAAATCCTTCCAGTAGCACCTTAAAGACCAACTAAGTTAGTTCTTGGTATGTGCTTTCGTGTGCATGCACTCTTCAGATACACCATGCACACGAAAGCTCATACCAAGAACTAACTTAGTTGGTCTTTAAGGTGCTACTGGAAGGAATTTTTTTATTTTGACTATGGCAGACCAACACGGCTACCTATCTGTAACTGGAACCCTTCTCCATACTTTGCATACTTGGGAACCCATTGCCACAATATGCACGGACTGTTAGGATATAGTTCCTTTCCACCTTAGAAGGAGCAGGCATGACTGTTGTGTATCACATGCCTGTTTACTTCCAGCACAGGTCTGCTGGGAACTTCCATTTGTATGTTGCTTTTGTATTGCTATTTGCTGGAGACGAAGGGAAGAAGACATGTTTTTCCTTTGTTCCTGAACTATGTTGAATAAACGCCTGTAAATACACATGTCTCTGTCTGCCATTTCCGTTGTGAGAAGTTATTCACTCTGCTGATAAGAGCGTGCCGAGTCTCTAAATGTATCTGAGGCTCGTGTTGCTGATTGATGCTGTACCGGAGATTGCCCGGCTGCCGGCCGGTGACTGGAGCCAGCTGGGGGCCTGCCAAATGCCCCCATCTCCCCGGCAGTATCCCAACAACAGGGTTATGGGCCCAGATCCACAGTGCTTACAGGAGAGTAAGACTGCTGATGGCTGCTGCGAGACCCTGGCAGAGACAGAGGTATGTGAAGCTGATCGTCCTGGCCGAGGCTAGAAGGCTTTTGAAGTCCATGCCAAGAAGTGATTAGGCCGAGGAGAGAGGCAGGCCTCGTAATTTGCGAGCACCAAATTTAGGCCACTTCCTGTTTTCAAGTGGGGAGGTGGGGCTCAATCACAGACAAGCAAATCGAGCACACCTACCCCCTTTTCCATTTTATTTTCTCAAATGGACTTTTTGCAGTAAAATGCACAGGGGTACCTGCCCCCCCCCCAATTCATGCCAGAAAGTCCAGTTCTAAAATTCAGCGCAGATCTCCAAGGCCACATTTAACACCATACATTTAAAGCCCTGTGATATCATTTTAAGCAGTCATTAGTTCCCTCCCCCAAAGGATTCTGGGAGCTGCAGTTTGCTCAGGATGTTCAGAGCTTTGAGGAGACCCTTATTCCTCCTCAGTGGAATTCCCAGAGTAGCTTAACGGTCAATCCCTCTTCCCAGGGGATTCTGGGAATTGTATTCTGTGGGGGGGAATAGGAGCTTCCTAAAATCCATCACCATCCTTAACAAACCACAGGTCCCAGAATCCTTTGGGGAAGCCACAACTGTTTTAAGGTGGTATCATGATGCTTTACATGAGTGGCGTGAACGGGGCCTGATACGATCGGCAGCAGTGGCGCAATGCCCCCGCTCTGTAGCCAGGATCCTCTCCAGAAGAGGCAGCTTTCGGCAAGGCAAAACCTTCAAGGCTGCACTTATACACACATTAAGAATTGCCCCTCTAAACATTGTTTTGCCACAGCTGAAAGAACCAGATAATGAGGTTTAATGAGACAGAGTGGCTGAACATCACGGATTAATGTTCTAGCACACCAGGAAGAAAAGGCCATAAGGAAGACGAAGTGCAAGGCAGCACCATTAGCTGGTATCAAAGAGATGCAGCCAATCAAGAGCAGCTATTAGGACTTTGAAATGAGATTAAAAGGCTGAATCTGGTCAGATAAAGGAAGTGGTTGACCACATAGCCCGGTTCACTGCTTCCAAGAGTGGTCAGCCAGGTGTTTCTGGGTGCTCCAAAGCAGGAGACTTATAGCTGGGTTTGGGGACCTTTTTCCAGCCTGAGGGCCACATTTCCTTATGGGCAGTATTCCAAGGGCCACATGTCAGCGGTAGGTGGGACCAGGAGCAAAAATGGGCAGAGTATAGTACTCAGCAGCACTGCACAATATGCAATTTACTTGGATCAGCATAACTTCAGTCTTATCCATAGCTGCCTAGGAGTAAGCTCCATTGGACTCTGCAATGTTTCCTGCTGGCTGCCTAGGTTCAACTTGCAGAACACATCTGAGCTTTCACAAAAGCTCCTCTGCCAGCCGAAACCCAACCTTTCAGAGAGAAAGCAGACAATCATGCAAAGAAGTGCTGCTGTCTATACTGGCTATCATGAAGCAGGGACCCCATCAAAAGAAAGGAAAGAAGTACCCAGCCTCTGCTTAATTATTTGCCAAATTCCCCAACTTCACCTATCCTAATCTGCCGCAAGCAAACTTGAAAGTCTTATTGTTCCCTCATTCATTTCCCAGATGCTCTTTGTCCTTGCTCTTGCTATGAAAGAAACAAGTAGGCCTGAAGGTAAACTCTAGTGCAAACTCCTTCCATTACTTCCTTAGACAAACGGCTCAGATCTACTGTTCTGCAAGTTGCTCTTTCAGGATATGTTTTGCTCAAAATGTTTGTGACCAGGGTGGGTACCTATTTCAGCCAGAATACAAAGCAATCTCGTATGCTTGGGGTAGACTTGCAGCTGTCCTTAGTCCTAAATCAAACTGACTCACTCTCTTGCCAATTTCTCCTCCTCCTCCTCTTCATCCTCCTCTTCATCCTCCTCCTCCTCCTCCTCCTCCTCCTCCTCCTCCTTCTTCTTTAAAAAAGCTTACATAGTTCTAAAGGCCAAGTTCTTTCCTCGGCCATTCAGATTGTTTACAAGAGGCATTATCATTCTCTCGCCTCCACATTTTCCGTATGGTTTATCGGCAAACATAAAAGCTAGGTGGTCCTTGCAAATGGAGCTGTCCGGATGAGCCCCCTTGTTTTGACATTTCTGGAGGAAGGGAAAGCATTTCTAAGAAATCATAATCATAATAATGTTTCTGCTTTAATTCCGAACCCCTCCAGAGTTAACTGGGAATGGAGGGGAGTGAAATTAGAAGGAAAGCGGGGGCGGAATGGTGGAGAGACAGGAAACTTTCCCACAAGTTTTGAACTTCAGAAGGTGGCTACATGCAGAACAGGCTGCGGTACAATCCTGGTCATAGAATCATGAAGTTGGAAGGCACCTCAATGGGTTATCTAGTCCAACCCCTTGCAATGCAGGAATCTCAACTGAAACCATTTAGAGCACAGAGCAAAAGAAGTATTAAAGGTAAATATAAAGGGACTCCTGACCATTAGGTCCAGTTGCGGACAACTCTGGGGTTGCAGCGCTCATCTTGCTTTACTGGCCGAGGGAGCCGGCGTACAGCTTCCGGGTCATGTGGCCAGCATGACTAAGCCACTTCTGGCGAACCAGAGCAGCGCAAGGAAACACCGTTTACCTTCCCGCTGGAGTGGTACCTATTTATCTACTTGCACTTTGACGTGCTTTTGAACTGCTAGGTTGGCAGGAGCGGGGACCGAGCTACGGGAGCTCACCCCGTCGCCGGGATTTGAACCGCCGACCTTCTGATCGGCAAGCCCTGGGCTCTGTGGTTTAGTATTATCTCCTCATAAATCAGAGTGCCAAAGCAAAAGGCATGCTGGGAAATAGCGTGGCACATTTGATTGGTCTGGATTAGGCCCAGTGGGGAACCTAGCTGCACAAGCGGAAGGTGCTAGGTTCAGTCCCCAATGGCATTTCCCAGTCCCCAAGGACTGGTAAAAACAGCTTGCCCAAAATCTTGCAAAGCCCAGCCAACACCAGCAATACTGAGCTAGAAGGAACAATGGCCTGACTCGGCAACTTCCTGCATTCTGCACCCGGTGCCCTATAACTCCCATCAGTCCCAGCCAGCGTGTTGGGGGTGGGAAGTGCCTGGTTAGCAGAGGCTGATCTAGAGAGTAGGGAACACAGAATCTTCAGAACCTTAAATCCCATGTGCCAAAACTATTTTAGCCTTAACTAAACATGCCCCTGGATCTCATGGTTGTGGCTTTCTTTGCGTAAACAAAACATGGGTGTGGCTTTTGTTTGCTGCTAATGAGAAAGGCCTAACGGTATGATGGAATGGGATTTCAACTCAAAGTTAAAATCCATATGTGGCCCCTTCCAAATGTTGCTGGACACCAGCCACATGGCTAAGAGAGAGGGATGATGGGAGTTGTAGTCCAGATACATGTGGAGGGGCCAAAGGTTCCTCACGCCCGACGGTGCTGTGTTAGGTGGACCTAATGGTCTGACTCAGTACAAAACAGTTTCCTTTGTTCCCATGTCTTAAGGGAAAGGTCGCTGCTCAGTGCTAGTGACCCTGCCTGGCATGTTAGAAGGTCCCAGGGTCAACTTCCAACATTTGCAGCTGAAAGGGTCAAGCTAACATGGAATTGGGGAAAAATATTGAAGCACGTGAAAGTAAGTGGGTACTCGCTTGGTGCAAAATAAGGATCAGGCAGACTCAGCAATGGAGAATAAGAAGGTGAGGTTTATTGCCAGGCAATAAGGACCCAGTTTGGAATCTCTTCCAAAAGGAACTGGGACCCCGATTGACAGAAATCCAGAGGTCTTTATACCTGAGCAAATCACAGCAAATCATAGCTCATGAGACAACCGTGAGGGATTCACAATATTGTCAGCGAGAATCAGCCAATCAGCAAGCTCTTATCACGCTACCAGCTCCTGGTCAAGCACAGAGTTCAAGTTCTGCTTTCCGATGCTTGCAGTGACGCTCTGTCTAACCTCTCCCCTAGTTATGACAGGACAGGGAGTTTGGAGATTTTGTGGTTTTGCTCTTCCTGTTCTGTGGATTAATTTAGCCTGTATCTGAGGGGATTTTGTACCAGAATCTCTGATTCACGTCTTCCCCTTGTCCAGGGTACACGGATGTTTGTAGGGGAAAGGTCGGCTCCTAACTTTGCTGTTCCAAGCAGTTTGCAGTTAGCTAAGGCACAGCTTCCCCTTTGATTCAAAATGGATTATAAAATACTGTAAGCCTTGATTATGTGTAAGCATATATGAATATATATTGAATATAGTGATTACTGATAACTGATTATATGGATAGCATAGGGGTAGCCCTTCTTCCTTGCCTCAATATGACTTCTCTGCCTGTGACTCTAGGGAGATTTTGCGAGCCAGAGAGGAAAATACTAGGCTCAGTGGCCAAGTACGTCATCTAACCTGCTTTAGCTTGGAGCTGCCTCTGTGACAGATGATTTGGTGGGGAGGCACGGAGACCTAATTTTCAGGCCTCAACAAACAGTCATGGGCCGCAAACACAACTGTTTGAGGATGGAAGAACATCTGTCAGGGATTCTTTAGCTTTGATTGCCGGGGTTGGACTAGATGGCCTTTGGGCATCCCGACCAACTCCATAATCCTAATTCTAAGACGTTTGGGTTGCACTTTTACTCTGAGTAGGCCCACTGAAATGAATAGGCCTAAGTGAGTCCTGTCCACCCATTTCATTGGTTCCACTCTGAGTTAATGTTAGTTGGCTACAACCCATTGTTTGTTCATTCCTCACACACACACACACACATACACACACACACCCTTCCCTCCCACCAAACAGGATCCGTTCGGTCGATGCGGACTGTCTGGCTTCCGCCCTGAAGAAAAGCGTCTCCATCGTCCTGGGATGTGACACTGCAGCCAGTGACAGACACTACAGCATGTAAATCTGTCATTGAGGTTTCCCTGACGGGATGCTAAATTTAGAACTCCTACCAAAACGGGGGGGGGGGGGGAGAGAGAGAGAGAGAGAGAGAGAGAGAGAGAGAGAGAGAGAAAGCCACCTCTGTGATGAATGCCTTGTGCCAGGAATTTGGCCTTTTACAGTGTTTTTCCTACCTTTGTATAGCGGTAAACCCTGCGACAGAGTTCTTTTCCTCTCCCTAAAAATGGCAGGGGGGGAGCGGAATAAGGGAGAAATCCTGCATATTAAGTACAAGATTATATTAATTATTCTCTGAGCATGGAACCTGGTGTAGCGCAGACAGAACCACTCAAGAAGGAGGTATCGGCAGGAGCGAAGGGTACCCCAAGTTTTGCAGAAGTGCAGCAAATCTTGAAAAAATAACACACACACCCTCCAAAAAGTACACAGCTCGGAGCATGCTCAGTAGCATACAGTGGTACCTCGGGTTAAGTACTTAGTTTGTTCCGGAGGTCCGTACTTAACCTGAAACTGTTCTTAACCTGAAGCACCAGTTTAGCTGATGGGGCCTCCTGCTGCTGCAGTGCCGCCGGAGCACGATTTCTGTTCTCATCCTGAAGCAATGTTCTTAACTTGAAGCACTATTTCTGGGTTAGTGGAGTCTGTAACCTGAAGCGTATGTAACCCGAGGTACCACTGTACAATGCTGGTTGGTCTTGCATGGGCGGAATGGATAATGGGGAAGAGGGATGGAACGGAGTAACTTGAAAAAAGGTCCTGGCTGGCTCACACCACGATCAGAAGGAGGGAGCAGAGACCTCACAGCTGCTGCTTACTCACATAATTCTATAAAAGCACACACACCGGGTGCGAAATAATACACGGAGGAGCACTGAAAAGAAAGAAGAAAAGTTGGCAGCGTACACCGATTCACCCTTCAGAGAGGGCTTGGGGTGCCCAGGCTGACACACATGTTTTTCAGTCGAGTTGCAGGTGATTAATTTTGCGGGGTAGAGGAGAACAGACATGAGTGTATACTGAAAGGGAAAGAGTGGGTGGAGAGGATGAAGGAAACCAAGTCTTTCCTTATCAGCATGGGTCCAGCTGCCGCTCAAATGACTATTTTTTTCTTTTTTCTTTTTTGAGAGAGAGAGAGAGAGAGAGAGAGAGCGCAAGACAGGATCTACCCAGTCAAACATTTCCTTCCAACACAGCTGGGGGTGGCAGGCAGGAGGAGAAGGGTGTTCATGTTAAGAGTAGGGTAGAAATGAACCCGGCTCAGTGGTTAAGACCATCCGCTTGGTGTGCAGAGGGTACCAGGCTCCCTTCCTAATGGCGTCTCCAGGTACAGCTAGGAGGGACCCCTGCCTGAAACAGCAGAGACCTGCTGCCTGTCAGTAGACAACACTGAGTTAAGGGGACCAAAGGGACTGACTCTGTTGTAAAGTCACCTTCCAATTTTCCCGTGTCTGGGGATAAAGGTCGTTGCAGAGCATCTGTGGCTTGGTTAGGACAGCTGACTCCCAAAGCCCAGACTGAGAAGACCCAGTTTGCCACACCTCCCCACTTAAGGAGAATCTGCGCATGCTTTTTAGTGAGAATAACCGAGCATGCACAGAGTAGTTTTGCTTTGCGCCACAGGCGCGGAACAGAATTGTTTTCCCGATATGCTGAGCAGAAGTTGTTGTTTTCTCAAGTGCCCATAAGGCCCAAACAAGAGCGCTGCCGCAGGATCAGGCCAAAGATGCTTCTAAGTCCAGCGTCCAGTTCTCCCAGTGGCCAACCAGATGCTCCAACGGGAAGCCCAAAAGGAGAACTTGAGCTCAAGAGCAACTCTCCCTACTTGTGATGCCCAGGACTGCTATTCAGAGGCACCCTGCCTCTGACAGCAGACCCTCCAAGTGTCCCTATTATTCCAGGGACAGCCCTGGATTTGCAGAACCCATCCTAGTTTCTGATTTGATCCTGGAATGTCTCACTTTTCCTTAGGACGTCCCTATACTCATCAGAGAAATGTTGGAGGGTATGGAGTTATCCAACCCACCAGGCCATCTGAAGGCAGTCCTGTATTAATGTTTAATGTTTTATTATGTTTTTAGATATGTTGGGAGCCACCCAGAGTGGCTGGGGCAATAAATAGTATAAAGATAGGGTATTATTATTATTATTATTATTATTATTATTGAATAGGATGCCCCTATTGTCATCGAATAAATTTTGGAGGGTACGTGACTGCAGAGGCGGAACCCAGTCTTATATCCTCCACAAATTTCTCTAATCCTCTTTTTAAATCATCCAAGATGGTAGCTGTCACTACCACTTGAGGCAGCAAATTTCACAGTTTAGCATATTATTCCATGTATAAGACCAGGTTTTTCCCCTAAAAACTAATGTCCAAAATTTGGGGGCATCTTATGCACGGATAGATCTCCCCCCATTTTCTTAAATTGGAGTCCCCAAAAATAGGGGGCATCTTATACATTGGGGCGCCTTATGGATGGAAAAATACGGTAACTAGAATCACCTCACACATCAGCTTCTGCAGCCTTGACAAAAACGAGAACCATTCCTCCAGAAGACACTGGTTCGAAAAGGCACACCTTACCTCATGAAGCAAGATTTAGGAGGTGGGAAATAAAATCTGGTTAAAGGTATTCTCCAGGGCTATGACAGGACGCCACTCCGTGCGAATGCCTGAAGCAGTGAAGCCCCTCAGAACAGCCTTTCCCCCTCAATCCAGTGGTGAACCAACCCGGTTGCGTCGGAACCAGGTGGCTTTGTGACATCAGAGTTGTGTTGCAGAATGAAAGGTAGAAAGGGTTCTTTGAACACCCTTCAGGGCAAAATGACCTCCATCGAGTAACAGAGAGCCAGGATTAGGACCTGAGAGACCTGCTTGCCAGGCGTGACCTTGGGCTGGTCACAGTCTCTCAGGCTAACCAACCTCACAGGTTCATTGTGAGGAGGAACGTGTTGTGGGGGAGAACCACTTTGACCTCCTAAGCGCAAAAGATGGGGTAGAAATGTTATCAATAGGCTGGTGCGCTACTACGCTTCAGAGCAGACTCACTGAACATGACTAAGTTAGAGCCGTTAATTTCAACAAGTCTGCTCCTAGCCAAACTTAGGACTCTGCTACATTAGTCAAAAAACAGCATTTTGAATACGTTATGCAACACCAAATGGTGCTAAAGAGCAAAATATGGGGGGGGGCAGGTATATGATCACATGATATGGTGAACACACACCATTTGAATGGTGATGCCCATCAACCTTTTTTTTGGGGGGGACGACTCAAATATTTTATTGGGGGACAAAGACCCTTCAGCCCCTAAGAGTTGGCTCCTATGCTGGGTAGAGAGTACATTCTTTGAACAGAGGTTTCCCCACCCCCTAAAATAAATAAAATAAACGAATTAAAAACAGCCACCACCAAACGTTATAGGCTTAGTAATGAAGACACGTTTAAAAACCTCAATATTTACTTTACACTGATGAGGCAGTTAGGATCAAGGAAGCGACAACTATTGCTATCCCCTACACACGCACACACGCGCGCGCGCGCACACGCACACACACACACACACACACACACACACTTGCTCAGGTTTATCACAAACCTCCCAGGGTTTCTAGATAAGACACCCTGTACCAGCCAATTCCAGATCAAGGTCTATTTTTGTAGCCAGGGCATGATGACCAGTCAGAAATATAGATTGTGACAAGGCTAATTTCCATCCTTGAAGATATAACAGGGCGTTGATTTTTTAAATGGAACTTTTAGATACAAAAAGGCTGAGAAGGGAAAAAGAGAATGCACCCGCCCACTCAGTTTCTTATATTCAAATCCTAATAAGCAAGCTGGTTTGCTTGCTTAGGAAAGGACGATGTCAATACAGAACACCTCCCAAGACTTCCAAGCAGCAAGATTGCTACTGACGGTTATTTGGGGTATTGTTTGGGGGGGGGATCAGGGTACCTTAGCCCAGGAGATGGATCAATCCACTAGTTTATTTCTGCATTAGGTGTACTCTGCTGTCAAGAATGGTATTTCATTTCATTTATTTTATTGGCCAATTCCCTTTCGTATTTTTTTCTTTACTGCTAATGCTTCAAGCGGGGATATCCACCATGGAGTTTTAGGTTCGAGCAAATCTTTGTATTTTGCCCAAACCATATAGAGAGATTGCCTTATAATGAGATTTAAAAAGTTTTTATAGATCTTGACTTTATCGTAACTTAAGTAGGCTTGCCGGCCATAACTGTTGTCATGTCCTTCTGGGTCCTGAAGGTCTGTATTTTGTAATACCATTCCCTGATCCAGGAGAGACAGGCTACCTCGTAATATTTTATTGCAGTTATATCTCCCCGCCCCCCAGGCGCTCAAGAGGGCAGCCATGGTTCTACCCGCTCCTCATTTAACCCCCACAACAACCCTGTGAGGCAGGTTAGGCTGAGAGGCAGCAATTGGCCCAAAAGTCACACCCCCAGTGAGCTTCATAGTTTAGTGGAGGATTTGAATCCTGTTCTCACTCAGGTCCTAGTCTGACACTCTAACCACTACACCAGACTGCCTCACCTGCTGAATAACTCTGGAGATCATTTTGGCAGAGTGTTGCTTCAGCTTTATTTCTACACTTTGCTTTCTTTTGCCTTTTGGCAAAGACCAAGTGCAAACGCGTGCTCATTCACTCATAAAATACGCCTACGTCCAAACCTGCTGACTTCTCGTTTTTGGAAAGATGCAATGAATTTGTGGGTTGCCCTTTACCCCTAGACGATCCAGTGGGAATCTTATTAAATCACTAGGAGGACGGTCCCTTGCCCACAGCCGAGAGTTCTTGCTGTTTTGCTCACAAACCGTAACAAAACACCAGCCTGGCTAATTAAGGGAGATGCTAATGACTTTGCTTCCGAATCTCAAATGTTAAGCTCACGGCAGAGACATTTTCTACCTTTTTCAACGAGAAGTTTATGCGCCCAAGTCTGGTGGGTTTCGCTAAGCGCAAGTCAGAGGTTATTATTACGAGCATTTGGTTCCAGGTTTTTTTTTATTATTAAAAAAAAAAATCTCTGGCAGGCAGCCCAGACACAAACGTTTCTAATAAACGTGTTGTGGTTTTTTGATCACTGACAAAATCAGGTTAATGACACCTTTCAATGCCTCTATAATAACTTCTTTTTAAAAAGGAAACACCAGTTTTCACTCATGCATTCCCATTGTTGATATTTTTCAGCCATTCTCACCAAATAATCATGCCACCCTATTTTTTTGCATTTGGGAAATGCCATATATATATATATATATATATATATATATATATATGCTTTCGTAGATTTTCACGGGTACAGGAATGCAGGTTTTGGTGTCTTCGGGTGTCTTCCCGTGTAAGAGTCGGGGTGTCTGGGCGACGTTTCGACGAGGTCTCACTCGTCATCTTCAGGCTGGTGCTTTCGGCTTCTTGTTACTGGAACAGAGCAGAATCTGGTGTTTGAGTTCCTATAAATACTGTTGAGGGGTGTGGTGTATAGCCTCCAACGTTCTGGGCAGAGAGGAAGTTCCTAGATTAGTGTGCCTCTTCTTCTTTTGTTCCTTAATTACTTGAGGGATATCTTGAGTGATTTCATGAGAGTATTCAGAATATCACTCATGAAATCACTCAAGATATCCCTCAAGTAATTAAGGAACAAAAGAAGAAGAGGCACACTAATCTAGGAACTTCCTCTCTGCCCAGAACGTTGGAGGCTATACACCACACCCCTCAACAGTATTTATAGGAACTCAAACACCAGATTCTGCTCTGTTCCAGTAACAAGAAGCCGAAAGCACCAGCCTGAAGATGACGAGTGAGACCTCGTCGAAACGTCGCACAGACACCCCGACTCTTACACGGGAAGACACCCGAAGACACCAAAACCTGCATATATATATATATATATATATATATATATATATATTCCTGGCGTTCATGCAGAAGCTACCTAACGGAGTCCACTGCTTAGCTGATGCCCTGCTCCCTATTGCCCACAGGTTCATATTACAGTGGTACCTCAGGTTAAGTACTTAATTCGTTCGTACTTAACTTGAAACTGTTCTTAACCTGAAGCACCCACTTTAGCTAATGGGGCCTCCTGCTGCCACCGCCACTACACGATTTCTGTTCTCATTCTGAAGCAAAGTTCTTAACCTGAAGCACTATTTCTGGGTTAGCGAGTCTGTAACCTGAAGCGTATGTAACCTGAAGCGTATGTAACCCGAGGTACCACTGTATTTGAATCAGGGGTCATTTAGCTGCGGTTCCTGCACTGCAGAGGGTTGGACTAGATGACTCTTGAGGTCCCTTCAAATTATGCAAATTATACAATTCAGTGAGACTCAGCAGCAGGAGATTCAGAAAGACGTGAGGAGAAAAGAACCAGCTCCCAACATAGGAAGCTGCCTTAGACCAAGTCAGAGCACACTGACAGGCAGCAGCTCTCCAGGGTTTCAGACTGAGACCTTTCGCAGCCTTACCTGGAGATGCTGAGAGTTGCAAGGCAGATGTTCTACCACTGAGTTATGACTCTTCCCCCAAACACCGCAACATCATCATCAGCTGCATCATGCAGAGTCAAACCACTAGAACACCTAGCTTAGTACTGCGTACACTGGCTGGCAGCAACTTTCCAAGTTCCATGGCCAGCCAACATTTCTCAGGAGAGATCTTTCTACTACAAAACCTTTCAGAGAATCATCTGCAATATGCAACCCCCTCACCAGCTCCTATTTTGTCACCTGCAAACAGGATAGAGAGTTTGCAGGGAGCCATTTTGCCTGGGAGCTAAATAAATCAAGACATGTTACAAAAAACCTATCAACACTCAGCCACCCCGTGCCTGGGCACGGGTGGTAAAGGAAAGCCGCAGCTCATCGGCAGAGCATCCGCTTCGTATACAGAAGGCCCCAGGTTCAATCCCCGGCCTCTCCAAGCAGGACTGGGGCACACTGCTATCTCAAAGACCTGGAGAGCTGCTGCCAGTCAGGGTAGACAATACTAAGCTAAATGGGCCAACCCTCTGGCTCATTAGGAAGCAGCTTACTACCCGAGTAGGAAAGTGTCAAAGTGGTAGCTCAGAAGCACCTGGGAAAACCCAGGTTCAATCCCCTACACATTCACCTCAAACCCCAGAGAGCTGCTGCCAGCCAGTGTAGACAATATGGAGCTAAAGGGAGCAACTGTCTGACTCAGTCTAAAGCAGGTTCCTTCCTATGTCCATTTATTTGTTCCTATCAACAAGCTTGAAAGACAGAGGGGTTTTGTTCGGGCTAACAGTGTGGGGTTTTTTCACATTCAAATTGGCCACTGCCCAGCTCCCAAGACAGGAGGGGTCAGCGCATCACCCTTGTTCCTCCCTGAGGCTTAGCATCCTGCACAGAGGGATCAAGCTTGCCTCCGGGGATGACTGCTTTCCCTTGTTTAGCCTCTGTTTACCAAGGCTACTAAGGGGAACCAGAGCTGGTGAAAGGAGCGAGGGAGAATCTTCCTTTATATTTAGCTCCCCTGCTGCTGGATATAGCAACCCTGGGTTTATTTAAGAGCAGACTTTCCTATATTAAGAATATCAGAGATTAGCAGGTCACCCCCTGCTATGTCCCGGCCGGGATTAAATGCCCGTGACTGTGTTCAGGCAACCCAGCAAACACACTTCACAAATGCCCCGTCCTTTTAACCCAACTTCGCTCCCGTGCCTGAAGACTGGCAGAAGGAACTCTAAACAGCAGCCACCAGCCAGCAAAGGTCAGCATAGGACTGCAGAGACCCAAAGGATGATCTAGTCCCCTGCAACGCATCAAAGCCCTCTCAAGCAACCCAAGCGTCTGGAGCACAGTTGAATGGTTTTTATTTAACTTATTTTAACGCTCTGTGCATTTTGTAGGGGTTACATCAGCCCCAACCAAGATGGCCAATTTATTTATGTATAAAAAAATATATGTGCATTCATAAAACAAACCCAGACCAGTTCACAAGAGTCGTATGCAAAACCGCACCATAAAAACCAGGTAGGTGTATTTAAAAAGTGGAGATTATTTTGAATAAACATACACAAATTTATTGATTGATAACATGGTAGATAGATAATGTAAGGATTTGCATAATTTTATAGCATGCAGAGAATAATATGTGTTGAGAAATCAGAGAGAGGAGCTGAGGGAAGTCTCTGGGGGAGGGGAGGGAGGGTTTGAGAGGTGGGGGAAGGGGAAAAATAATGAATATGATATGTTTTGATAAGTTATGTTGTAATTGCTAATAAAAATATTTTTAAAAAATAAAAAGTGGAGATTAACTGTTACGGAAAGGTGCACTTTTAATCACCTGCATAAGCTTGACAGCGAAAAGTTTTCAGCACGCATTTCAGAGATGAAACAGAAAGCGCCTGATGAACATCTGTCAGCAGACTACAGTGGTACCTTGGGTTACATACGCTTCAGGTTACATACGCTTCAGGTTACAGACTCCGCTAACCCAAAAATAGTGCTTCAGGTTAAGAACTTTGCTTCAGGATGAGAACAGAAATCGTGCTCCGGCGGCGCAGTGGCAGCAGGAGGCCCCATCAGCTAAAGTGGTGCTTCAGGTTAAGAACAGTTTCAGGTTAAGAACAGACCTCCGGAACGAATTAAGTACTTAACCCGAGGTGCCACTGTCTTCCACAAAATTGGGTGGACTAAATGCTCGGTTTTGTGTTGATGTCAGATGAGCCTCTTGTGGGGATGACCAGTGATGCTCCGGTAGGTGCTCTCAAGGATTGAGCTAGGATCAGGTGGTCCCTAAGGATGCTCCAGACTTAAGTTGCTTAAGGCTTTGTCAGTTAATTTAAGGGTCTCAAACCTGGTAGATGGGTAGCCAATGCAGATGCTTTAACAATGTATTCAGTCGGATGCCTGCCCCCACCAGTAGTCTGGGAGCTGCATCCTGCACCAGCCACAGCTTCCAAACCAAGGCCAAGGGCAGCCCCACACAGAGTGCATTGCAGCAATCCATCCTCGAGGTCACCAGCGCATGGCCCATGGTGGTCAGGCTTTCCCAGACCCTCCAATTGTCCTTATTTTCCAGGGAAAGTCTTGGATTTACAGAAGCCGTCCCGGTTTCTGATTTGATCCTGGAATGTCCCACTTTTCCTTGTTGTTGTTGTTGTTGTTGTTTAGTCGTTAGGACATCCCTATTTTCATTGGAGAAATGTTGGAGGTTATGGAGTTATGTGACCACCAGTGGCGTAGCATGGGGGGTGCAGGGGGGGCCAGCCGCACCGGGCGCAACATCTGGGGGTTAGGGTTAGGGGGCGCAAATCCACGGGTTAGGGGGCGCAAATTACTTGCCTTGCCCCGGGTGCTGACAACCCACGCTACGCCACTGGTGACCACCTGCCCCCCCTCCCTGAACCAAGGAGATAAGTAACTCTACAACCTATAGGCAAGTTTTAAAATGTTTAATATTTTATTATGTTTTTATGTATGTTGGAAGCCGCACAGTATTGAATAGGACATCCCTATTTTCATTGGAGAAATGTTGGAGGGTATGCTACCCCTTGTCCAGGAACAGCTGGAGAACCAGATTAAGCTGGTAAAATGGCACAGAGGATGCTTTGGTCTCTAGTGACACTTTCCAGGAATAACCCCAAACTAGGCACTCACCAGAGCGGTGTGGAGTGGCATCTGGAAGGCTCCAGGTTCTTATATATATTCTTATAACACACAGAGGATAATGAGACCTGTATTAATATTGCAGGTTGTAGTCATTCCCAGCCCTACTCACTGTAGACCCACTGAAGTGAACAGACATGACTAACTTAGGTCCATTCATTTCAATGGGTCATGCCAAGTGTTACCTTAGCTGAGCAGATACAGCCCTGCACTTGGAATAGGGACTCCGCAGAAACCAGAACTGGCTACCTTTTGCAGAGACTGCAAGAATAGCTCCCCCCCCCCAAAAAAAAACCCCAACAACTCCTCGGAAAGCATTTATACTGCAAGACATACAAGATCTCTGCTTGCCAACTCTAGGTGGGCTGTAGGAACTTTATGACTCGAATTCTAGAACAGCTGCAGTGGTTGTTGTATACAGACATGTTCTCTGGGTGAGAGTCCTATCCAAACCACAAAGGGGAGCAGAGGTTATCAGCAGACTTGGGAGAACTCAATGTTTGCAAAATGTGTTTTTTGGGGAAGGGGGGCACCCAGTTTCGTTGGGAGGGACAGAATACTTCGGAAAAACAGCCCTATGAGGACTGAGCATGCTCAGTAGCCACAGAAAGTTGACCAGCCGGTGTGCAGAGAAAGGACGGAAAACCAGGAGGGAAGATGGAATATAATATCGGGGGGGGGGGAATGAACTGTGTGCTGCAACCCATTGTCGCATTTCCCGTTCATTACGGTGGACCTGCAAAACCCTGCACAGATTCACCTGCTTTTAATTAGGACCTTTGGTCCTGCGCTCTGCTCATTGTTCCGCCTGTCAATTGCATGATCCTTGGGTGCAGAGACCTATGCAACTCTTAAGGCGTGATGGCACTGTAATCAGAATACCAATACCACCTGATCTTGGCTTTTTCAACGTGTTGGTATCATGCCTTGCTATTATATAGCACACAATGCATTGTGAGGTTCTATGCACAAAGAACTCAAGCTTCCTACTGAAGAATGATAAAAGGGTTTTTTTAAAACGTGCACATTGCTCTAATGGCTTGCTCCACATTCCCTGGATCTTTGGGGAAAAGGCATCTAATTTGTTTTGTAAATAAATAAGAGATTGCTTTAGCAAATCAGCAGGAACTTGGCCTCGCTGCTTCCTCTCTCCCTCCAACCGTTATAGCTGGTAAAATGTAAAGCCATTAAATGCCACTATTTTACACAAAAGTGGGGCGGGGGATACACACATCCAGGAAATTCTCCATTTCCGGATTACCAGTCCTGTTTTAAAGCAGCAGAATTTCCGATCTTCCCTTCAGACCAGAGGGCAGGAAGCCCACAGAGCAGACAAGCCCAGCCGCCTGATTAAACAACCACCCTAGACACATTTCCTGGACACGAGCCACCAGGGGGGGGGGCGGGGGCGGGGGGGAAAGACAAGGTGCAGGAGGAAACATGCAGACCAAGCCTCGCTTGTGGGTTCAGCCCATCTCCCCGCAACCCCGCAAAAGAAAAAGGCAAACCACAGACAGAGCCATCACCCATCACACTTTGCCACCAGCACAACCCCATAGATCAGGCTCCCGATTCATAAAATTGGGTCTCTCCAGAGGTCATCTGGTGCAACCCGCTGCAGAAACTCCACAACTACAAAATTCTTGCTTAAAAACCAGTAATAAAGGAGTGGCCATCACTTTCCTACCAGTAACAAGTAGGGCTGCAGGTACCTTTTATCACCTTTGGTGGACGTGCCCGAAGAGTAAGGCTTTCTGGGA
Organism: Podarcis vaucheri; assembly: GCF_965113315.1. Classification (NCBI taxonomy): domain Eukaryota; kingdom Metazoa; phylum Chordata; class Lepidosauria; order Squamata; family Lacertidae; genus Podarcis; species Podarcis vaucheri. The sequence goes on from NC_138765.1 coordinate 76,457,040, forward strand.
AATGATATATAATGAAATGAAAAAGGTACTTAAATGTACTTTCCCTAAGAAACCAGAAGCCTTTCTCTTGGGCATAGTCGGCCAATTGGTGTCAAAGAAAGATAGAACTTTTTTCATGTATGCTACCACAGCAGCAAGAGTACTCATCGCAAAGCACTGGAAGACTCAAGATTTACCCACTCTGGAAGAATGGCAGACGAAGGTGACAGACTATATGGGACTGGCTGAAATGACCGGCAGAATCCGTGACCAGGGGAAAGAGACGGCGGAAGAAGATTGGAAGAAATTCTAAATTTATCTTAAGAAACATTGTAAAATTAATGAATGTTAAAATGTCGAGGTTTCAGGAAAAAATGGGGATTACAGCTGTAAAAGATTAAGTAAAAGAAAAGAATAAGGGAAAAATTCGACAAAATCAAGTGCTAGGATTTGTTGAAATAATTTCGGAAATTGGGATGTACAAAGGGGAGGTATGGGGAAGTCGGCGAAACAAGGTTTAAGAAAAAAGGATATGAAATTATACATGTTTGTTTGTGTATTTGTTTGTTTTGTGTATTGTTTGTGTTTATAAAAAACTTTGAAAAACCAATAAAAAATTTTATAAAAAAAAAACAAAAAAACAAGTAGGGCTGCAAGCACATACCCCCCCCCCAATGCAGGGCCTTAGGCGGGGATTTGGACTGGCCCCATGCCAACTCAGCTGTAGGCCCTGAATAAATTGGGAGAGGGAGTCCTAATGTTTAGTTAGGGTTTTAAATGCCTATTAAGCATACAGTCAGGAGTTGGTGGGGGGACAGAGAGACCCTTCCTCCTCTCAACCACACTGCAGACAGCAGAACTGATCCTTCCACTCACCAGCTGGGCGGGGGGCAGAAAGTGCAATCCTGTTAGTTGCAGGGGTCTGCTTCTCTAGGAATTACCCAGCTGGGAATGCACTGGTGAGGTACACCCCTTGCAGCCAGCAGGACTGAACCCTCCTGGCAAAGCAGACCTCTGCAGCCAACAGGGTTGTACTGTTGAGCGGACAGTGTGGTCCTGCTGGGGTCTGCTTCCAATGTGCATTCCTGGGGGGTTGGGGGCGGGGAAGGCAGACATAGAGCAGACCTCTGTAGAAAGCAGGCCCTCCTCTGTTCACCAGCTGGCCAGGATTCAATCCTGCCCTGTTTCACTCTGAACAGCCCGGTTTTGTTTGCGATGTGGGCTCTGCCTTGCCCCAGTAGCAGGTCCTTGTGAAGAACTACTGCCAAACCATCCTGGATACTGCTGTCGAACCAGCGCGTTCTCAGACTGCTCCTGCCACAAGCTGCTGCACCAGACAAAAAGAGAAAATCAGAACATAACACATGTTTGGGCTGCTACAATCCAGTGTCACATGTCTCTCTGCCCCTGACCACTTTGCCAGCAGCTGAATGTGCTGTACTGTGTTAGGAAGCAGACACTGTGCCCGGGGGGAGAAGCTGCCTTATCCTGCATCAGACCATTTTTGTTGTTGTTTAGTTGTTTAATCGTGTCCGACTCTTCGTGACCCCATGGACCAGAGCACGCCAGGCACTCCTGCCTTCCACTGCCTCCCGCAGTTTGGTCAGACTCATGCTGGTAGCTTCGAGAACACTGTCCAACCATCTCGCCCTATGTTGTCCCTTTCTCCTTGTGCCCTCCATCTTTCCCAACCTCAGGGTCTTTTCCAGGGAGTCTTCTCTTCTCATGAGGTGGCCAAAGTATTGGAGCCTCAGCTTCAGGATCTGTCCTTCCAGTGAGCACTCAGGGCTGATTTCCTTCAGAATGGAGAGGTTTGATCTTCTTGCAGTCCATGGGACTCTCAAGAGTCTCCTCCAGCACCAGAATTCAAAAGCATCAAGTCTTCGGCGATCAGCCTTCTTTATGGTCCAGCTCTCACTTCCATACATCACTACTGGGAAAACCATCAGACCATTAGCTCAGTGTCATCTACACTGGCTGGCAGCAGCAGCTCTCCAGGGTTTCAGGCAGGGGACCTTCCCAGTCCTACCTGGAGATGCCAGGGACTGAACCTGGGGCCTTCTGCATGCAGAGCAGATGTCCCACCACTTGGCTACATCCCTTCTATGTTACAGTACTGACCAAGAAAACAACACAAAGAGTCAGGACCTGGGCACAAGAGAGTCCTCTCCCCTCCTGTCATTTGCAGCAACTGGTCTTCAGAAGCATTGCTGCTTCCAACCATGGAGGCAGAGCTGAGCCATCATGGCTTATCAAAAGCCTTATTTCCCCCCATGCATTTGTCCAATCCTCTTTTCAAGCCATCTGAGTCAGTGGCCATCCTGCAGGAGAGAGTTCCATAGTGTAACTACTGTATTTTTCACTCTATAATACACGCCAGACCACAAGACGCACCTAGTTTTTGGAGGAGGAAAACAAAAACAAAAAAAATATTCTGAATCTCAGAAGCCAGAACAGCAAGAGGGATCGCTGTGCAGTGAAAGCAGAAATCCCTCTTGCTGTTCTGGCTTCTGCGATAGCTGCGCTGCCTGCATTTGCTCCATAAGACGCACACACATTTCCCCTTACTTTTTAGGAGGGAGAAAGTGAGTCTTATAGAGCAAAAAATACGCTATGTGCCATGTGAGGAAGCACTTTCTCTTATCTGTCCCGACTCCTCCAACATTCAGACTGTGAGGTGCTCAGCTCGTGACGCATGCAAAAGGGCCTTCCTGCAAGGTGTCAGGATTTCCTGAGTGTCACCTGCCAAGGCCCAAAACCCTCGAGTTTTCCGCCCAGCACAAGCCTTTGGCTCCAGAGTTCTTTCTGGCTGTTCAAAGAGAGGCAGCTCAAAGCTTGCTTGGAAAATGACAGTGAAAAACAATGAAATCCCTCTGATTTAACGAGCTCCTGTTGCTCCCCCCCAATTCCCTCTTTTGCCTTCCACCTCCTTGCTTCACCCTGGAGGCAGGGAAGCCCGGAAAAGCGCGAGACACTTTTGCTGCTTGCCTTGAGTCGCGCAGCCTGCTCCTGCTGCTGTTTTGCAACACTTCCAGCGTGATCCAGAGTGAATCAGTCTGCCACTCCCCTCCAGGTGCTGCGCAAGGAGGAATGAATGAGATCCAGCTCACAGGAACTGGGGTTTAGGGGAATAGTGAGGAACCTCAGGCCCAGGAGCCAAATATATTTGTCAGCTCGCCTTTCCACAAATATACACCTAGTTTACCTGCTTCAACCTGCGGCCGTTTTGCTGGTAGGGCGATAGCGCATGTTGACTTTTTCAACTTCCCAAAATGAGGGGTGCTAACTAGTTGCAACATGACATGAGAATTCAAAAGACATTTGGGTTAAATTAATAGGATTTTGTTCTGCTTGGCTAGTGAAATATGTGTAAAATTGCGCAGAACTCATTAAAAACAACTGCCATACATTTTATTTGCCATTAATACAGTGGTACCTCGGGTTACAGACGCTTCAGGTTACAGACTCCATTAACCCAGAAATAGTACCTCGGGTTAACAACTTTGCTTCAGGACAAGAACAGAAATCACACGGTGGTGCGGCGGCAGCAGCGGGAAGTCCCATTAGCTAAAGTGGTACATCATGTTAAGATCAGTTTCAGGTTAAGAACGGACCTCCAGAACGAATTAAGTTCTTAACCCGAGGTACCACTGTAATGTGTTAATGTTTATTTATTAATATTTTTTATTATTTATTTAAATCCTTGAGCCAGATCACACTGGGACATACCCTCCAACATTTCTCCAATGAAAACAGGGACTTCCAAAGGAAAGGCAAGACAGTCCGGGATCCAGTCAGAAACCGGGGCGGCTTCTGTAAATCCGGAGCTGTCTCTGGAAAACAGGGCCACTTGGAGGGTCTGGAATAAACCCATCTGGGCAAAGAAGCTTTATACAGCACAGGTTTCCTCCAAGGCCTCGTCTCACTCTCAAGGGCAGGTGCCCCCCCCCACCATCCTGAGTCAGTGGGAGGCGGGGGGAGTGGGAGGGTGCTGAGTAACGCTCAGGGTGCCCTGCCTCTCCTTTCGAGGAACGTCACGCAGAGGGCATCCAGGATCCAGTAACAGCCCACAAGGCATGCAAATCCGTGGCTCCCCGCATGTGTTCATCTCATCACGCCACAAGGCTCTTAATCTCCGGCTGGCTGGGGGGGGGGAGCGTGAGAGCAGGAGGGGGGGGCTATTCTTAGCTGACCTCTTAAGCAAGCCAGAGAGTGTGATGGAGCAGAATGCTGCTCTCTCTGTGTCTCTCGCTCACTGCTGTCAGAAGAGATGCACCCGAAGCGTTGGGATTCCCGATGGTGGCGCTGTGGAAGTTGGAGCAACCTTGCTGCAGCATCAGGCTGCTGGCTATTCTTGGGGCTGGCCCTACCATTAGGCAAAGTGATCAGGCTGCAATTGCTGAGAGGTGGGGACTGGGGTTCCCTAAGCAAGCCTGCTGCCCTCAGCTGCCGCAGAAGACACCACCAATCCTCATGTAAAGTTCAGTTTGACCAGCTTGCACACATGGATTAGGCTGCAGGTGAGGAGAGGCGCCATCTTCTCCTTTGCCTCAGGCAACAAAATATATTGGCCCGGCCCCAGCTACTATGAGGAGAGGATGTTGGCTAGTTGAGACCCTGGCCTGAACCAGCAGGTTCTTCTAATGATGGTTGATTCCCATGAACCGGTATGCAATGACATACAGCCTCCGAACCCAGAGACTCCATTGGATCAGGCGTGGAGACTCCTGCCTCTGCTGGCTACGGATGATGGGAGTTGTAGTCCTCCAACATGTGGGAACCCAAGGTTGAGAAAGGCTGGTCTAGCCAATGTTCTCCAGAGTTTTAAAGAGGGGACCTTCCCAGCCTTACCTGAACATGCCAGGGACTGAAACTGGGGCCTTCTACACTCAAAGCACATGCTCCACCACGGAGCTGAGGTTCTTCCCCATTAGAGGGCAATGCTTTTCCCCCACAACCAAAGCACTGATGAATCAGCTGCCAGTAACTTTCAAGAAAAACAACGCATCAAACTGTTCTACCAGCTCTTTTTCCTTGCTCCTTCACCTTCTATGGAAACAGTTTGGCCTGCCTCTTTTCCGTCAAGTCAGCTCTCTCTCTCTGCGGAGGAGGAAGCAGCCAGAGAAGACGACAAGGGGAAACAGATTTCAATTCATATATATATATATATATATATATATATATATATATATATATATATATATATATTCGAAAGGTGCTTTCACCACAGATTGAGCGCATGCAGCCGTGACTCACTCGCACGAGGACAGAGCACGTCCCACCTACTCGAGAATCAAAAAGGATGAGATGTAAACGGAACAAAGCCCAGGAAGTATATGGGTGGGACGGGGGCAGGCCAAAGGGTGACTTTCTGATGTTATGAACTCCAACTCCTGAAGCATCTTATTTACCACAGCGGTCAGCAACATGCCACCATCTTGGAAAAGCAAGATTCCACCTGTGCTATTTGTCTCCAGCCTGGAGAGGTTCACCTGACACCGTCCTCCAGAGGCAGATCTACTGTGGAACTAGTGAGACTTCAGAGCCCCACAAAATGTAGGTCCACCACTGCCTTCCTCATATTCCTGCTCTGAGCCCTGGATTAAAAGAGACCTTTTTTATACCGCAGGCTTTCCATAGCTGTGCACTTTTCATCCACTGAATTTTAGATTTTAGTGATGCTGTGTGAATCGCGTCATACACTTTTGCTCTCTGCTGCTCAAACTTTTATGTTATTTTATTGATTTTTCAATCTCCCCATTGCAATTTTTGATCTTTTACCATTGCAACCCGGCTACAAAACACCCTGACCATTAGGCATGCTGGCTGCTGGGAGTTGAAGTCCAATTACATCTAGAGGGTCACAGATTTTCCAGACTTGTATTCCTCTGAAGCAGCCTGACTTACACTCGCAATGTTGAAATGGGGGGCTTTAATTAACCTGCCAGAACACCATCCTTTTTCCTTTTTTAAAAGTGTAATAGGATATTTATTCTGGTTCTGCTTGGTACATATGTGCCAATCAAACATGTTCACTCATTGTCAGTTCCATTTGCACGCCACTTTGCCACAAAACCGTCACAGCTCACAATGAATCAAATGAATAAATGTAAGAATTACTAGGGGCTTGCTCTCCTCACCAACCCACCTGCCACTATCCCCATATTAACCTCCTAGGGTTTCCCCTTCCCACCCCATGCAACTACTAAGCTCACTCTTCACCTTCCCAACCCCATTACTCCATGCAAATCCAGGACTGTGATGTGGCCCTAAAAAGTCCTCCTAAGGGCAGCCGCCTGATGACAACCTTGCGTTTTTATGTATATAGGAAGAAAAAAACTTATTGGGTTGTAGCCAACCGAGTTCTACTCAGAGTAGACCAAATAACATTAATGGACCTAAGTTAGTCATGCCCATTATTTTCAGTGGGTCTACTCTGAGCAGAACTGAGATGTGAGATTCCTGCCCCACAGAGGGGCGTCGGGCACCTTTGTTTTATAGTTTCAAACATGCGCTAACTTTTGGATACCAGAGATGGCTGTTTTCAGGACCTACCCTATTCCGATGACTGGTCTAATTGTTTCTAATACTGAATTTTAATTTGGTGTAACCCACCCTGGTAAAAGCTAAAGGGACCCCTGACCATTAGGTCCAGTCATGGCCGACTCTGGGGTTGCGGCGCTCATCTCGCTTTATTGGCCGAGGGAGCCGGCATACAGCTTCCGGGTCATGTGGCCAGCATGACTAAGCCGCTTCTGGTGAAGCAGAGCAGCGCACGGAAACGCCGTTTACCTTCCCGCTGGAGCAGTACCTATTTATCTACTTGCACTTTGACATGCCTTTCGAACTGCTAGGTTGGCAGGAGCAGGGACCGAGCAATGGGAGCTCACCCCGTCGCAGGGATTCGAACCGCCGACCTTCTGGTCAGCAAGCCCTAGGCTCTGTGGTTTAACCCACAGCGCCACCCGCGTCCCGGTACCAGGTGGCAAAGGGTACCTGCTGGCAAAGGGTGGGTAATAAATTTAATAAGAGAAAGAAGAATGTTACATGCACCCCATTAAAAAACACACACTAACTGGGTAGACAGATAAAGAGATACAGATAAAGAGAGACAGATAAAGAGAGACAGAAGTAGAAGGAAAATGCACCATCAACATTTGTGGTCATGTGCAAGACTTAACATGCATGTGCAACCAGAGTCAAGATACAGTTGCCACTGACTCAAGGCAAGAGGACTTAAATCTGCAGTGTTATACTACTCCTGTCCAAACCAGGATTTCCCAACCTTGGGTCTCCGGTTGTTTTCAGACAACAATTCCCATGATCCCTGACCACCGGTCTTGCTAGCTAGGGATGATGGAGACCCAAGCATGGGAAAAATACTACATGGATGTCCTGTCTGCTCTCAGGTTCAACATAGGTTCCTCCCCTTTCTGCAAGAACCCAAAATGAGCCCTATAGCTGGACCAGATCCAAAGCCCATCTAGTCTGGCATCCTCTCCTCCCATTTACCAATTCAGTATATTTTCTTTTACAGTAATTGTCAAATAATTCTGTGTACATTGCGGCAGCCTTTGGCTATGTGCAATAAAACTGACTGAGACTGAACTCCTCTCCTCCCATGTTAGAGGGTAAGGATTTGCTGAATTTAATATTTGAACTGGAATACAAAGTGGGAGGTGTGAGGAGGTCAAGAAACTAGTGAAGAAAATATAAGATTTGAAAATATTAATCTATTTTTCAGTTTTGATTTTTGGCTTTTCTCTTTGTTCTTATTCTTTATTCTTTCTTTTATCAACTGTTTTTCTACTGTGTATTTTTTATTTGTTTTGCTTTTGTAGTTTGAATGTTGGAATTTGTTTTTATTGTTTGTGAAATATTAATAAATATCATTTAAAAAAAATAAATGAACTCCTCTCCTCCCAGTGCCCCAGTGGGAAGCCCCACAGCAGGACCTGAGTGCAAGAACTGCTTGCAATTCCCAGCAACTGGTATTCAGAGGTGCACTGCCTCAGACAGAGGTAGCAGAACACAGCCACCAGGCCCCCGCAAACCATAGCTAGTAGCTCCGACAGCCTCAGACATCCCAAGGCCTCCTGCTCCCTCCAAAAACTCCCTCCTTTCTCCCTCGCTGCCCCATGTGCTTGGCGCAGCCTTCCAGGACACCTGGGCCTCCTGCCTTTGTCACACAAGCTCCCTGGTCCCATCGGAAACTTGAGCACTTGCTTCTCAAACACCCACAGGCTGGATTAGCCCACACCGAAGCAAAAAGTGGATTCTCATCTGGGTACCCATAGGGCATCCTCCCCTCTCTGGTGTTAGCCTGGACCTTTCTCCCTTTAAATACATTTCTCCCCAAACCTTGGAAAGTCCAAAATGGCCAGTACTGAAAAACCCTGCATTTAAAGTGGGGGGAAGGGTCCAGGAGCAGACTGTGTTGGGGTTCATGTTTTGTTTGCTCCCATTATGGACAAAGTCGCTATTTACTCCTGCCACAAATTCCTCCCCTTCGTTGTTTTCTCTGTGGCAGAACCTTATAGATTGCCATCTCCTCGGGGCAGGGACCATCTGCTCCTGCTCTGTGGAATACAGGGCTCACGGATGGCATCAAATACTGCACTAATAGTAATAATACGCCTCGAAAGATAACAAAGGAAGGTCCTGATGGAGAGGAAACAGGGAACACCCTAAGCAAACAAGGACAGCTGCCCCATAGCAGTTCCGCTACTATGGATGTTTTCTAGCTTAAATCAAAGAAAGGGCTTGTTTATATTTTTGCAGGGGGTGGAATGGGTGATTACAGAATATATATATTCTTAAGAGAACGTGGAGAGTCTGCTGGCCTACCGGCAGGACAACCCATTTTAAAATAGATCATTAAAATAAGAAATTCCTCTGGAGTGACTCAGCAAGCAATATCTGTTTCCTACGTTTTTATCTCTGCCCTTTCTGCAAAAAGCATCCCCCAACCTATCGCCCTCCCTGGATGCTTTGGGCTACAACTCCCATCAGCTCCATGGGAGTTGTAATCCAATGCACCTAGAGGGCACTAGGTTGAGGGATAAGTCTGAACACATGCACAATGCATTCACACGCCCTCATTCCCACAACAAGCTTGCGAGGTAGGCGAAGCTAATGACAAGCGACAGGCCCCAAGGTCACTCATTGGAGTTTGGACCTTTGTTACCTGGAGATTAGGTCCAACATTTTAACCTGTCCTAGGTGGGGCTGATGGGGGTTAAGAGTCCCAAACACCTGGTTGGCCAAGACTGCTGTAACCATTACACCACACTCCCAGCAAATTAAGCTTTAAGTTACAGAACATTCAGCACAAACCTCTAATCAAGCTTGGCAGACGTCAGTCTAGGCCTCCCCAAGTGTTGCAATGGCCAAAGAACACCAACAACAATGAGAAGGCTTTTGGGTTCCAAGAATTCAGAGTTCCTTTTTGGGTTCTGAGATTTTGGGTTTGAGCAGAAGGAACATGAGATCAAACAGGGTGATGTCGGGGGGGGGGAGGGATAAGCTGTTCCAAACTATTTTAACCATAAACATGTTCCTTTGCATTCGTGGTTGCTAAACCGAAAGGAAGCCATACTTTTTAAAAAAAATAAATAAATGATGCTCCAGGGTTAAAGCTTGCGAGAGGGCACTTTTCTGATTTGGAGATTATTTGCATTGAGGTGTGTGTGAATCTATAGCTATCGAGCTGTGAGTAAGGAAGTCAGTGGCTCAGAGGTGCGCCTGTCATTTACACAATCGCAGTTACACAACTGCAGAAATTGCAGATTCTGCACTCTGCACATCCTCAGGCGCACCCACGCTGAAGAACAGCTTTCAAAGCAAAGCTGTGAGCTTACCTCCTGACTGCAGAATTAAATATTTAGTAGGAAGAGGGGAAAGGAAACAAATTGTTCCACAAAAACCTGTTATCTGCATTATAACCACGAAAGAAGATGGAAGGGGAAAGAGGTTAATCTGGGTGTGGGTAGGAGGAGAATGAAAAGAAGGGTCTTCCATCAGAGTTTTTTTGTTTTTGTTTCTTAAAGATTTTAATTTAAACAAGGCAAACAAAAGGAAAAAGATTACACTAATATCAACACAGTACAATGCAGAGTATCAGTTGATATCCATTAGAAGGATTCAGAGTTCAATAAACACTAAAAACAACAACCCAATACCCAGCCTCCAGAGCTCGAAAGAAGAAAATTGGGGCGGGTTGGAGGGAGAGATTAAAATGTGGAAATGGCCAAAGGAAGTTGTTGATGAGGCAGAAGGAAACTTTTCTCTTTCACCCAATTCAGTCTGACTTAAGATTTCCCTACCACATGATGCATGAATGACCAGAGTAGCTAAATCGTTCCTCTTTGCCCTGGATTTCGAGACCTGATAATGTATAGTTTTAAGACAAATATTAGTCCCGTGATTGTATGTTGTTTTTAACTGTTTCTAATATCATGCTTTAATTATAATCAACTCCGGGGCCTTAGAATGAAGGGCAGGTTAACAACAACAACAAATAAGATTGGTCTGTTGTAAAGTGTTCTACACAACAGGTAAATGGTACGCCTCTGAATAAGAGCAGTCTACCTCCAAGTACCGAAAACATGAGGAAGAGGAGGATGGGACGAAAAGGCGCCGCTGCTGTTTTCCATTTAATTAATCCAACAAAGTCTGATCAGTTTAGAGCCACTGAAATTAACATACCTAAAGTAGAAAGGTCCATTAATTTAAATGGGTCTACTCAGCGTAGATTGGCTACAAATGTTTGCTTTATACACAGACACAAAGCTTTTTAAATTTATTTTAAAGGTAAACTAGTCGGAACAACTAAGAATGAAGAAATTAGAAACTGAAAATAACAGCACCGCAGTGCAAACAGTGTACTGGCTAGGTCTGATGGGAGTTGTTGTCCAAAACATTGCAAAGCGGGGGGGGGGGGGGTCGCATCAGCTTGGCAAAGGCTGACCTAAAGACAGGCCTCCATGCTCACGGACAGTCTATCTGCAAATATTAGGTACCGAGGGTCGGAGAGAGAGTGAGTTGGGCAACTCTCCCTCCTCCTCGCCATATACTGTCTGGAGCGGGTTAGGGCCTCTGACGGGAGTTGTAGTCCGAAACATTTAGAGGAGGGCAGCAAACGTGGGGGGAAGGCTGAGCTAAATATAGAGACCCTCCACGATCAGGGGGAGTCTACCTCCAAATAATAACAGATAAGGGGGTGGGGCGGAAGGGAGGGTAAAGACCTGTGCCTTGTTTACAAACTCAAAAACACACTGGCTGGCTGGAAGGGGGGGGGTGCGGACGGGAGTTGTAGCCCAAAACATCTAGAGAAGCCAAGGATGATCTAAATAAAGAGACCCTTCATGATAAGGGGCAATCTACCTCCAAATATTAAGGGATTATTTCCCACCCCCACGCTGGCGGAGGACTGACGGGAGCTGTAGTGCAAAACATCCGCAGAAGTACACCGCCTTTTTGCTGGGGGGGGGGGAGAAGGAGGTTGTTCTAAATCCTCCATGTATAGAGGCGGTCTACCTGCAAGCAATAGATACGGAGCAGTGTGGGGAAGAAAAGGAAGAACGGGGTGGGGACGGAGGCTGTCCGCTGCCCCGTTTCCGAGCTTCACGCCGCACCACCACCTAAGGCAAACAAAAACCCCAAATTGCAAAACTCCACACATTTCGGACGCGCCGCAGAAGATTAAGCGGATCTTACCTGCGGGAGGTCATCGCAGCTCCTTGCCCGGGAGGGACACGCCCCCCCACCAAAAGGGGGAAAAAAAGTTGCGTGTATTTCCCTAGTTCACAGCGCGGTCCGCTCCTCTCGCAGCATCAGGCGAAGGAGCCAAAGGGAGCGGCTTCCCTAAAGACTGAGAGAGGGAGCGAGGGAGGGGCGACACTCCCGGGCCACGCCCCCACGCCCACCTCCATATATGGGCGCCCAGTCCCGCCCTCTCGTCCAACGCCGAAGCCGCTCATTGGCCGGAGGGTGGAAGCAGCCCAGGACACGCCCCCGCCCCGCGCTCCTCCAGCTGGGGCTCTGGCAAACCCACGTGTCAGCCAAGGGGAAAGCCCTCCCTGCAGAGAGAGATGTGTGAGAGGGGAATCCCCGATCCGCCAATCAACGCCGCCTGGCAACAGGCACCGCCTGGCAACGGAGGAGCTGCGCTTAAAGAGACAGCCCTTGAAAGATTTTGTAGGGGGTGTGAAGTTTATTTTAACTAAGGGGGATTTCTTTATTTTTGAGGGGAGGAGGTGTTTTTAAGTGAGGGGCGATAATTGGGGGTTGTGGGTGGGTTGGTTGGTTCACGAACAAAAAGTTGTCCTGTTTTTTGCAGCCGCCTCTCCAAAAGCTTCAACATTTTTATTTATTTATTACTTAACAAATTTATATTCCCCGCTTCATCCGTAGATCTGTGGGCTGTTCGCAGCATAAAAATGCAAGATAAAAAAGCAAAATACATAAGAAGAACAGGAAGAAAACAAAACAAAACAAAACAAAACAATAACCTCACACAAACTCTACTCTTTTGCATTTCTTCATTGCCTTTCCCCCCCAAAGAGCTCAAAGTGATGATATAGACGACATACATGATTCTTCCTTGCCCTCTTCATTTAATCCCCACAACAAACCCCCGTGACGGAGGTTAGGCAGAGAGGCAGTGACAGGCCCAAAGTCACCCAGCGAGCTTTGTGATGATGTGGAGAATTTGAACCTTGGTCTCCCAAGTCCTGGTCCTAATCTCTAACCACTATACCATGCTGCCTCACTGTGGCTTTATTATTTATCTGGCTATCTATTTTGTAGGTTTAATTTGTTTTTCTGCTTTGAACTATTTGAAAGCACTGATTCATGTTTCAAAAATCTCTAAGGGTGTTTAATTTTTTAAAAAAGAGGTTTTCTGTTAATTACCGTATTCTGCTTTAAATGTGGGCCTTTCAGTTCTGTTTTCATTTGTGATGGTTTGTTTTGATAGTTTCCAATGCTCTGTTTTACATTTTAAGACAAGTTGTAAACCACTTAAGAGATTTACTATTTTTATTTCTTTGGGAAGTGTAAAACGGTGTAGTGTTTTCTTAAATAAAGACATCTGTGTACGCAATGGGCTGTTATATTATTTATATATTTACGATTAAATAATGTTATTTATACTATTAACACACCATGTCCTTGCCGGGGTGGGAGAGATCCAAAACTGAGCAATGAAGTAAACTACTTTGCAGCCAGAAAACGTTATTTCCTTGCCCTTTTCCTAGTTAAAAGGAGCTGAGATCCTGAAGCTAGGAAAGGCCTCTTTCTCCCTGCTCAAATTCTTTGGCTGTTTCTGCCAGGCAGACAAAATGACACTGAGCTTTCTTGGCTGGCGCCCATCAGAACTAGTGGAGCAGAAGATGATTGGCTGAGCCAGAGCTAATGACAGACCTTCCAAGTGTCCCTATTTCCCAGGGACAGTCCCTGATTTAGAGAAGCCCTCCCGCTTTCTTATTTGATCCCAGAATGTCCCACTTTTCCTCAGGACGTCCCTATCTTCATGGGAGAAATGTTGGAGGGTAGGGTGGTGCTGTGGGTTAAACCACAGAACCTAGGACTTGCCGATCAGAAGGTCGGCGGTTCGAATCCCCGCGATGGGGTGAGATCCCGTTGCTCACTCCCTGCTCCTGCCAACCTAGCAGCTCGAAAGCACGTCAAAGTGCAAGTAGATAAATAGGTACCACTCTGGCGGGAAGGTAAACGGCGTTTCCGTGTGCTGCTCTGATTCGCCAGAAGCAGCTTAGTCATGCTGGCCACATGACCCGGAAGCTGTCCGCGGACAAACGCCAGCTCCCTCGGCCAATAAAGTGAGATGAGCGCCGTAACCCCAGAGTCGGTCACGACTGGACCTAATGGTCAGGGGTCCCTTTACCTTTACCTTTATGCAATGAGAAGAGGAGCCAACTCATTCTAGATTTGTCCTCCTCCTCCTCCTGTTCTCTGATTAGACCAGCCTCCATGACCCTATTGATTGACAGATGATAGGAAAATAAATCTTTCTTCTTTTTTCAAAAAAGGTGTTTAGCAAAAATCCAAAGATTTGTAGTGTTACAGATCTGCGGTAACACAGTTTTGGGTGCAAGGGCACCCGTAACTGCTAAGGTGTGTTGAGAAATTAATAAATGATGGGATTTAGATAGCATTTGAAGGGAAGATGCCAGGCCAATGAAAAATACAGAGAAAGCTTTTTATCCCTCAGGCCAGGAAGCGAATCATTAACCCATCAATGGAAACCATCCAGTTGTCAAAGTGACAGGGGGGGCATGATGTAACACAGGAAAAATGCTCTTTAAAAACCCCCAACAGTTCTGGATACAGTGGGGCAGGCAGACAGATGGGGAGGAGTTGCTTGGAGCAGGCATTCTTGAGAAGAAGAAAAGAAGTGGGCAGAACTTCAGGAGCTGCTGTGAGGGCAGGAACCATCTTGGCAGGCTGGGGCAGAGGCAATGAGATGGCGGTCAGGATGCCTTGGAAGTCCAGCACTGGGGAAACACACCGCTCTTGAGATGTGATGCTCTGAACTCTCTCCAGTACACCTGAAGGGGCGTCTCCACCTCCATCATTCTGCCAGGACACTGAGGTCCAGCGCTGAGGGCCTGCTGGTGGTTCCCTCATTGCAAGAAGCAAAGCTACAGGGAACCAGGCAGAGGGCCTTCTTAGTGGTGGCACCCACCCTGTGGAACGCCCTCCCACCAGATGTCAAAGAGAAAAATAACTACCAAACTTTTAGAAGACATCTGAAGGCAGCCCTGTTTAGGGAAGCTTTTCATGTTTAATAGGTTATCGCATTTTAGTGTTTTGTTGGAAGCCACCCAGAGCAGCTGGGGAAACCCAGCCAGATGGGCAGGGTATAAATAATGTTGTTGTTGTTGATGATGATGATGATGTTGATGTTGTTGTTGTTAGGCTTTGGGTGTAAATATGTGCGAATTAACCCTATTTCTTAGTTTCCTATGGGCCTCAATTTCCCAATGGCAGCACAACCCTGGGAGAGAACCCTGGAATATTGCTCCTGCTCAGCAGAGACTGGGGATGCTGGCATGTAATATTTGTTAACAGCAGCAAAACAATGGAATAAAATGACCCTACCAGCCACCGAGATTCACAAGATGGTGTGTGAGCTGTCAACCAACGCAGAACTCTGCACAGGGCAGGATGTTCTAAAAATATGAATGTAACGTGAGTCAAAGGTCCACCAGGTCCAATATTCTATTCTCACAGTGACCAGCCAGGTGCCTCAATGGGAAGCCCCACAGCACCTGAGCACAGCAACATCTTCCTTGCTTCCAATTCAACAGTGGAGGCAATGTTTAGACACCCTAATGTGCAGCCACTGCTGGCCTTATTCTCTATGTGTGTGTCTCTTACACACAGAGAGAACACAGTTCTTGCATCCCCCTGAGGTTGCTGGGGAGCCAGTGCGGCACAGTGGTTAGACCAGGACCTGGGAGTCTCCAGTCCACAAGAAATCTCCCTGGGTGACCTTGGGGCCATCACTGTCTCCTCTCAGCCTAGCTTACCTCACAGGGTTGTTGTGAGGATTAAATGAGTGGGAGGAGAACCATGGACTTGAGCTCTTTGGAAAAGAAGGCGAGGGTATAAGTGCAATAAATAATGCCCAGCTAGAGACCCCTTAGAGTTGCCTGGGGTGAGGAGATGCCCATAGGCGCCGACTCCATGGGGCCTGAGGGGGCCCGAGCCCCCTCAAAAATTCGTTTGGGGGGGCTCTGCCCCCCAATAATCTCGGGCACCCCTCCAGCAGAGCGCCGCCACCGTCCCCCGCCTCCTCCCCACCTGCTCCCTCGCCAGCCAGCCAGCCAGCCACGCGCCCTAGCCGGAGAGCCCCGGCCGTCCCCGTCGCGCAATCGGCTGGATCTCCCTTCAGCAGGCCGTGCTCACAACTCGGCCCAGGGACCCCCCAGCAGCGCATCTCCGGCCCAGCTGAAGAATCCGGCAACAAGCCCCCTCCTCCCCAATCACTCCGGCTCCGCCGAAATACTTTAAAACTCACTAATTTTCATCTAAAATTTAGAAAACTTCCCGGGGCAGGACCCCGGTATGGCCCCCCCCAATATCTTTTATAAGTCAGCGCCCCTGGAGATGCCTGTGTGTTAAGACAGTTCAGTTGTCTGTGTGCATGCATGGGCACACACCTTTGGTTCAATGGGGCCTCTGAAGAGTTGTTCTAGTGAGTTAAATCCACCTGGCCACTAGAGGGCGAGGGAGTTCAGAGTGAAGAAAACTGCAGGCCTAGGCAGATTTATTTACCTGTGTGTAAGCCCCAAGCGGCTTAGTCATGCTGGCCACATGACCCAGAAGCTGTACGCCGGCTCCCTCGGCCAATAAAGCGAGATGAGCGCCGCAACCCCAGAGTCGGCCACAACTGGACCTAATGGTCAGGGGTCCCTTTACCTTTAAGCCCCACCCAACATGCTGAGACAGGCAGGCAGGGGAACATGTGGCCCTCCATATATTGTTGGATTCCAACTGCTGGCTTGCTCTTGACAATAACCAAGGATGGGAGCTGGAGTTTTGCAACAGGTCTTCTTGAAGTGAGCCTCAACTCGATGCCTTTTGTTGGAGCCAAATTATATCCCTCATTTGATTATGGACAAACATGTGAGCCTTACAGCAGCTGCCCTCTGGGTCTGACAATTGGAACTGGTTACTTTTAGCTTTGTGATGCGAGAGCCTTTTAACTGGAGACGCCAGAGGCTGAACATGGGACCTTCAGCCTGCCAAGCAGCTGCTCTAATAGTGAGCCACAACCCGTAAGACATAGTTAGCTGCCTTATTCTGAATTGGATCATAAGTCCAGCTAACCCAGCATTATCTGCACTGACTGGGAGCATCTGCTGGATCTCTCAGCTGCCTTTGACACCATCGACCATAACATCCTTCTGGACTGTCTAGAGGGGCTGGGAGCTGGGGGCACTGTTATACGGTGGTTCCGCTCCTTTCTCCTGGGCCGTGTCCAGAAAGTGGTGGTGGGGGATGAGTGTTCAGACCCCTGGGCTCTCACTTGTGGGGTGCCTCAGGGTTCCGTCCTCTCCCCCATGCTTTTTAATATCTATATGAAGCCGCTGGAAGAGATCATCAGGGGGTTTGGACTGGGTGTTCATCAGTATATCGATGACACCCAGCTCTACCTCTCCTTTAAATCAGAACCAGTGAAGGCGGTGAAGGTCCTGTGTGAGTGCCTGGAGGCGGTTGGAGGATGGATGGCGGCTAACAGATTGACGTTGAATCCTGACAAGACAGAAGTACTGTTTTTGGGGGACAGGGAGCGGATGGGTGTGGGGAATTCCCTGGTCCTGAATGGGGTAACTGTGCCCCTGAAGGACCAGGTGCGCAGCCTGGGAGTCATTTTGGACTCACAGCTGTCCATGGAGGCGCAGGTTAATTCTGTGTCCAGGGCAGCTGTCTACCAGCTCCACCTGGTACGCAAGCTAAGACCCTACTTGCCCGCGAACTGTCTCACCAGAGTGGTGTATGCTCTAGTTATCTCCCGCTTGGACTACTGCAATGCGCTCTACATGGGGCTACCTTTGAAGGTGACCCGGAAACTGCAATTAATCCAGAATGCGGCAGCTAGACTGGTGACTGGGAGTGGCCGCCGGGACCACATAACACCGGTTCTGAGAGATCTGCGTTGGCTCCCAGTACGTTTCCGAGCACAATTCAAAGTGTTGGTGCTGACCTTTAAAGCCCTAAACGGCCTCAGTCCTGTATACCTGAAGGAGCGTCTCCATCCTCATCGTTCAGCCCGGACACTGAGATCCAGTGCCGAGGGCCTTCTGACGGTTCCCTCATTGCGAGAAGTGAGGCTACAGGGAACCAGGCAGAGGGCCTTCTCGGTAGTGGCGCCCGCCCTGTGGAATGCCCTCCCAGCAGATGTCAAAGCAATAAACAGCTATTTTACTTTTAAAAGACAACTGAAGGCAGCCCTCTTTAGGGAAGTTTTTAATGTTTGATGCTGTACTGTTTTTAACACTTGATTGGGAGCTGCCCAGAGTGGCTGGGGAAACTCAGCCGGATGGGCGGGGTATAAATAAATAAATAAATAAATAAATAAATAAATAAATAATAATTATCATCATCATCATCATCATCTAGGAGCAGCTGACCGGTGTCTCTCCCAGGCCTACCTGGAGATACCATGGGGGATTGAGCCACAGACCTTCTACATGCAAAGCAGCTGCACTCTGTCACAGCTCCTGCCTTTTGTTTTGGCGCTGGAGAAGGGCAGGAAATCTGCACTGCTGCGAGTGCGCCTGAGCGCCATTTGAAGAACGGAAGTTTTTGCGATAAATTAGGTTCTGCCTGGAGCTGCCGTCAAGACAATTGGTTTTGTCGTTCTGTAATGTTATCCTTTTGTAATTATTTGCCAGATTTACGGGTTGTTGTCATTTCGCCACGGCTTATGATCAAACAAATAACATTATTACCTTCCCGCCGCAGCGCAAAGCTGATCTGATGGATAGTACTTAACTGTGACTGTAGGAGTGTAGGACGGTATTCAGCAAAGTTTTGCCCAGAGCAGACCCCATAGGAATGAATGGACCTAGCTGAGTCGTGTGTCCATTCATTTCAATGGGCTTGCTCTGAGACAAGCTTTGTGGAATGCCACTCATAGGAAGCTGCCTTCTACCAAGTCCCAGGCTTTTGCCACCTGAGGAAACTGTTTCACTCGGCTTAATGGTAGGGAGAGATCTACTGGATCCAGATGGGCAAACTGGGGGGGGGGGCGGCAGGAGAGGCAGCTCCTCTGTGTGTGAGAGGGAGTGAAGCTGTAAATAAATGTGCAGTTGGAGAGCTGATAATGTGCAGTTTGGAAAATGGTGTGTGGGAGAGAGAAATTAGACCTGTTAGGCGTATGTGTTTATTCAGTGCTTAAATGACAGGCCACATCAGGGACAGCCTGTGCACAAATTATATAAAGGGCAGAATGAGCTCAGTTTCCATTCTTGAAACAAATGTCCCAAACCATATCAAAACACCTTCCTCTCGAGGGCCTGATCCTCCTCTTTTTCACCTACATCTCTGGGCAGGCGGCACTTTGTCACTTCCTTTTAATTACCCTTAAAAGTACTTTCTTGTGCCTATTAGTTGCTCAGCTGTGGCAGGTTCATAAATGCTGCTGTGCGGGGGGGTAGGAACGATGGGCTCCTTTGGAGAAACTGCATCTGGTACAGGGTGCAAGCAAAGAACAAGTTTCTTTCACTTGTTTAATGGTGTGCGGTGTCTGATGGGAACATAGGAAGCTGCCTTATACTGAACTGGTCCATCTTAGGTCAGTGTTGTCTGCACTGAGTGGCAGAAGCTCTCTGGGGTTTCAGGCAGAAAATCCCTCCCAGCCCTACTTGGGAGTTCCTGGAAATTGGACCTGGGACCTTCTGGCAGCTCTTGCACTGAGCTGCGTGCATTTCCCAACTGAGAAATTTGCGGAGATGGTTAAACCTGCTTTAAAGCATCTCTTTTGGACCACATCGTTGGGAGGGAGAACATTCAAGCAGCCAGTCCACTTGCCACATGCTTAGCCCCAACCTGCTGGGCATGGAGTCCTCAGAGGACAGGCAGCCCCCTGCCCCCAAATACAATGCTGAGGGTCACTTTGAGGGTCCCTCTGGTTTGATACCTGATGACAAAGCCCTGGAGCCACCAGAGCAGGAGGGAGAGCTGCCCCCTCAGTCCCTGAGAGTATCAGTGCCAGCGGTTTTGGGGTCCAGGTCAAAGACTGACAACACAGTGTGCTTCTACAGAGCCAGAGTGATTGGTTTACTCATGAGTAAGCACTCCCTGGTGCTCTTTCGGGGCCAGCAGCTGTGGTTAGGGAGGCTGGTTTTGGATATAAGGCCTCACTCTTAAGCCCTCCTGTTGCTGGAAGCCACATAGGTTGATGAATGTTGAGAACAGGATGCCTGAGTAGATGGGCCCCTGGCCTGATCCTGCAGGGCTCTTGTTATACGTTACTGTCTTCTTAATAAAATGACCAGCGACTGGGTTTGGGAGAGGAGAGTGTGGGATGGGAAGGCGATCAAGCAAGACCGCACTGCCACCTACAAGTCCCACGGAGCTATGCAGAATAATCATTTGAGGGATCTATATTAAGGCTACATCTGTTTAGGGGAATTCCAGAGGATGTGGATCCACTCATGAGCTCATCGCATTTGATAGCAATGGCCCACCGCAGCCATGACCTGGTTTCATCTGACCCACAGAGAGAGACTTTTAAGCCTGTGTTTCTGCCCAGAGACCAGCCCTGAGGGACCTCCGTTGTCACTCCAAAAGCTTTCCACTGAGACAACTGAGGTGCCATTGTTAGCGGAAGCTAGGAGTCAAAATTTCCATCCCCAGTTTTTATATATTTAAAAAAGAAGTCCCCAGAGAAGGGAAAAGAGAGAACAAAACAGCCCCTTCTCTCTCTCCCTCTCCCCAGGGCATTCAAGACTATGCCAGACAGTTCGAACAGACCATGTCTGTCCTCAGCTGCGGATTGTCCATTAGGGGGTTGGCTAAGCCCCTCGGGGCCATTTCCTGCCAAACAGTAGCCCATTAGGATGCTGTTTTGCGTAGCAAGATATATTGGGCCACTTTTTGTATTAATCCAGAGCACAACCAACTGGGATTGCAAACCCCAGCCTAGCAAATAGGATGCAGCCTGCAGTTCTGCACAGGGACCCATTGGGTGAGAGAACATCTCAGGCAGCTGTGGTGGGAAATGGACCTTTGGGGGCAATCCAGCCTGCAGTCCGGGGCTCCCCCCCCCACTCCTGATTCAGATGGTTCACTTGCTTCAACATGCAGTAACCAGCCCTGCTGCTAAGGTGGCCTCCTGTTCATTCTGCTTGAGGGACCCTTGATATCTGCCCTTAAAATCCTGCCCTGATGGTGCCACGACAGGGGGAGCAAGAGGGCTCTTCAGGCATGGCTTGCTTATTTTATTTTGCTTGTTGCTTTCTGGACCAGGTGGTGGAAATAAAACTCCCTCCAAACGTAATCCGAAACTGCATCGCTGACCGAAAAAGGGGACCCAATGCACAGAATCAAACTGAATCTCAAGGTCTGGGCAGAGAAAGAGGACGAGAGAGAGAGAGAAAGAAGAGAGGAAGAGAAGCTGCACAGCTTGGCACCGTCTGCATGTTTTTGCCAGCGCCCGGCCCTCTTGCAGCAGCAGTTTCCCAACAATGGCCTTGTTGTACGGGCGGCTCGTAACATCCATGCCTCTTTTGCGGGGTCTGACGCAAAGCGAGCCTCGGGGGAGGCGGCGGCTGGTGTCTGCTGGCAGGGGATGAAAACATCTGGCTTGTGCCAACTACAAGCTGGAGAGGCAGGCCAGGGGAGGAAGTCAAGAGGCCCATCCGGATTTCTGCCGCGCCCAGTGCAGCCAAAGGGTAGGGGCCTGCCTGGTACTGAGTCAGAAACATGGTCCATCTAGCTCAGTATTGTCTACACTGGCAGGCAGCAGCTCTCCAGGATTCCAGGTAGGGGGTCTATTACTCTCTCATCCTTGGAGATCCTGGGATTCCATCTGGGACCTTCCAAATGCAAGGCAAATGTTCTAGCACTGAACTCTTTCCTTCCTTTAAGACAGTTCAGTGACATATTGCAGTCTAGCAAATGTATTAGAGGTGAATGCAGAGCAGGGCCAGTGATGGGTTTGGCCTGAAGTAGGATTGTGGCCCAAGGAGAGGACCAAACAAAGGCCTGTGGGGCTGCCTTTGCCCCCCAGGCCTGAGATTCCCCCACTACTGCCTTACAACCATTAAAAGCACCTAACTTGCCCAACTGTGCAGCTCACACTAGAAGAGAACCTAGTATCAGTTAATAAATTTAGGGGTAATGATTAATGCTGCTTGGCAATTTTTTACAGGGGGCACAAGTGAAGACAGAGGCAACACTTTATAGCTGAAGACAGATGCAACAAATGGGGTTTGAACAGTTTTCCTGCCTTCAACAAAAAGCATTTTGCCTACGTTATCTTGGTCTTCGCCCACCAGATGTTTTGGACTACAACTCCCATCATCCCTTGCCAGCACTGTATGTGTCTTCACATGCACACCCATTATCTGCCCATAACAGTGATGCTGAAACCAACTGGCCAAACAAATGGACATACAACCAAAGGCCTATCTAGCGCCGCATCTAGTTTTTCACCATGGCTACCAGGTGCTTCTTGGCAGCAGCTGGTAGGAAGTGAACTACCCCTCCTGTACTCGTGATTCCCAATACTTTATTCAAAGATATACTGCATCTGAACTTGGGAGAGAATATCTAGCTATCGGAGAATATCTAGCTATCGGTGGTGGATCTGTCCTGAAACTACTGCCCACTAATTTCAAAAAGAAAAGGGAAAGATGGACCACACCCTCTTTTAAATGTATGGAAGGGTTTCAATTTTAAAAAAGAAAGAAAAGAAAACATTTCTGGGGGACTGACATAAAAACTCAATGAGTAATGGTTATTAAACCAGGCTCCCTAACCCAAGTTGAGTCAGGACTGCCATACAAATGCATGATGGAAAATTAAGAAGTGCGTCCCCAAATGCATATTTTGGTTAAAAGTGGGAGCACAACTGCCCTAGAGTGCATCACTAGAGCATCATCAGCCCATGGAATTCGTACAGCAGGCCGTAAGTCATTTGTTTACCCTAAGAAGCTAACAAACCAAAACAGATGCCAGATGGACATTAAAAAATCAAAACCCTTGTTAAAAAGAAGACCCAAGTGAACAGATCCAAACCTCTACCATTAATCTTTCCTTTTGTAAAAACAGCAGTATTTGGGGGTGTATAAAACATCGCTGAACAGAAAGCCAAAGCTTAATAAATCTTGTTTAGGATGAACCTTATGCCAGATTTTTTTTTTTTTAAATCATTTTAAAAACCCTGGTTCTTCAGTAATCAGGCTATCGACTGCCAACAACACATTCTGTGCATTTAAATCTGGTGAGGCCAGTGGGAAAAACTCCAAATGGTTCTAATAAACATGGCACAAGCCATGCGGCTGTCCCACCAATCTGGATCCAAATTCATGCTGAATAGTCTCCAAAGAACATTCCTTAGTCACCACCTGAAGACTGAAACAGATGGCAGAACGGGCTTCTCCTCTTTTAAAGTGTATTTCAAAAGACTGTTTTGTGTTACTTTTTAATTGGTAATCCGAATAAAAGTTAGGAAGGTGCTCTTCCAGCTTGGATTCCCCCATCCCTAAGGACCATTGGGGCTGCCCTCACCCCCTACTACATTCCCTAGCATTATAGGTACATGCTACACCAAACATGCCACCATAAATGGGAGATTCGTGTACCAAAATACCTCGGGTAGTGGGGGCCCTCACTGGTAGGCGGGCATGAATCTGTCCATTTCATCTTATCACCATCTCACTTTTCCAATCTTAAATTTCCATTTCCCCCATCAGTTTGTGATATTTATTTTTTAAAGTCCCCATGAGAATTCATCAGCCTTTTAGTGTGGATCTTCTCCTAATAGAGACCTCCTTGTATGCAGTTTTACCTTCGTGTACCTATTTCTGCAAAGCTGGTTTCCCCCTTGCATGTTGCTTTTCACTGGCAGATGCATTTTCAAATGCCCACTTTATCCCAATATATATTCATTTTTGCGCAAGTGGCTCATTGTTGGGAGAGCTACGTTGCAAAATCCGAAGCAGCAGAGACTTTGAAAGAGGGGCTTCTTTGGGTCCGTGAACTATTTTCGGAAGGTGCCGACAAGGCAAGTTCACCTTTAAATGCCAAGTGAATTGAATTTCTTACTGCATCCAGCCACGTTTCCCATGCATAGAGCACACCTAACACCAACCTACCTGTGGAGGTGCATGAAGAAACTCCCAGACTGCCTGCATTCTTGTGTAGGCACCACTTGCCATGAATGAAGCCCATTTCATGGTTGGAGATTCCAGCACTACCTGGGAGGTTCGCCATAGACGCTACCCAGCCCGGACTGGCGAGGGATGCCCCACCATCCTTTCGATGATCCCCTTTTCACAAATCCATCACACCAACTCGAAAGCCACCAGAAATGACCCAGCACAACTTATTTCTGTATTTTGTCCCCAGAGACCAAGAGTCCAAATACAACCACCCCTTTCTAGCAGTCTGGTCTGCTGCACATACATTCCTGCAGCAGCAATTTGGGCAGTTTCCCTTTCACAAAGAAATCTGGCGCATGTATGCCAATGTGGGGAAGCACAAATAGGGAGGCATACATACAGCCCGGGAGTATTTGCATTTATCTGGAAAACAGGGAGATGGCAGGCAGGAGCCCACTAAGCCACAGGCCAAAGCGCAAGGGTCCCTTGAGCTGGAGCCAGAACCATCACATGCCCTTCCCAACAGTACATTGCCAGTGCAATGATGCTAAATACTAAGGCTACAGAGCAGAAGACAAATGCCTTTCTTCAGGCCAGAGAGGTGGCCTTTTAAGAGTACAGTAGTACTTCAGGTTAAGTACTTAATTCGTTCCAGAGGTCCATTCTTAACCTGAAACTGTTCTTAACCTGAAGCACTTTAGCTAATGGGGCCTCCTGCTGCCGCCAAACCGCCGGAGCACATTTTCTGTTCTCATCCTGAAGCAAAGTTCTTAACCTGAGGTACTATTTCTGGGTTAGTGGAGTCTGTAACCTGAAGCGTATGTAACCCGAGGTCCCACTGTATGCAGTTCTCCAACAGGGTGGAGTGTAAGAGAGAAACAGAAGCAGCTCAAAAGGGCTTGCCTTGCCTCCAGCCTGCTTTAGAGGAAGAGGAGCTATCCTTGGTGCTGAGACCACCTCTTTGGGACCAGACCAGGCATTGCATGATTAGGGGCAATGGGGGGGGGGGATGTTCTATCCACTCACCCTGGATGGAAATATAGGAAGCTTTATTCCCCCCCCCCCACGCGCCCTAAGGGGAACCTAGATCAGGTGCCATTGGTGGGCCTGGGTGGGGTGTTTTGGTCCCTGTCAGCTGCTCAAGAGTAGCACCTGCTCACGCAACAGGCCAGGTGCTGTACATGCAGTGTGACTGCCCTCAGCTCATGGAAACGTTGAGCTGTGCTATTCCGGACTTCTAGCCATAAATTCTGCTAGCCCTACAGCTACAACCCTTCTGAAACCTGGCAATTCCAAAGCCCATGTTGCATGAGGTAGGGGCATATAAATACCACAATCTGAGAGTGGCAGATAGCTGGAAAGCAATCCAGAATATTCTATTTAAGGGCCTGGTTGACACTTGCAGCGAGGGCTCCTGGGAGTTGTTCTTTTGGGGGATGGCCACACACACACACGCACACACACACACATACATACACACACACACACACACAGTGAGAACATCTCCAAGGATCGTTTTCCCACAGTAAGTCTGAGACGTCAGACCTATTCCTGTCGGTGGGTTGTTGTAAACAACAAAGAGTGGCGAGGCCGCACAGAGTCGAGACATGTCTGGATAAAAATAACGTGTGGAAATAGGTTTCACAGCTGCTCCTGTGCAAGTCCAAGGGGTGGGTGTGTGCATAGGGTGGGGGAGTTATTTAAAAAACAAAAGCCAGGTTGCCAACTTGTTAGCTCCTCTTTGGGTGGTTCTCTGTGCAGGCCTGTCTTGGGGTGAGGGGTACGTTATCTGCACAGCCTACCCAAACTGTTAGGCAGGATGGTGGCATTATTTCTTCCCATTTGTGAAGCACCATTAAAAGCCAGGAAAATCTCAGTTATTTAGTCTTTTTTATTACATTATTTACCACCAAAGGGGGTGGGCGGAGGGTGCCATTTGAATTTTCTGCCGCAGGCACCCAAAAGGCTTGGGGCCACCTCTGAGGCGACTGTGTATGGAATGTTCCAGAGAGGCCTTTGGGGTTCGCAGTCCCTCCCAATCTGCCTTTAACATGCACACCTTAGAAATAAGATTCCCTCCCCTCCTCATCCGTCAACAGGCCGGCATCCATAAAATACAGCCATGGGGGGGGGGGTTTGGGAGGGAGACCCAAAGTTAGGCAAGTGGAGTAGAGCACCATAGAGATCTGGGAGGGGCTGGTGGGCAGAGTGGCTCCCGCTTGCCCTGTGCTCTGACCCCGCATATGGCGGTTTCCATCGGAAGTGCAGGGCGGTGTATGATCAGAACACAAACTAGATCAGGAACTCAACTGACAGACCTATGAGGTGATCTGGGCAGCGGAATGGCGAGGTTTTCTAACTCCCAATTTTTTTAACCATGGCAAACATCAACGCTTTCCCCACCAAGGTTAGGCTGCTAAATTGCAGAAAGTGGACTACTTGTGTGTTGAAAGGGCTGTGAGCGCAATGTAGTTCTGGAACTCAGAACAAATCCCTAGGCTTTGTCTTTGAGATATTGGGATTTTAGGGGAGGGGACCCCAAAAGCAGATCTGTATGCCTCCACACAAGTCTTTGTGTTATAGAGCACGTGGAGACAAGCTATCATCCACAGCCTTTCAAGGCTCTCCAGATGTTAGAATCCCCACCTGCCATCACTCCCCACTGGCATGGCCAATGGTCAGGGAAGACAGGAGCTGTCATCCAACCACATCTGAAGAGACACAGAAGTCTCCCTGCCTCCTTCACTAGAGTGTTAAAGCACCCACTTGACCCACAGTTATCAGTTCCAGAATCTTTTTTTGGGGGTGGGGTGGGAGAGAGGACCCAATCTGAGCAAATGAAGTATAACCAAAAGAAGACTGCTGCTCTTCTCAGTGGTCAACAAAGAATGGATTGGGAAACTCAAGAAGAAGTCACCTTCCAGCCATTGGGAGGACTTGGGTGCTGCCCAGGAGAGCTGCCACCCCCTGTCTCCTCTCTAATCTCTCTGCCCCCCCAATGCAAGATCATACCTCCAGACATTCCTGCAGGAGAGAGGAGAATCCTGCCCCCCCAAGTTCACTTAAAGGCATTGGAAGTACGTTGAAAGAAAAAATGAGAGTGTGTGAGCGAGAGGGCTTTCCAACCTTTTGTCCACCCTTTTTGTGGTTACAAGAAGATAATAGCACTCCTCTTTAAGACTAAAGATAAGGCAAAGACCAACAGGTGAGTGCCTTGGTTTGAAGGTTTTTGTTCCAGCTTCCTTGGACCTCATCAGCAGGCACCCGGTTTCCCCCCACCCACCGAGTGGCCTTCCCCACATGCCCCCTTGCTTGCCCCTCCCTCCAATTGTCCAATTGTCCACTGTTGCTTCTTTTGTTCAAAGCTGTTATGAAAGAAGACTTCTGGTTTCTGCTCCTGTGAGGGCTTCAGTTCATCGCCTGGGGTCCGGGAGGAATTGTCAAGATTTCCTCCTTGTGGGTGTTAACTTCCAAAGCTGATGTTTTTTAAGAAAAAGTTTCAAGTATGTACGGCATTTACAGCAGAGGATGACGCCTGAAGGCGGGATATAGAAGGTGGGAGCATGTTTGCTCCTTGGTCATTGCCTGGAAGGATTTCTTCTTCTTTTTCTAAATAATAATAATTAAAAAAAACAAACCACCCCACAGGGAGGCTTGGCTCCTGCTCAAGAGTCCAACCAGCTTGGATGAGAGAGAACAGTGCACCAAAAAAGTAACCAAAAATGACGCCCCCCAACCCAAAGTTTTATCTTCCGTCTCTTCTTCCTCCTCTTCTTCTTCTCTGCCTCCTCGCTTTCCCCCCTCCCTTCCCCCACAAAAATATAAAAAGCAATAAGTTTACAAAAATAGAAAATAATTACAGCAATAGCCAGAAGGATGAGGGGGTAGGGGGGAGGAAGGGAGGGAGGGAAGGGAGGAAAGAGGGAGGGAGGGCCGCAGGCCATATTATTTGGCTGAGCAGTGTAATATGGTGGGGTTGTTTAAAGCGTCCTCCACCAAGTGCAGTTCTTGACGGTCGACAGTGACGTCTCTTATGCAGCCAACGTAGCCGGTGCTGTAGGCTTTGGGGAGTTTGTGGGCCACGCTGAGCTTCTCTAGTCCTCCTGCAAAAGAGGGCGCAGGTGGGGAAGGGAGAGCAAAGGAGAGGGTTAAGGTGAACTCTCACCCGGCGACACACCTCTTTCGCTCTGTTCACTCACGTCTCCATCTTCCTCCCCTCCCTTCTGTATCGCTCTCCCCATGCCAAATGTACTATGTATTCCTTGGGGCAGAGACCCGACTCCACAGAAGTGCACATGACAGTAACGCTGTTTTTGAAGGAGATCTTCCTTATGGGAAACACAGCCCTGCCTTGGAAAGTGGTGGGCCCTCATTCCTTGGGGGCTTTTGAAACAGAGGCTGGATGGCCATCTGCCTGGGATTCTTTAGCTGTCATTCCTGCATTTCAGGGAGTTGCAATAAATAACCCTTGTGGGGTCCTTTCCAACCTCACAGCTATAGGGTTCTATAACTCTTGTGCTCTGCACACTCCAAATCATGATGGTGAACCATTTGCAAAAGAATATTCGGAGAGTGTTAGAAGACAGAGGTAAAACTGCCATGTTTCCTCTGAAGAAGATCTTCTTCAAAAAGCACTGGGGACAAATGCTCTTTGGACTGAGGCCATCCCTCTTTTTCTTGCTGTGACTTGTATCCAGTGATTGTTCTACTCAGAGTAAACCTGTTCCAATTAATAGACATGGCTAAGTTAGAATTTAACTAAGTTCTACTCAGAGTTAGACCCACTGAAAAGAACAGGCCTAAGTTAGTTGCGTCTGTGAACTTTGATGGGTCTACTCTGAGTGGGACCTGTTTGGTCACAATCCCTTCTCTTCAAAATGCTATGTGCTTCGTTGGCATAACAGCAGCAGCAATTTGGGCCTTTAGTGCGGAGTGTTTTCTTTCACAGTCTGTTCTGGAAGCTACCAGGCTACCTGGAGGAGGGGTTTCGCCAGCCAACGCCCTGTGTGGCGGGCAAGTACGCAACCTGGGTTAAGTGGGGTTCAACTCACCCAGCCAAAGAGCCCCGTCTGTGTCCAACTGAGTTGCTCCGAGAGGCGAGGAGCCTGTGATGGGGGACTCGTTGCCGACCTGCAAGGACCCATCTCGATGCACTCTGCAGAAAGAGGGGGAAACGCAAGCAGTTGCTAAAAGGCTCGGGGTTCTGCGTGTGTGGAACGTTGGTTCCTATCAGGTGGAGGAAATTTTCCTTTGCTTTTCCTTTGCTCCCCTTCTTCTAGAGGGATTTGGTTACCTTGGTGGTAATCGTTCGCCACTCAGTTTCACAGAGACAACCTACCCCCAGTACCTATGACATTTTTCTTTCCTAAACACCCCGCAAACCTTGTAAAAATAAAAACAGTAAACATTGTTTGAACAGCCATTTTCCTAAAATTTAACAACATATTCATTTCGACAGCTTTGCTGAGAGACCAGTTTACCTTTGGGCTCTGTCTCAGTTGTCATTTAGCAGCAGCCATTCTCAGGCTGCAGTAGAGAGAAGGGATGCAAGGCTACTCCATCGGCCTTGCTTAAAAAACCAGCTGCTTTTGGCTTGTCTTCCTCTTTATCTATAACTGAGTGGCAGACATCCCATTAGGCTATTCGAACTGCTCCCATCCCAGCTGCTTGTTACAAAGATCTGTAACTTTAAGAACTGGTGCCTGGATTTGCTCCCCCCCCCCCAAAAAAAATCTCTTTTTCCTTGTGGGTCATCTCTTTTAGACACTAA
Organism: Podarcis vaucheri; assembly: GCF_965113315.1. Classification (NCBI taxonomy): domain Eukaryota; kingdom Metazoa; phylum Chordata; class Lepidosauria; order Squamata; family Lacertidae; genus Podarcis; species Podarcis vaucheri. The sequence continues at coordinate 76,486,650 of NC_138765.1, forward strand.
GCCTGAGAGCTGGGACTGTTTGGGTTTCCTTGGCCCGCAAGCAGCTCTGTGAACCTTTTCGACTGAAGAGTGGAGTTTAAAAAAAGTGAAGAACGATTGACTAAGATTGTGTCCTGGTTTTCCTCCCTAATGTCATATATTTCTCATACAAGTGCTTATAAAAATCGCCAATAGCAAGTGGCATAGTTAAAGAGGTGTTTCCTTTCTCTCTCACACACAGCCATGGGACAGAATGTGTCTTCTAAAATTATTCTTGCCATTAGGAATTTTAAGAACTAAGACAATTGGGGTGGGGGGAAATTCTGCTACCTGGTTAAGTGGGGCATCTATTTCTGAGATGTTTTTGAAGGAACGCCTCTTATAAGATTATTCTGTGATGTTATGTGTGCATTTCCTGAAAACAAAGTAAAGCCTGCTCTTTGCTTCTGAAATGTTTTTACGCTCCTGGAAATCTAAGAGCACTTGATGAATCAATTACTTGGTTCAAAAAAGCTCGCATGACTCATCAATTAGTATCTCTTTCACTGAATGACAGCTCAGGAAACAAGCCTTCATTTGCATGATTGGTTTCAAGGTTTCAGCTGCCTTCAAAGCACCATTTGGGGCCCCTGGATTGAAGGTGGGGAAGAGGGTTCTAATATCTACAAGCCCCACTGCAGGCTCCTCCCTAATCTAGCCAATTCATGGACCCTCCTTGCCTTCTAAATGGAGCAGCTAAGGCACGGGTAGGCAAACTAAGGTAGAGGGGCCAGATCCAGCCCAATCACCTTCTAAATCCGGCCAGCGGACGGTCCAGGAATCAGCGTGTTTTTACTTGAGTAGAATGTGTCCTTTTATTTAAAATGCACCTCTGGGTTATTGTGGGGCATAGGAATTTGTTCATTTCCCTCCCAAAAATATAGTCCGGCCCCCCACATGGTCTGAGGGACAGTGGACCAGCCCCCTGCTGAAAAGGTTTGCTGACCCCTGAGCTAAGGAAAGGGTGCAACATAAGGTCAGAGGGTAAGGTCCTCTCTCTCCCTTGCCCCATGTTATTCAAGCACACACACAAACCCATCACTCCATCCTGGACCTCAAAAGGCAGCTGCAGAACCCACCCACCCACTCCACTTTAGGTATCCCAGCCAGACATCCGAGATAAAAATAAAAACCCAGAGGTGGGCGGGGGAAATAAGATGTTCATGAGGGTGGACTGCCAAAGCCATAGGCATTACAAGGCAGTGGAAGGGACTTTTTGCTTGACCCTTCGGGACCTCTTCCTAGAGCCCAGGGCGGACGAGTCTAGGCATGATCTGCCCAAAGGCAGTCTGAGTCACCCGAGGATTATTTTTGTATGTGTGTGCATGACCTGCCAAGCTCTAGGGGTGACCCTTTGCTTCCTTAGCCTCACATGGTGCAGAGGAAAGGAGGAACATTATCTGGGATCGGGAACACCATGGCGGGAAGGGACAAGGGCTGTGGGCTCAGGGGCAGAGCTCCTGCTTATATGCAGAAGGTCCCAGGTTCGATTCTTGGCATCTCCAGGTAGGGCTGGGGAATACTTTTGCCCGAGACCCCCGAGAGCGATTGCTAGTCATCTGGACTACTTGAAATAGGCTGGACAAAGGACTTTTAAAATTTGCTTTAAAAGAATGGCAATTCCATTTCAGGCAATGTTGCCAGCGCAGACTATATTGAGCTAGATTCATGGTCTGACTTGGCATAAAGCATCTTATGTTGCCATTGTTTTCACTACTACTATATCCCATCCTTCCTAGAATAATAGAACTCTAGAGTTGGAGGGTTCCCCAAGGGTCATCTAGTCCAACCCCTGCAATGCAGGATTAACTGCTCAATCAGGATGGCTGACTAGTTGTCAGTTTGTTACTGGTTTCTGTAAAGCTTCTCACACCAGTGCTTAAAGCCCTAGACGACTCAGGCCACAAACAGCTGAAAGATCTCCGCCCCGACTCAAACTACTGAATTTGCATTCTTCACATAACTTCTGAAGTTACGGCAACTTACCCCGAGTCAGATCATAGGCTCTATCTAGCTCAGTATTCTCTACACTGACTGGCAGCAGCTCTTAAGAAGTTTCAGACAGGGAACCTTTCCCAGTCCTAACTTGGCATGGCCAGGACTGAACGTGTGACATTCGACATTCAAAACCAGTACTCTGCTGTTGAACTCCAGCAGGTTGATTGTGATTTACTGGTCGATTGTGGGGTGTCCCTGGTCAATTGCAGGACCCTGACGCCCCTGCAAACAACTTTGGCTCCTCCTCTGGTCAATACAATGGGCACAGCACTGCCAGTGTCTTTTTAGTGGGAGTAGATCGCAGTCTCTCAGAAGTTGGACATCCCTGAACTACAGTATCTCCCTGAAGGTTGAAGGAAGAGGCTGAGAAATAATACGGTGAGCAAGCATTCTCCCCACGTGTCCCTCACCTGTATGCTTTGATTTGGATCCACTGGTTCGTGTTGACTGGGACAGTGGAACGGAGGACCATAGGCTTGGAGCCAAGGTCATAGGTCATCTGTACGCGGCCGTCCACAATGGCCAAAGCAATGTAATCTGAACGCTCCAGCCCTTTCCCGCTCCAGAGGATGAGGCCTTGCGTGGCTTCGGTCTTGATGCTCAGCTCAAAGTGGTTCGACTGCAAGGCCTTCTCACTGCATGGAGATAAAGTGGGGTGTCAGATTCTGAGATGGGGGAGGGATCTCCCCACTCCTTGTACGCCCACATAATGACACAAGGAGGGAGAGCTGCATTCTTGATGGATGAGTGGCTGGTGCTGAGTCCCAGTTCTCAGCGTTGTTTCAACGGTGTATGCCAATTTGAGGTGGAAGCATCACCAGGTGACAACATCCATTCAGAAAACGGGATGGAGTTCACGTTCTGAAGAACGCTACAAAAGGACACCCCGTTTCACCTTGCAAACTACTGAGGCAACCAAACCACGGAGAAAGTCCCATTTTTTTCTAGCTCAGGCCTAGCTTGGCCCCGGGCCTCATATCTGAGAAGGAAATAAGGTTGCTTTGACAAGCGTATAGAAGGCCTATAGGCCTTAGAAGAAAGGTTTTTTTCAAGCTTCAACTGCCACAAAGACGCACATGTACCACGCACGTACCACACAACACGAGACACACGACAGCATGGAAAAGAAGAGTGTTTCATCCCCCAACAGACACAGGATAGAAATAGGTGGCCAGTGGCTGTGGGTGAATTCCACATTGAAACAAATTCAGAAGCTTTTAGAAAAGTGGGGGAGAATTTACTGAATTGCGAGGTGAGCAGTTCTAGAAAATTATGGGTTCTAGCCAACTGCTTTTTACTCACAGGAGACCCATTGAAATTAATGGAGCTTAGCTAGCCATCTTTATTCATTTCAATGGGTTTGCTCCACATAGGACCAATTTTGGATAGGACCAAATGTTGAGGTGCTCATTGTTCAGTGGGGTGGGGCAGGATTCCTCCTTTTTTATAATATTGGAGAATGATCACTTCTAGCAGGTAATGTTTTATTATTTTGATGTTTTGTTTTAAACTTTTGCATTTCCGTTTCTTTAAAAAGACAATGTATTGCTCCGATACATTTCATGTAGTAAGTGACAAATAAATGTAATAAATAATAGTAGGTTAACTGTGTGTTAACACAAGAGTATAGCCACTGAAATTAATGGACCTACATCGGTCATGTCCACTGATTCAAACAGGTCTATTCTGAGTAGGATTAACACCAGCTATGACCCAATAATACCAAACGATCTGAAAGGAGTTCTAACACCCTTTATAAATACGGCCACTAAAAATGTGTGCAATGCTTCAAGTATTTTTAACGAGGAGGACACTAGCCCATAAAGAAGTCTGTCAACAGCTCTTAGCTAAATGGAGCTTCTGTGTCCAGAAGCTGTTAACTAAATAGCCAAGATGGGCAGCCAACAGGCCTTAAAGCCATTCATGTGAGCTGCCCAGGGGAAAGTGGAGGGAAGTGGTGGCTGCTGTGCTCAGGTTTTCCTCCCAGGCTGGCCACTGTGGGAACAGGAGATTGGCCTAGGTGAGCCTTTGGTCTGTCCCAGCTGGCTCCACTTATGTTCTTTTTGAGTCAGGTAGGGTGAAGGACAGGATGCCCTGAGCCAGAGCCAATGACAGGCAGAACTAGCTAATTCTAGGTTTGTCCCCATCCTCTTCTTCCCCCCTGCTAAGTTCTACAAGGGTGACAATGAAGCTAAGGAGGTAGAAGCTGGCAGGCAGGGCCACCCCCAGGACTGGAGGGAAGCAAGAAGGCAGGATGCTGGCATCTGGATGAGGTCGGCAGGCAGTGCCAGCCTCAACTGTCAGGGATGCCCAGTTGTATTCAACTAACTCCTACTCAGAGTATACCCACTGGAAGTAATGAACCCAAGTTAGTCACTCGCATTAACTTCAATGGGTCTACTTTGAGTAGGGCTGGCACTGGATACAACCACGGATGCTGCTCTAGATTGTGGTCTGATTCATCAGGGCCCTTCCTCTGTTCTTAAAACAATTGACCATAACATCCTTCTGGACCGTCTTGAGGGGCTGGGAGCTGGGGGCACTGTTATACGGTGGTTTCGCTCCTTTCTCCTGGGCCGTGTCCAGAAAGTGGTGGTGGGGGATGAGTGTTCAGACCCTTGGGCCCTCACTTGTGGGGTGCCTCAGGGTTCCGTCCTCTCCCCCATGCTTTTTAACATCTATATGAAGCCGCTGGGAGAGATCATCAGGGGGTTTGGACTGGGTGTCCATCAATATGCAGATGATACCCAGCTCTACCTCTCTTTCAAATCAGAACCAGTGAAGGCGGTGAAGGTCCTGTGTGAGTGCCTGGAGGCGGTTGGAGGATGGATGGCGGCTAATGGATTGAAGTTGAATCCTGACAAGACAGAAGTACTGTTTTTGGGGGACAGGGGGCGGGCTGGTGTGGAGGACTCCCTGGTCCTGAATAGGGTAACTGTGCCCCTGAAGGACCAGGTGCGTAGCCTGGGAGTCATTTTGGACTCACAGCTGTCCATGGAGGCGCAGGTCAATTCTGTATCCAGGGCAGCTGTCTACCAACTCCACCTGGTACGCAGGCTGAGACCCTACCTGCCCGCTGACTGTCTGGCCAGAGTGGTGCATGCTCTAGTTATCTCCCGCTTGGACTACTGCAATGCGCTCTACGTGGGGCTACCTTTGAAGGTGACTCGGAAACTACAGCTAATCCAGAATGCGGCAGCTAGACTGGTGACTGGGGGCGGCCGCCGAGACCACATAACACCGGTCTTGAAAGACCTACATTGGCTCCCAGTACGTTTCCGAGCACAATTCAAAGTGCTGGTGTTGACCTTTAAAGCCCTAAACGGCTTCGGCCCAGTATACCTGAAGGAGCATCTCCACCCCCATCGTTCTGCCCGGACACTGAGGTCCAGGGCCGAGGGCCTTCTGGCGGTTCCCTCATTGCGAGAAGCGAAGCTACAGGGAACCAGGCAGAGGGCCTTTTCGGTGGTGGCGCCCGCCCTGTGGAATGCCCTCCCATCGGATGTCAAGGTGATGGACAACTACCTGACATTCAGAAGACATCTTAAGGCGGCCCTATTCAGGGAAGCTTTTAATGTATGATATTTTAGTGTTTTTTGGGTTTCTGTGGAAGCCGCCCAGAGTGGCTGGGGAAACCCAGCCAGATGGGCGGGGTACAAATAATAAATTATTATTATTATTATTATTATTATTATTATTATTATTATTATTATTAAAACAGCACCTGGGAATAAGGCAAGAGAAAAACCTGAATGCCATCTCTGACTCTGCTGCCAGCTGGTCCACGAAGGAGTGGCTACTATGTCATAAGATCCTCACTTGGCTGTTTTCTGTTTGAGATGGATGCTCGCTTTAATTTATCTGTTGCGTGAATGGAATTGAGAACCTCTAAATTTGATTCTTCTCATTTGTTCTGGCTTCGGCAGATAACAGCTTTATTAAGGATGATTGGATGCACATTGCTGGTCCCCCCCCCCAGCCTTTCCATTCTTAATTAATTTATTATTATTTTTTTTGCAAGTTATCTGGATTAGCTTGTTACGGCAATCTAGTAATTGAAACCAAGCTCCCAAATGTTGCTAAGATGTTTGGGTTGTCAACTGCCAAGTCCCACTCAGCCAGAGAGCAGGCCCGCTGAAATTAATGGCCCCGAGTTCATCACCTCCATTAATTTTAAAGGGTCTATGCTGAGTAGGACTAGTGTCGGTCCCAACCCTTTTATTTTTTTGAGAGGGGAGCTCTGCAGCAGTGCACCATGTGACAGCAACTGGTCTGCAATTGTGACTGCGCACAACCCCATTTTACCGGGCAAGCTTCGGACCTGTAAAACCTGCACAGAGATTAAGACTAGCAATGGCTGATCCAACAGGGCTCTTCTTAGACCCTTTAGTGGAATGTTTAGATTTTTAGAGCAGGTATGGGGAACTGGTGGCCCTCCAGATGTTGCTGGACTACAACTCCCACCATCCCTGGCCACTAGCTGTGTAGCTGGGGCTCTTGGGAGCTGGAGTCCACAATATATGGAAGGCCACAGGTCCCGTCCCCCCCCGCCACACAACTGCTTTAGAGATATGGAAGGTTGGGGGTGTCATTTCAATGGACCAGCTGTTCCCTCTGCCCTGGTGGATCATAGGAAGCAAAGGACCCAGGTTCCCTCCACCAGAGTCTCTGGCTCAAGATCCCTGGTGCTTTTCAGTAACTGGGAAATTTGGATCACATCAACTCTTGTTACTTTGAATCAGGTAAACCGTTCTGTGCAAACCCTGCTCTCAAAACTCAGAAATGAAAGACATGAACATCTGTTTTTTTTCCTCCTCCTTGTTTTGAACATGATGACCATGTTCAAAACAAGGGGGGAGGAACATGGAAAAAGGGCGTCTCAAAATGAGCTCATGGGTAAAGCGCTCTTGCTGAGCTGGGCTCGGTTGTGTGCTCTCTGAGATTTATTCATTTTAGGCCCTTGGTGATTATTATTATTATTAAGATGTAACAATGCAGCAATCATGCATAAGAGCAAAGCGGAATGCAGAGGAGATTTTTAAAAGGTGAAGAAATGGCAGCAGCGGAAGCAAACACCTGGACACCAGAGCAGAAGCCTTGCTGACACTCACCTGATATCCAGAGGGTAGTCCAGAGCATCAGGACTTAGAAGCAGGAAGAAAGGGGAGGCATGCAATAAGCGCCCATGGCAAACAGTGAGAAGTGGCCAGTCCCTGCGAAACCTCTGAGAGATCCCAGCAGCTCTTTCTAAATGCAGGGCTGCGTCCAGCCTTAGCCCTCCTCATTGGAATTAATGGAGACCGCTAACCTAGGTCCATTAATTTCAACGGGGTCTGCACTGAGGCAGGACTTTAAAGTTTGGATGTAACCCAGCAATGTGAGATCTTTGCGAATGAGAAATGTAGTACCACCGGGCAACGCAATGGGTTTCTGCACATCCTGAAATAATAGCCCCTTAAGCTTGTTTACAACAGTTAAGGGATAATCATCGGAGGCAGAAGTGAGAGGCGAGGCATTGAGCCTCTGGGTAAAGACTACCCTTTCAACTCGCTTCTGCCCTGGATTTGTTTACACGATCAAGTGGTTGGAACATGATGAAGAATTAAGGGCCTCTATCTCTTTGTTAAATAAAGGCTCTTGACATACCTTCATTATGCTTGTTCACACGATCAGTTATGAGATAACAAACCCTTGAAGTCACTTTAGTCTGGGGTTAGTTGCGGGTGGGGTGGGGTGGGGAGTCGCAAGAGGTTAAACCAGGGCAGGAAGTGGAAAGCAAAGGAAAGAGCCTCAAACCCACCCACCCCGTTTAATTAGGTGCTCAATTTCAAATCAGAGTAAGTGACCACATGTACAGCAGCGTATTATTATCTCAGGTATGCAGAAGGGGGTTTCTTTCAAACCAATGCAAGCATGCGGTGGCTTAAGAGTGATTCGACATTCCAAGTAAAAGGGATAGACCAGAGTTGCCTGCCCATGTAAAACAACGAAGCTTGTTTCAGGAAAAAAAGAACAACCCCAAACCAGCCGTTTTTGAAACAACCTGTGGTGTCTCTGATTATGTAAGGCAACCTCAGCAACTATAACTACCCGCCGGTCCCACTTTTTAACCAGAACACAAGGGCACCTTGAGGGTTTTTGGTTTTTTTTGGAAAACACATTTTCAATTCCAGAGATATAACAGAGATCTGTTATTTTTTCCTTTCTGGAATGGGATCTGAGGTCCACCATGGTAGTTTTCATCTGCAAAGATTGTACAGAGACCCTTAACCCCTGCTAAAGCTGGGTCACAGCTGTCAAGTCATCTCGTTCAATGTGATTTGGTGAACAATTTCTTTCTTCTTCTTCTTAATGTTGTAGAGGAGCAGCGAGGTGGGGGGGGGGGACCATGATGGATTGTCAACATACTGAAAATCTTTCACTCACTTCTCTCTTTGAAGTGTTTCTATATATAAAGGAATAAAGTAACATTCCACTGTATTTGTTCTGGATCCAATTTTCAACAATTGGTTAGACTTTGTTTGTTTGTGTGCCTCTCTTTTAAAAAGTCCTTTAGATGTCACAGATGTAGAAAAGCAACTGTGTGATTACTTAGGAGATCCACAGAGGCCCCACCCTATATACGTGTATTATGCCATGGTTCTGAAACAATGTTAGTTTTAATTCAGGTCACTAGTCCTCATGGGGAAAACTGCCACAAGAAGATAAGAAGGCCCAATGTCAAGGGGTGGCATTTCAGATTTGGTGTTTTAGTGCATGAAGAGTTGGAAGACCTCACCCCAGCCTGTTAGGCCCTTGCATGGATCTGAAGTCCTCACAGAAGCTGTCCAGCTAAACAGTTCTGCTACTGCAATGTGTTTTAGGTGTGCAATGGAGCTTCCCCACCCTCCCTTCTGCCCCCCCCTTGCAGGCCCTGTAAATTTGCTGCAGATTTACAGGGCACACAGGAGAGGCTGGGGAAGCACCATGGCACAGCTAAAACTCCTGGAAGGATTAAACAGTCACCATCTCTTATGCAATGGTCAGAAGACCTTAATGTCTCGTTTATTGATTTTCAATGTACAGTGGTACCTCGAGTTACAAATGCCTCAGGTTACAAACATTTCAGGTTACAAACTCCGCTAACCTGCAAGAGTTACCTCAAGTTGAGAACTTTGCCCCAGGATGAGAACGAAAATTGTCTGCTGGCGGCGCAGTGGCAGCAAGAGGCCCCATTACTGAAAGCATGCCTCTAGTTAAGAACAGTTTCAGGTTAAGTATGGACCTCCGGAATGAATTAAGTTCGTAACTAGAGGTACCACTGTATTGTGAACGTGAGCTGACAAACCCAGCTCCCCTTTTTGTTTCATTTCCCCTTTTTGCGCATTTCCCCCCTTTCCACCAATAAATTCTCACTAAGAAACAAATGTTTTAAAACTCCTTGTGCTAGTGGAACCGTTTAGCTGGGATAACTCCCCCTATCCCTCTGTTGTTTTGCTCAGTGAGCTGCTGAAAAGATTCAGACTACGGCTCTCCTTTACATAACCTATGTCTTGGCATATTTCCTGGGTGCTGGGAATGGGGTGAGGATGACAGGCAGCTCTGGTGCTGTGGCTTCAGTCTAATACAGTGCACACATCTGTGTAAAGTGAAGGTGTGGGTGCTCTCCCTGTAGGACCACCTGTCCCGTCCCCCCCACTCCAAGAAGGCTCACTTTCAGTTCTTATTCCCAAGTGAACGGTGGTGGCAGTGACTGAGTGACGTGGTTGGGGTTGGTAGGTGGCAGGATGGTTGATGTGAGATGGCGATTACAGAGGGAGGGTGGGAGGGCGAGGAAGGAGGTCTACTTACGCTGGGATCTCATTGGTCAGTTGGCTTGAAAACAAAGAAACAAAGACATTCAGGACACAGAGAGCGAGAGAGAAAGTGAGGTGGCAGACAAGACAAGAGAGCACAAGTAGGAAAGAAACATAGGGTTGTATCCAACTTTAGTCCTAATCCAAGTATTATTACTGTGACAATGACTGTGTTTGTTATTCATTCTTCACCCAAATGTCCTAGGGCAAACTTCATTACTCCATTAAAAACAAACTGTAACCGCAACTAGAGTGGGCTGTACACACACACACACACACACACCCCTCTCTTAGGTGTCAAAGGCCAGGATAAGGAGATGCATCTTTAAAGGTAAGGGGACCCCTGAACATTAGGTCCAGTAGCGGACAACTCTGGGGTTGTGGCACTTACCTCGCTTTACTGGCTGAGGGAGCCGGCATTTGTCCACAGACAGCTTCCAGGTCATGTGGCCAGCATGACAAAGCTGCTTCTGGCGAACCAGAGCAACACATGGAAACGCCGTTTACCTTCCTGCCACAGCGTTACCTATTTATCTACTTGCACTTTGACGTGCTTTTGAACTGCTAGGTTGGCAGGAGCAGGGACCGAGCAACGGGAGCTCACCCAGTCATGGGGATTCGAACCGCCGACCTTCTGATCGGCAAGCCCTAGGCTCTGTGGTTTAGACCACAGCGCCATCCACCTTTAGCATATGGCAAAACTCTATAATGAAGGAACGAGAGACACCTCTGCAGGGTGGAGTTCCACAGCCTTGGAGCTGCCACAGAGAAGGCCCTCTCCCATGCCGCCACCCCTTATGCTTCCGAGGGCAGGGCAACTACCAAGAGGGCCCTCTCTGCTGATCTTGAGAGGGTCTTTAGGGAAGGAGGCAGTGTTTCCAATAGTCTCATTGAAATTTACTATTTTATTTTATTTGTACCCTGCCCTTCCCCCCAAAGCAGCCCAGGGGGGCAAACAAGAAGTCATAAAAATATTAAAATGCCTTAAAAACATTTCCAGTACAGATGCAGACTGGGAAAGATCTCTTGCCTAAAAGGCTTGTTGGAAGGGGAAGGTCTTTCATAGGTGCCCAAAAGGCAACAGAAACGACGCCTGTCTCATATTTAAGAGGAGGGAATTTTAAAGGGTAGGTGCCACCACACTATCCATGGGCACGAGGAACATAGGCCCATTAAGTTCAGCGGGTATGAATAAAATTTAGTTGGATACAACCCATCGCAGTCTCCAAAGGGGTGACCAAAAACCAGAGGTGGGTCCAACGCCCAGAGCATCTGAGCAACGCCTACACACAGAATAAACACACATAGAAGAAGCCCCTGCCCCAAAATGGGTTGCAGAGATGTGTGGTACAGGAGCCAAGATTAAAGACATACAAAAATGTTATTCATGAGACAAGAGAATACACACACACACACACACACACACACACAAAGGTGGGCAGACAGGAGGGCTGGGATTAGGAAGGGATCTTATTGTGCTGCTTTCTTCTGTCACAGCTGAATGAAACTTCCATGTAATGCTGGGGATAAAGAACTGTCAGAGACCAGTAGTCAGATTCCTCTTCCATCAGATGATGGATGAACCTGAAGGGCACGCGGAGGCACTGCTGCCAGAAGAACCTGTAGGGCCAGTGCCCCACTCCTCCCTGGCCTGAGGATGTGGCGCTGCCACCCTCTGACTCCACTGTAGAAGATCCTGGGGTTCTTCCCCACCCCTCCAGTTCAGACGGTTAATTGTTAAGCTCTGAGTTCAGTTCCTGCCAACAGGCTTGCTTTTCTACCCCCGCTTTGTTAGTCAAAATAAAAGGCATTACCTTTTGGTCACAGCATTGTGGTATTCTATGTAGGTCCTGCCATCAAAAGCAATGGCCTCCGCGTCTCCTGCCGCCTTCTCAGTGATGACTGGGGGAGGAAGAAGAAGAAGAAGGAAGATTGGTTATGATCGACCAACAATCAGCTCCACTGAATGACTCCCACTGACAACTGCTGCTGCTTCTAGTAAGATTTTATTAAAGCTTTTTTCATAAAACAGTAAAAGACAAAAGAAACTAATCTAAATAAAAACAAAAACAGAGCGGGGGGGGGACACAGAATCCTCTATCAAAAGTAGCTCTTAACCCTTGTCACTCACAGAAAGGTACGACTTTAGGATGACCTCCAACTATTCTACTTTCTGTTAAGCAGCATTTTCCCGGTCTTCACCGGCAACTTCTAGCATCAGTGAAAGAGCCGCACCTTTCTCGCAGTGCACCCCGAAGGAGCCCCTCTGGCATGTGCACTCGTAGCTTTCCATGCGAGGACTACACATCCCCCCATTCTGGCAAGGGCTGGGCTTCTGGATGCACGGATGGGAACGGAAGGACGAGATCTCGACGGCACCACGGATGTTCTCTTCCTTCAGAATTGGGACGCCTTTTATAGAAATCTGAGCGGGTGGGGAGGAAAAAAGAAGAAACAAAAGAATCAGGGTGGGTTTTATTTTATTTTAAAATTAAAAGCCAGGGACACCTTGCCAGAGAATGAGGAAACCCAGTAATTTTTGCAGGCTTATTACTTTATTTCGTTTATGACTCGCTTCCCACATCTCGCAGCAATCTAACAATAAAAGGATATTTGCAAAGAGTTTCTGGTTCAATGCAGACTGGGGTGTGGATCTCCCTTTTAAAAGACTCGCTGAGAAACAAAGGTCTTTCAGTAGCCACCAGAAAGTCAACAGATACTGTGTCTGTCTGACACGTCCAAATGGGAGGGAGGTCCAATAGGTAGGTGCCTCCAACCTGAAGGGCTGGCTTGTACCAAGTATGGATTAGACCTTCTGATGAGATGGTGTCTGCAGGGGGCCCCCTCCTGCAGAGCACAGTGATGGGTTGGATATATAAGAGTTGGGACAGGCATCCTTTTAGGTACCCAGATGTACCGGGCTTTGGACACATGTGCAGGTTAACCAAGTCTTAGCACCGCAGAGACAGAATAGGCCTTAGAGGTCAATTCAGAGAGTGCAACAATGTCTCCCGTTAATCTTCTCTTCTCCAAGTTAAAGAGATCCCGTTTCTTTAAACTATTTCTCGCAGGACTTACTTTCCATAATTCTGCCCGTCTTTGTTGCCCTCCTATGAACCTGCTCCAATTGGTTTACGCTCTTCTTGGAAAGGGTTCAGAGGAGGGCAAGGAAGACTGTCAGGTCCTGCAAATGAGCCCCCAAGGAGATGAAAAAAGGTGTTTATTTTTAATGGATGGTATCTCTAGTAAAAATGGATTGTGAGCATTTTCCACCAGGCAACAGAGCCAGGGATCCTCCTATAGGTGTTTAGGAGATTTCACTGTGACACCATAACCTTTTTTGACACACAACCAGCGTGGGGAGTCTCAGGCCCCCCAGGTCTCTCTGTCTGACATTTGAGACTCTCCCCAGGGCCCACCCCTGCACCAATTCTGCTTCACAGCCTCCCCGAGTGTTTTTGCCTGGCTGGAATGTGTCCTTGAGCTCCGCTAATGCCTTGTGCTTGCCCGGATGGAGAACAGAGATGGGTGTGTGTGAGTGTGGGTAGAAACTAGCTTCCTGAACACAGAAATTACATTCATTGCTCCACCCACTTTTGCCTCTGGCATGTGGCCCTATGAAAGTTGTTCAGAAGGGAATGTGGCCCTCGGACTCCAAAAAAAGTTCCCTTATCCCTGAGGTACAATAATATCTTATTAAATGAAGCACACACACCACAACTGGCCGCAAACACAAGCTACGTAGCCCTGATCTCATCCCATGAGGAGGACTACAGATTGACAGAGATCATATATGCCTCACCCTCTGGATGGCGCCATCAAAGCTGGTGGAAATAGCCGCAGCGCGGGCGAGCTTGCTGAAGTCAGGTGCTCCCCCAACGTAGAGGGGTTCTTTCAGGTTAAGCGAGGTGTGAGGAAGCTGGATGGGTGGGGAGAAGGGGAAAGAAAAACACACAGTGAGAAAGGAGAAGACCCAGGTTGTAACTCATATCCCTCTCTGTCCTGGCACAGAGAAGGAAGCAAGAACCAGGGCTGGGCAACCTCAGGCCTGGGGGCCAAATGTGGCTCCTACCTGGCCCCTGAAACTCTCCTCCAAGCCAGATCTCAATTCCCCTCCCACAGTGGTTTGGCAATCAATTCCTCTTCCCAGGAATTGTAGCTCTGTGAGGGGAATTGTGGTCTCTGAGCAACTCTCAGCACCCTTAATGAACTATGACCCCAGGATCCATCCATCCATATATATATATCTATATATCTATCAAGGGGGGACTCGGACATGAAGCCACAAAGGAAAGGCACCCCCCCCAGCCTTTTCCTTCCAGGTTCCTACTGTCCCCATTGTGAGTCATGGCATCAAAGCCACCTCTGGTTGCGTTAAGAAGGCTAAATCTAATGCACAATAATATTAAAAAATGGAGAAATGACCAAACTTTCTGGGGGAAATGTAGGGCGGGGGTGAGGAGAAAGAAACAAACAAAATAGTTAATGAACTTAATGACTCCTTAAAAATAAAAAAGCAAGGAGGAGGAGGAGGAGGAGAAGCTATTCTAACAAAATGAAAAACCAACAGGTGATTTTTGTAAGATGGAACAGGTAGGCAGGCGATGATAAATTACTGGCGGCTGGATGGAGAAGTGAAGAAAGCGACAGGGTTTGGGGGGAGGGATGAGCCAGTGTCGGGTGAGATGGTAATGAGGACCGTCATACTTATCTTTACCTTACGGGATTTCTGAAATCCAGACAGCAGGGAGGAGAAAGGGGTGGGTGGGGGAGAAGGAAGAAACACAAACAAAAATCAAAAAGAAAGACGGAGAGAGAAAGAGACAAAAGAAAAGATCAGTGCAATAACATCACCAGGCAGAAAAGAGTCACACAAGATACAAGCGGCAACCCTGTCCCCTGGTTAGCGGGCCGTTGGTAGAGTAAAAGGTACAGAGCAGAGCAGGGGGCACAGGGAAGGAGCAGCTGCGGCTCTGATAAGACACGAGGCAGCAGCTCTTTCAAAAAGGAAGCTTTAAAGCTGCGAAGAGGAGAAAAAGGAGCATGTGTAAAAGATCAGACACAAGCCACAGGCCTATCGGTTTGCTGTTCTGCACGGTTTTATTCTGCAGCTTCCCCTTTTGGAGGTGTGTTTCCTTCCCAGAATTAAAAAGAAGGGTGGGGAGAAACCATCGTGTTTCAGATAACTAGGCTAAGCTTGGAGACAGGGGTCAAAGGCTGGTGTTTTGAAAGTAGAAATGGGCATGGGGTATACCTTGGTCTGTTTAACGACAACAAAAACCACCTTAAGTACAGGGGACTTTTTTCATTACAAATTCTTCTTGTGTACCGCAGAGGATTCTGGGAAGGTTCTAGGGCATGTGCTTAGTATGCGGAGTGGGTGTGCCAGACAGCTGGAAATACTTAGCTGGACGGAGCGATGCAAACAGCACTAGTGATTTCAGATGCGTAGGGAGAAAATTGAGATTGAGCGCAGGTGGCATAAAGGAGGCGACCAAAATGATGAAAGCATGAGAGGATCTTTCTTACAAGGAAAACTTACAATTTTGGGGAGGGATTGAGTGAAGATGGGAAGTGGCAGGACATGATTCAGTTTTATATATTTATGATTGGTTCACAGGTTCTCTCACCAGGCGTCAGGAGTCAACCAGTGAAATGAATAGTGAGTAGATTACAGACGGGCAAGAGAAAATGTCCCCTCTCATGATGTAATTTACTTATGCCATGTGCTGATAATGACCACTGGTTTAGCTAGCTTCAAAGGAGGGATCAAACAAATTCATGGAGGAATGATCTATAGATTGTGACAGCTATGAAGCCACCTTGTTCACGTCTAAATAAGAATACAGTAGGGAGGAAATGTTGAGGTGCTGTTGCCATCGTCTCCTGCTTGTGACAATTTCTAGCTGAATGCTGTTGGAGACAGAATGCTGGGCTAGATCTTGGGGTCTGCTTCACATCACACAACCCCAATGTGTTAAGGTTGCAGGTCTATGACTCCCATCATTCCTGACCAGGGTTGTTGGAAGCTGGAGTCCAGACATATCAGGATGGAATTATTCTTTGATGTCTTCTAAAGCAAGGGACAGGGAACCCAGATGTTGCCAGACTGCAACTCCCATCATCCCTGCACTGGGCCAGGGCAACACCATCTGGAGGGGCCACAGGTTCCTTGTCCCTCTAGCAACCATTTGGAACCCCAAATTGATTTGTGTGTGGACAATCTTATGCCCCTCGTCTGAGCCAAAGGGAGAGCACCACTGATTGCTGGCTTCTTGATGCTGCACTCCGTTTGCTCAGCCAAGTCAGAGGGGCTGCCACAAACCACTTCAGCTCACTGGACCAACGCTTAGGGCTCACCCACTTACCGGAGACTCTCCCATGATCCGTTCGCCGTTATTGATCCGCATCACCCCTTTGCGTGCGTTCCTCTCTAGTGATACACTGATCCAGGTGTTTAACGGGATTGGTTCCTTGCTCCTAGAAAGGGCAGGGCAAGTGTATGACAGAGAGAGAGAGAGAGAGAGAGAGAGAGAGGGAGGGAGGGAAAAAGGGGGGGAGGAGAAAAAGGAGAACAGAAAGTTTGTTTACTTAGGTCTGATTAAAGATGCAGTTCTAGGCACACTTGCCTTGGAGTTAGCCCCTCCGACTACAGTGAGACTTACTTTTAAGCAAACCTGCACAGGATTCTGCTCCTAGAGGATATTATAACCCAGGGGTAACAACCACTGAAAGAATGAGCATGGGATTCCATGTTTGTTTTGTGTTTTAGGCAAGCCTACCCAGACCTGTAGAACGATGGAATGTGTTTTAATCGCTTTTTTGCTTACTGTTGATTTTTAATTCATTTCGGTGTGTTTTTAAATACCCGTTCTGTCACACACACACACACACACAAACACACACACACCGGTGTGTGTGTGTGTGTGTGTGTGTGTGTGTGTGTGTATGAGCTATCTTTCCATCTCTCTATTTCTCTATCTTCAAACCACTTACGAGGTAATGATATACAAATAAATACATTTTCGCAATGTGATCAAATGCACACGACATAGAGTTAACCTCACCTAAACTTGCCCTACATTAGTCCATCTTTTGAGGTGTATATTTTTAAGACCCACTTTATTTCTGTGATTATATGTTGTTTTAGATTGTTTTTAATATTTTGTTTTAATTATTATAACTTGCCCCAGGACCTTAGAATGAAGGGTGGGTAATCAACAACAGGAAGGGACGCGGGTTGGAAGGGACGCGGGTGGCGCTGTGGGCTAAAGCCTCAGCGCCTAGGGCTTGCCGATCGAAAGGTCGGCGGTTCGAATCCCCGCGGCGGGGTGCGCTCCCGCTGCTCGGTCCCAGCGCCTGCCCACCTAGCAGTTCGAAAGCACCCCCGGGGGCAAGTAGATAAATAGGTACCGCTTACCAGCGGGAAGGTAAACGGCGTTCCGTGTGCGGCTCTGGCTCGCCAGAGCAGCGTTGTCACGCTGGCCACGTGACCCGGAAGTGTCTTCGGACAGCGCTGGCCCCCGGCCAATAGATGTGAGATGGGCGCACAAACCCCAGAGTCTGTCAAGACTGGCCCGTTCGGGCAGGGGTACCTTTACCTTTACCTTTAATCAACAACAACTACTACTGCTAAATCTCTCTCCACCCCCACTCTTACCGCTACCCTGAGAAGGAAGTTGATCGTACTTGATTACAGCTGCTCCTTTGCCCAGGTCGTATCTATATTCCAGGTAGCCGTCATGAAGAGCCAGGGAGATGAAATCCCCTTTGCCATCTGTCTTCTGCCCATTGTAGAAGATCATGCCACTTGGGTTCTTCGCTAGGAACACGACTTCCATGGCCATCTTCTCCCTGAGGAATAGCATAAACCCAAGTCTCAACTTTCAAGTCATTCTCCCCATAGAAAAAAGGGTAGCAGGAGCCTCACTAATGCTTACCATCCACAATACATCCTTGTGTTCCTATCAGGTGTCCCTGAAGACCTCACAAGTGACTTTGGTTGAATACATGCCTTGCGTTTAAAGCACATAGCTTCCACCAAAGAATCCATGGAAATGTCATTTGGTAAGGGAGGTGTGAATTGCAGTCCTGTGAGGGTTAAGCTACAGTTCTCATGAGTCTTGCGGGGGGAGACATGGTTTAAATGTATGGTGTGTATGCAGCCAAATTCTCTTGCAATCCTCAGGGTTATGGTGTAGAAACAGCAGTTGGGAATAAGACAGCAATTGATATCTCACCTCCGACGTCCCAATATATTCTACCTATGATCTTTGAGATCCAGGGCAGCGCTGCTATCAGTCAATATTGGGTTAGACGGACAAATAATCTGACCCGGCCTTAGGCAGCTTCCTATGAATACTGCTGGAGTGGGTGGGTGGAGATGTGACTTTAAACAGCAGCAAAAAACAGAGGTTTTTTTCATGCAGGAGAGGTCAAGGCCAAGTTTAAACCCTGACATCTCTGGAGAGGGATGGGAAAGACTCCCTCTGTGAAACCCCGGAGAGCGGCTGCCAGTCAATGTAGACAATACACTGGTCTGACTTGGTATAAGGCAAGTTTCAAATGCTCCCGTGATATGTATGCCCCATTAAACTGAACCGCTTTTGCGCAGGCGAAAGGGAGGTGAGAAAGCCGAGGGAACAGAACTTACTGCAGCTCTGGCACGAAGGCTTGGAGACCGTTCAGCTCTAGGTAGGAGAACCCATTAAATTCTGGCAGGAAGGGAACTGTCTGGTCCAGCTCTGTGACTAAAGGAGAGGGGGAAATGGAGGGAACAAACAGCAGAAACATCAGATTAAGTGGCCAGCGGGGATGGTCCCAGACAGAGAGAGAGGGACGCTGACAGCTGAATTTTATACATCTCCACTCAAATTTAAGTCCCACTGGGTACGTATTTTTTGCTCCATAAGGCACACCGGACCATAGGGCGCACCTAGTTTTTAGAGGGGGAAATCAAGAAAAAAAATCTTCTTTCCCCCCCAGCCCCAAAGAGTAGCATATAAGCTGCGCACAACCTCTCCCTGCCAGAGGGGTTGTGCGGCTATGGCACAAGCCAAGACAGCAAGCGGGATCCATGCCGCTCGCTGTTTTGGCTTCCTCTTTAGCCCCGGGGTTGTGCGCGGCCATGGCACAAGCCAAGACAGCGAGTGGGATCCATCCCGCTTGCTGTCTTGGCTTGTGCCATAGCCGTGCGCAACCCCTCTGGCAGGGAGAGGCTGCGCGGGGCTAAAGAAGCCATAGCCGTGTGCAGCCTCTCCCTGCCGGAGGGGCTGCGCGCGGCTATCCCTGAAGCCCTCTGAGTGCAGCGCAAGTTCCTGCTGTGCTCCTTAGGCTTTGGGTTCCTTTTGCTGAAGCCGGGAGAGCAAGAAAGGAACCTGAAGCCTCCAGAACGTGTGCACTGACACCTCTCGCTGTCCAGGCTTCAGCGAAAGCAACGCGAAGCCTCCGGAGTGAGCACTCCCTCTGCGCTTCGGAGGCTTCGCATTGCTATTGCTGAAGCCAAGGAGCCTGCATTCGCTCCATAGGACGCACACATATTTCCCCTTAATTTTTGGAGGCGAAAAAGTGCGTCCTATAGAGCGAAAAATACGATAAGTCCCAATGGAGCCTACACCCAAGTAAGTGGTCATGCTGGCTGGGGCTGTTGAGAGAACACCTGGAGGGCTGTAAATTCACCATCCCTGGAGTAAAGGCTTGCAGCGTCAACTGCTGCCTCCCACCCCAGTGTAAGTAGCAACAATGTGGGTTTTCTGAAGAAATTTGAACCACAAATTTTACTGCCCTAAGTTGATGCTGATTTAGCATGCTCATTTAACTTACATTTAGTAAACAAACAAACAAACAAACAAACAAACAAACAAGGCATGCCACATGCTTGCATAAATATCTGAATTTTTTTTTGCCAGTAGTCGAAAATAGCTGAACTATAATATTAAGCGGGAAAGTGAAATTCATTCAAGTGCACTTACAGGGAAATCCTGTATCTACACTTAACCTCACTAAATGGGATCTACTCCCTAGCAAGTGTACTCAGGATTGCGGCCTTTCAGAACCTCCTGTCTGCACATTAGTAGTTCCCACTGAGTTCATGGGCACTCACTGACAGGTAAGTGGGTATAATACAGCAGTATTTTAAATGTTATATCAAAACAATTTCAAAGTTTTCACTGCAATTTGGAATATTTTAATACATGACAACTCAACAGCATGCACACTTCTTACCCAGCTAACTTTCACTCAGGATAGACCCCCTGAAATTAAGGGTCCTAAGTTAGCTAGGTTTATTAATTTCACTGGGTCCACTGTGAGACTGATTAGCACTGGATGCAACATTATTTAAATGTTTAAAGGGAGGGGGTGGAAACAAGGTGGAAACACACAAAATGTTGTTAAAAATATATACAGGTTGCTTGTAAAATATATACTGATTTTAGCATGCTGGAAGAGGAACGCACATAAATGTAAGTGATCCTAGGAATAATCACTTGAACAAAGTTAATTTTATGTTTGATTGGTCCTGTATCTCATTGCATTCGTCCAATTTGACCTATATCTAAAAGTGTTCTCTCTGCGACCATATCTCAGCCCTGCAGTGTTTTTCACTCCACACCAACCAATGTGTATCAGACAAAGCACCACTTACCTGTCTGACAGAACTCTCCCTCCCGCCCCATGGGGCATTCACACTTGGCGCCCCCTTCTGGCAGCACCAAGCAGGTGGCAGAGATGTGGCATGGGTTGGGGTCACAGGGGTTCCTCTCGTCAGCACAGGTTGGCCCTGAAGAAAGAGGAGAGAAAGGTCAGCTAAGTCAGCAGCCGTGTTTCGATAAAATTGTATTTCTCCTGGTATGTTACTCTTAGCTGGTTTGGGGTTTTCTCTTGGGTACAAAGATATAACATCATTTATAGAAAGCCAGTATGTGAGGGAGAAATATTTCGGCTGTCATCCTCACCACTCTGCAACTCTGAAAGACGGTATCCTTCCCTACAGACCCTCCTGGGTGCTGAGATCAGCAGAGGCGGCCCTCATGGTACTTCCTTCACCCTCCGAGGCTCAGTGAGTGTGGCGGCCCAGGATAGGGCCTTCTCTGTGGCAGCCCCTAAGTTGTGGAACTCTCTTCCCACAGAGATGCACCTGGTGCCTTTCGGAGAATGCCAAAGACACACTTCTTTACCTCGGCTTTCGACTCTGAGGTGCATATTTTAAGAACCGCCTTATTTTTGTGATTGTTAAGATGCTTTAAACATGCTTTAATTTATGGGTAGGCAAACTAAGGCCCGGGGGCCGGATCTGGCCCAATTGCCTTCTAAATCCAGCCCGTGGACGGTCCGGAAATCAGTGTGTTTTTACATGAGTAGAGTGTGTCCTTTTATTTAAAATGCATCTCTGGGTTATTTGTGGGGCCTGCCTGGTGTTTTTACATGAGTAGAATGTGTGCTTTTATATAAAATGCATCTCTGGGTTATTTGTGGGGCTTAGGAATTCGTTCATTCCCCCCCCCCAATATAGTCCAGCCCCTAAGAAGGTCTGAGGGACAGTGGACCGGCCCCCTGCTGAAAAGGTTTGCTGACCCCTGCTTTAAGTGCCACAACCTGCTCTGGGGCCTCAGGGCGGGTAAGTAACAACTCTGCACCTGGAAAGCTATCATGTCAAGCAGAAAGGTTGAGGTCACCCTTCCCACCACACCTTGTACCAAGAAAACGAGCCTCTGAGAGGCAAAAGGGTCCAGGCAACTCCCTTCCCGTTCCACACCCTGCTAGGCCAACCTGTGTAACCGTTGAGGCACTCGCAGTGGAACATCTCCGCCTCTTTGACGTGGCAGAGGCCGCCGTGGTGGCAGGGGTTGGGGTGGCAGGGGTTGTTGCCACACTCGCCCACTCCGCTGCCGTACAGCACGTCGCTGCCCTTCTCCCTCAGGTCGTACATTTGGTTGTTGACGTCCAGCAGGCGGATGCAGCCCTTCAGGCCAGTTGTGACTGATGTCCGCTCTGCCACCCTGAGAGGAAGGCAGAAGAACAAGGCCAGAGTTCAGGAGGGGTGGCTGGATGGGCAATGCTGGAAGGGCAGCTACAGTGAAATCCCATGTCCAGGAGGGATATGTGGGGGAGGGACCAAGGCACATCCTATCCCTCTGGAAGGTCCAGGGTCAATCTCGGGCATCTTATAGGGACAAAAGAATTACTAGCTCAGGAAAGTCGACAGCAGCCTCCCCCAATCTGGTGCTCCCCAGTCCACACATCCCGGAAATACAATTCCCATCGGCCTCAGCTAGCGAGGGCTGGGGAAGGTTGGTCTCCACTGACTGGCAGTGGCACTCCAGGGTCCCAGCTCCAAACCTGGGACCTTCTGCATGCAAAGCGCCTGCTCTCCCACTAAGCAATGGCCCTTCCCCATGCTGCAGGGAAAGATTCGCCGGACAGTGTATACATTATATTTCGGAGAAAAATAACTATTAAGGCTCTTTTTCAGAGTGAGGCGAGTGGTTTGCACTCAGAGAGGTTCAACAGTCAATCTCAGAGGCTTTTAACGATTCCCAGGGCAGCTTAACAGTCAACGCCTCTTCCCAGAGAACTCTGGGAATTGTAGCACTGTGAGTGGAACAGGGGCCTCCTACCAGCTTTCAGCTGTGCATTTTAACGTTGTCACTGCACCTGTCTTAACACTGACATTGAAATTTAATCTGTATTTGTTTTTGTTGCTGATGCTGTGCATCTTCTCCTTTTTTTGCTAGCATGGAGAAGCAGATTGCGACTTGCTCTTCGCGGGTGTCATCATTCTATCATTGTTAGTTCTTCTATAAGGCATTGTTCTTAGAACGTCAGCCCTTGTTGAGTTGCTTATTTGAATCGTTTGTTCCTGCAGTTCTGCCAGTTTTGATGATCCATTTTTATAACCAGCCCCATTGTTATGGAATATTGATGTATCTTCTAGGTATAAACAGTGCAGAATGAGACTCAGGAAGTGAGGTATATAAGGAAACCTGGATTGACTGATTTTGATTCCTCGTCCAATTATAGGAGGGGTGGTTTTGTTTTTGTTCTTACTTTTGTTATGTATTTTGTGTTTTTTATATTGTAATTTTAAGTTGTGAACCGCCCTGAGATCTACGGATGAAGGGTGGAATACAAATTTAATTAACAACAACAGCAGCAGCAGCAGCAGTTACTAAAATAGCATGTTGGAGAGAAGGGGTCTAAACCGCCTCTCCCTCCTGCTGTACTACTTTTCTACTTTTTAATCAGCGCTTTTCCCCACAAAGACAAAAATATCCAACCTCTACTTGTCATGGGGTTCTAGAACAAAATAGGGAGATTCTACACCCGCCCACCCACTACTCACGCTGCTATTTGATCTTCTGGGGCTCCTCCAACAAAGAGATCCGTGTCGAGATTCAGCCCATCCGTGCCGCTGGGGCTCTCACCATTGACATGTGGCTCCCCGTCCACAGAGAGCATGCCATTCCTTCGATTGCGGTTGACAACCAGCTGGTGCCATCTGCCAGGCTCGACGGGCACTCTGCTGGTGATGATGCCTGTCCCAGAGCCCGTGTTGAACCTGGAAAAGAGCAAGCAGAGGAGTGGAAGGGAGAGTTTTACTTTAACCAATGCCGCTGGAGAAGGGAAGGCACGAAAGGATGCAGTTTTTGAGAGAAGGAGAGCACAGAGGGTAACATGGGGAATACTTTAGCAGCAGCCTTTTTGCATTCCACCCTGAATCAGGGGGTTATATTCTACCACCGACCTCTCAGAACCAATGTGGGAGTAAGTGAGGCTTCCTAGGAAGAGGACTCTGCCACCTACAGAGTTCAGTGTGGTGGTTGGTGGACAAACCCTTTGCAAATTGGGTGGCTAACCCTCTGCCCAAGAGGCCTGATCCTGTCCTTCAGGCGGACTTTTACGGCCCACCAATTTGGGTGGAAGTGACACGAAGACAAGAAAAAGCGTTGTATCCAACCAAGTTTCACTCAAGAGTAGGCCCACTGAAATTAACAGACCCGAGTTAGTCATGTCCATAACTTTCAATAGGTTTACTCTGAGTAGGGCTAGCAATGGATGCAGCCCCACCCCCCACCAAGCTCAGCACCCAACGGGGTTTCAAACCACCCCCTCCCTGATCCTCAGAGTGCGGAGGGAGCATTAATCTCTTCTCTGCAGCTGACTGGCATGGATCAACTCAGGTAAGTTTGCATATGTGTTGTATGACGTGCCCCCCCCCACTGCTGTTCGACGGCCCTCAGAGAGTTGATCTAGGACAAATGTGACCCTTGGGTCATGAAAGTTTGGTACCCTCTACTGTACGATATAGCAGTTCCCACAGATGCTTGACACCGCCACCTGGGAAGATGCCCAGATTGAGGAAGGACACACTTTAAGGCAGGGGTCAGCAAACTTTTTCAGCAGGGGGGCGGTCCACTGTCTTTCAGACCTTGTGGGGGGGCGGATTATATTTTGAAAGAAAAACATGAACGAATTCCTATGCCCCACAAATAACCCAGAGATGCATTTTAAACAAAAGCACACATTCTACTCATGTAAAAACACGCTGTCTGCGGGCCGGATTTAGAATGCAATTGGCCCAGATCTGGCCCCCAGGCCTTAGTTTGCCTACCCATGCTTTAAGTTGTCCCAGTGCACCCTGATTGAAGTTTAGATGCCCCCAGCGCCAGACTCTCCAAGGGCTACATGGAGAGGCCCATACTGCCCCCAGACCTGAGGTTCCCCACACCTGCTATTGGTCTGTTGCTGAGCACTCTGGGAAATGCGGGACTAGGTGGGGCTTTGCTCTGGCACAGCCGGGGCTCTTCGGATAAGTTCTCTCTCTCAGCCTCCCCTCTCTTCCTGCAGCTGGTATGGTCCCTGAGCCACATCAAAGCCCACTCACCTGAGCTCCACAAAGCCGTTGACCAGTGCCAGGGAAATGAAATCCTTGCCGCGGTTCTGCCCGTTGTACAAGAGCAGCCCGCTGAGGTCGGAAGCCCGGAACTCCATGGCAATGCGCACGGTGTGGTACGCCTTCATCATTTTGAAGGCCAGGTAGGATTTTCCTCCAAAACTGGGGATGAAGTACCTGATCGCTGCGGAGGGCAGGCAGAGATGGTAGAGTGTAAAAGGTGAAGCGTTTTTTTATTATTAAAAAAAGGCAAGCAGAATGGGAGAAAAGAAACAGCGCAAAAACCTTATTATATATCTGGAGACTTTGATATTTGAGATAGAAAGCATCCCATTTCAATTCAAGCAAGGGCGCTGCAATGATCTGCAACTGACAAGGCTATAGCAAATGCCCTTGAGACTTGCAGATTCCGTTGCCTTGCTGTGCTGAGACAAAAGACGTTTTCAAAATGCTGGCCTGCTCCCTGGGCAAACAGAGGTGTGAGGCTTATCCTCTGCTACTTCTCACTAGCTTTGGGCAGTCCATTTTTTTCAAACCTGATACCACTCCCTTTTTTTGCATATCACATACTGCAGGCAGCCGTATCTGCTAGGCTATTTTAAAAGGGCTCCGCTGTGTCCCCCCCCAAAAAAACACAGTACACCCTCTCCAAAACACTTACATTTTTCACAAACTGCCCCTCCTTTTCCAGCCGGGCAACTGCAGGTGAATTCCCGGCCATCATCCTCACAGGTGCCGCCGTGCAGGCAGGGGTGGGAATCGCAGGGCCGTGCCGGCTTCTTTGGGGTTGGGGTCAGGCGCATGGGCTTCTTCCTGGCGGTGGTGGCTGGAGCGGTGGTGACAGGCCTCTTGGTGGTGACTGCCCCGGTTGCTTTACCATTGGACCTCCCTGGGTACAGGGCCCGGGGAACAGCGGTGGTGGTGAAGTGGCGGGTGGTGGCGGCAGCCGGTGCCATGGTGCTGGCCGTCGTGGTGGTGGTTGTGGTGGTGAAAAGCTGGGGGATCCAGTCTAGGGAAAGCCAATAAAGGAGAAGTGAGTTTTGGGGGCACTGCTTAAAGAGGTCCCTTTCTTCTGGGGAAAGAAGGAGAGTTTGGATTTGATATCCCGCTTTATCACTAACCGAAGGAGTCTCAAAGCGGCTAACATTCTCCTTTCCCTTCCTCCCCCACAACAAACACTCTGTGAGGTGAGTGGGGCTGAGAGACTTCAAAGAAGTGTGACTGGCCCAAGGTCACCCAGCAGCTGCATGTGGAGGAGCGGAGACACGAACCCGGTTCACTAGATTATGAGTCTATCGCTCTTAACCACTACACCACACAGGCTCTCAACACCACACCGGCTCTCAAAAGGCTGTGGCTCAGTGGTAGAGCACTTGCTTTGAATGCAGAAGGTCCCAAGTTTAATCCCTGGCATCTTCATGTAGGGCTGGGAGAGATCCCTGCCTGAACACTGGGAGAGACAGTACCAAGTCAGCACAGGCAATGCTGAGTTGAAGGGAGCTATGGTCTGACTCTGTATAAGATTGCTTTCTATGTTGCTATACATTGCTAGCACCAAGCTTTCGGAGACCTCCAGGAAAGGCAACATGAATGATCTCAACTTGGACGAGGAAAAGCAAAAATTCTCTTTTGCTGACTCTGATTTTCTTTTGGGTGGGGGGTGTTCGACACAAAGCAGGAATGGCATCAGGCTGCTTGCCAACCCTTGTCGCCACACCTGGACCTCAGCATTCATGCTCAAAAATGCATCTTTCAATCTGCAGGTATTGTCACACCTGAAACAGTCCCAGCTCTCAGATTGCAAAGGGTGCTTTTTACATATCAAGCACTTCTTTCTGCATTAAGAGAGCCCATCAATTGCAATGCGAACATTGTTCCTCGGTGCTTTTGCTGGGGACACAGCAGAGGATCAAAAGTGCGGGGGAGATCTCATGCTCATTAACTGTGGTAAAGCTCCCGTCTTTCCAAAAGGAACCAAGGAGGGCTTTGAGGCTGGAAAAAGGCAGATCTCTCCCCCCCCCCCATCCCCACACACAGGGGAGTCCAGATAAATCTCTGCGGCTCAACAGCATAGAAACTTACCTGTGTTTCAAAACGAAAGTGGAAAGGAAGGGGGGGGGGAGAGACAATATGCCAGTAGGCACTTTTTGATAGGCTCCAGGCATGAAAGCAGCCAAGTGGAGACATCTTTTGAAAGGGAAAAAAGCACGACCCAGGCAGAGAGGGAAGGAAAAGGCAGGAGGGGGGAATGCAGATGAGGATTGGCCTGGGGGAGGAACTCACCAAAGTCCATGAATTTGATGTTCTCCTGCTGGGGCCTTTTCACGAGGATGGTTTTCTTCTTGGAGGCTTTGATCTGCTTCAGAAGGGCCCTCTGAATGTCGGCAGCTGTGTAGGTGGTGGCTGCAAGGACCCAGGAAAGGGAAGGAGGGAGAATGAGGCATTGGAAGGTTTGAAGCATCCTTTTCACGCCACCCTTGGAAACCATCCCCTTTCATTTCCCCCCAACTCCCACGCAAAAGAGTTCGGAGGGCCAGCGCACAGTCAGTTCCAGCCACAGACCTCCCCTGTTGGTCCTTGCTGCAGGGCAAAAGGCACATCTTAGGAGGAGGTATTTTTTGCCCTCTGGCTCAGACGTGCTTTGAGCTTACAAATGACCTTCTTATAGGCAAGAGCCTCCCTTTCTCTCTGTCTGGTTAAATATGGGGCTGTATGTCGACTCTGTACTTATTACTATTTTATTCATTCTTTTTAAATGGACATTCTGCACCATGTTAATCCTACAGGTAAGAGATAGAGGGTTAGATCTAATGCTAGTCCTACCCAGAGTAGACCCACTGATGTATGACTAACATGTCCATTAATTTCAATAGGTTTACTCTGAGCAGAACTTAGCTAGAGACAAGCCAGAGCTTTGCTCTAACTGGAATCATGTTTGGAACACAAGTACAAAACCATTTCCATGACCTAAGGCAAATTTATGCTTGTTAAGCCACGCTTCTGGCATCTGAGGCTTTGTCAGGCATCACTCACACATTTTCAAGTGTATCTTCACAATCATAAGGCCTAAAAAGCTGCTATTATGTTTTTTAATGGAAGTTCGGGAGTACAGTGGTACCTCAGGTTACATACGCTTCAGGTTACAGACTCCGCTAACCCAGAAATAGTGCTTCAGGTTAAGAACTTTGCTTCAGGATGAGAACAGAAATCAGGCTCTGGCGGTGCAGCGGCAGCAGGAGGCCCCATTAGCTAAAGTGGTGCTTCAGGTTAAGAACAGTTTCAGGTTAAGTACGGACCTCCAGAACGAATTAAGTACTTAACCTGAGGTACCACTGTAAGATGACATCATATGCTAAGATGATGGAATAATCCATCTGCTCTGACCTTCCACCTCCCTTCTTGGCAATGTTAAGAGTCTCAAAGCTTGGGGACATCCTAATAATTACTGGCAAATCAAGGGTTGTGCTCTCCTCCTCTCAAGGAGTAAAAGAAAAAATAACTGAGCAGTTACTTTAATCTCAAGGACAGCACTGGAAACTCAACCACAACAGATTAAGAAATGGACCCTACTATGGCCTGGAAATCTGTGCACTTTTCCAAACAGGATTATGAGCTCTTTCAAGACAGTTTAAAGCAATTCTGAAAGGATCTTAAAGAGCAGTAGAACACGGCATTCACAGATTTTAAAAGTGAAATTAAGATGGAACTTAAAGGCTCTATCTGCAAAACTTACAGATTTGTCAGCTGCAGCCAGTGAAGCGTTGGAACTCAGAATGAGACATAAATCTGCCATTAAGAAATTAATCAAAACTACAACAAATCTCCAATCACACACAGAATCATGGGAAGATTAAAGCAGGAGGGGCAATTTTAGATGGGGGGGAGGGGACTGAAGGTCTGGAAAAAAAGCATTTTCATTGAATGGCTTAACAAGCAATTTCCAGCCTTAAAAGTAGTCCTGAGTGATGTGGAAAGAGCGCTCAGAGCCCTCACTCCTCAGCTGCCTGCAGGGCAACGACCGAGAGACTTCACAGCCAAAATGGTCCGATTTTATTTAAAGGACTAAATCATGAAAGCAGCCTGAGATTCCTTGGATCTATCTGTATAGGGACAAAAAGTCTCAATCTTCAATTATTTGTGTGCTGAAACGCTACTGAAAAGAAGAGTTTTTCAAAAAAAAAATACACGCCTTTGCTCTTTGACTCTAGGATACAATACAAATGGGGCTACTCATTTAAACTAATTGGACTCAAAAATAATAATGCCGATGTCAGGCAAATGCTGGGAAAATTAGAATTCCAAGAAGATAGCTGTAGGAAGAAGAGGAAGAACAAGCACATGAGGAGCTATACAAATGGCAATGTAAATAAAAGAAAAACAGTATAAAAATTCTACGGGAAAGCAAATACAATGACTGGAACACTTGAATGGAGTTTTATTCTCATAATTTAGTCCTAGAATATAGTTTGGAACCTTCATTTAATAGCTGTGCAGGAGATCCTAAGAAATAATACCTGGGTGACCTGTTAATTTGCTGTGTATGTGTGTTGTATGTTTGATGTTCAGGAAGAGCAGTAATCCATGCACCTTTTCCATGGATTCACCATTTGAATCCATATGGCGTCTCTACCAAGGAGACTCTATGAAGGGTAGTGGGTTATTAATGGTTAAGCTGCAGTGCTGTATTTGGACTTCCGGTGAGCCGCGATCCCAGTGCAAGCAAGGGTTTACACCGCGAGGTGAAACCCAAGCTATTCTGAAGGATAGGGGCGGCTCCAGGGCGCGGAGACCCCCCAAACTCCTTGGAAGGGTGTTCAAGGAGTCCAGTCCCCGGCGCGACCAAAGAAAGGATCAAACCGGTTACCAGGTAACCTCGAGAGAGGTGAAGAGCGTAGCGGAAAGATTCACTGGTCGAGGGGGAGCCATTTTCTCGCCTTCAGATAGCGAAGCCCTGCGCTTGCAGGAAGAGCGGCTTGCTTTCAAAAAACAAGAAAGAGCCTTGGAACTTGAAACAGTGTGGCTAAGAGGAGAAACAAAGAAGCTTCGGGGCAAAAGAGAGAGGTAAAGAGAATTCAGCCGATAGCCGGAATCAACTGAGACGCGGAGGGTATCCAGTGCAAAAAAAAAAGTGAGTGACCTGCCCGGGCGGTAACGCGGTTCCCTCTCGAGTTCCCCCCTCTCCGAGCGGATAAACAACAAGTTATAAAAGAAAGGAAGAAACCAACAGCGGAGAGGTGAAGGAATCTTGAAAGGGTCCAGGGGAAGAATAAAAATTTGTTGTCTTTGGTGGACAGGAGGGTGCTAAAAGGAGAGGGGCGTTTCTCCTGTTCAACTTGTTAACGTCATGTGTTTAAATGCATGCAAGTGAGATATCTCCGAAGAAAAGCTCCGCTGTCGTCTGAATTCGAAGCGCAGAATTGGGTGGAAAGGGAGAAGAAAGGACGGCGTTTTTTTTTGTTTTCGTTCGTGGCTGATAGAGAACTATATATTTTGCATTATATCGAGAGCTGCACATCTCACATGTGGGGGACGACGAGTGGAAACGCGATAACCCCTTAGAGTTTTAAGGAAATTCAAAGAATATCTTAAAGACACAGTGAGAGACACTGAGGACTTAAGAGCCAGCGAGAGTGGGGAGTTAACATGGAGAACCTTCGAGGACAAGATGGAGCCGATATGAGCTCTGCTTGAACCGCTCCGGTTTCCTGCTCCCCTTCCCCCCCTCTCAACTTAGCCTTATACCTCCCCTAGCTCCTACCTTTTTCTATTTAATCTTCTCCCTCTATCTGATGCCCGCCCAAGGTTCGGACTAACTGACAAACTGGACTAATTAGCATTTGGACAAATTTGGGGAGAGGAGGGAAGAAGCTTTGCGTTTATTGGAAACTTCTGTTTGACTTGGGGAGACACTATAGGAGACACTACCGCTTTATTGGAAGTAGACATTGTTATGATCGGGACCCCGAGGATTTAACAAAGGCTAATTCTATCTCTTCTCGTGAGGTGGCTAAAGTCTAGCTAGTGCCCCCAATGGTTGTTCTTTGAGCCTGCGGAGCACTGCTTAAGGGGGTTATTGATTAAAAGAGTGTGAGGAAACAGTGGGAGGCATTAGGACAGATAGATAAATCTGGTAGAGAAGAACGGTGGGGGAGAGGGGTTAACACAAAGGTATAAGAATGTCTCAAACAGGGAAGAAGGGAACGAACGGGGGAACCTCAGGAGACAGGAGAGGCTCGAAACAGGAGGCAGACTTTAAGTCAGATATTTTGAAAATGTTTGCAGAGATTAAACAAAGTCAAACCAAGGTTGAACATAAGTTAGAATCGGTGGATAATAGAATTGGAAAACTGGACAAAAAAATGGAGGAAACTGTGAATGAATTAAAGGGTCAAATCAAGGAAATATTTAGAAGGACACAGCTCACAGAGGAAGGGTTAAAAAAGACAAAGATGGAGTTAAAAGATATGAAAAGAGATAAAGAAAAGATCAAATCTGAAGTGATGGAAATAAGCAGGACGCAGGAAGAGATGAAAGATATTATTGCGATGAATGAATTGAGACAGAGGGAGGTGAATCTGAGGCTGAGAGCGATCTCAGAGATACAGAATGAGAACATTAAAGAAAAACTGACGAAGGAGTTAGCAGAGTGGATGGGCTTGCCAGTGGAGGAGATGGCTAACAGTATATTGAACGCATTTAGAATGCGTGTCAATGCAACAAGAGTAAAGAAACTTCCTGGTGACTGTTTGATCACATTTAAGAGTAAAGAAATGAGAGACAGGATCCTCCAAAGGAATAGAGAAAAGAGATTGAACATAGATGGGAATTATATAATTATTTTTAAAGACGTCCCAATAAGATTACTTAAAAGAAGAGATCCTTATAAACCATTGGTGCAGACATTGAGGAAAAACAGGATAGAGTTCAGGTGGGAATTCCCAGAAGGGTTATCATTTACTTATAGAGGTAAGAGACACAAGCTGATAAACCAAGAAGAAACCGGGAAATTCCTTAGGAAATATAAGGAACTTAAAGCCGAAACACAGGAGGTAGGAAAAGTAGACAGAGCCTCTCCGGGAGAACCAAAAGTGACAGAGGAGGGGGAGGAGGAGGGGAGCGGGTCGGGAGAGGAGGAAGAAGAGGAAGTAGAAGACTCAGGAAATTTAGAATAGGAAGGAAGATAGTAAAGGAAAACAAAAGGAAAAATAAGCGCTATGGGCTTAAAAATTTGGAATTGGAATATTAACGGTATGAACGATAAAAAAAAAAGAAATAAAATTGAGCAGTGTTTAAAAAGGAAAAATTTCGATATTATCTGTCTTCAGGAGACACACGTGGCTAGAAAACATAAAAAAGTGTTAATTAATAAACGATTGGGGAATGAATTTGAAACTTTGGATAAGGTAAAAAAAAGAGGGGTGGTGCTGTATATCAGTAATAAAATAGAGGCCAAAACAATGTTCAAAGATGAGGAGGGGAGGATGATAGGGGTCAACATCAATTGGCAAGGGGAAAAGCTACTGATAGTGGGGATTTATGCCCCGAACGGAAGTAAAACCGAATTTTTTAAAAGATTAGAAGAGAAATTAATGGACTTTGTGGATCAAAAAATAATATTAATGGGGGATATGAATGCAGTAGTTTCGCTTGAGATGGATAGACTCAGGGATAGAGCAAACAAAGATGGGAAGCTACCAAAGTCATTCTTTTCCATGGTGGAAAACTGCAGTTTAGTGGATATATGGCGCCTGAGACACCCGCTTGAAAAGCAATTCACCTTTTATTCTGAGCCCAATCAGTCCTTTTCCCGGTTAGATCAAGTTTGGATTTCAAAAGAACTTTGTCCAAGAGTCAAAACTATAGAAATAAAACCGAAGGTAATATCAGATCATAACCCGGTAGAGATGGAATTTGAGAGCTTAGAGAAAAGACCCTATAGGTGGAGGCTAAAGGATTACCTGTTAGATGATGAAAAGGTGGTGGAAATGGCAAGGAAAAAACTAACAGAGTACTTTGAGGATAATTGTGATAAAGGAACAAAGGAAAATATAATTTGGGACGCAGGTAAGGCAGTAATAAGAGGGTACTTCATCCAACAAAATGCAATCAAAAATAGAAATAGGGAAAAAAATAAAGAGGAAATTCTAAGACAAATAATGGAAAACGAACGCAAATTAGTCCAAAAACCCAACTGTTCAAAGATAAAAGAGAGAATAAAAATTTTACAAACCCAGTTTGCTACAATAATAAATAGAGAAGTAGAGTGGAATGTGAAAAGACTTAGACAAAGAAATTTTGAATTTGCTAATAAACCAGGCAAATGGCTTGCCTGGCAAATTAAAAAAAGGAAAGATCAAGGGACAATAAATAAAATAATGGTAGATGGGGAAGAAAAAAATGACCCAAAAGGAATAAGGAGTGAGTTTATTAATTATTATAGGAATCTGTATAAAGATCAAGAGAAGATAGGTCAAAGGAAAATAGAAAGATTTTTGAAGGAAAAAGGGGGACAAAAAATCTCAAGGGAAGGAAAGCAAAGATTGAATACCCCAATAGAAAACGAAGAAATAGAAGAGGTAATCAGAGAGTTAAAGAGGGGCAAAGCTCCAGGCCCCGATGGATTTACTGCCAGCTACTACAAAGAAATGAAATCTGTCCTGGTGGGCCCCCTGAAAAAGACCATGAATACAATATTAAAGAAAAGAGAAATCCCAGAAACCTGGAAGGAGGCGTATATTACGTTCCTCCCTAAACAGGATGCGGATTTAACCCAAGTTAAAAATTATAGACCAATCTCTCTGCTTAATGTAGACTATAAAATATTTGCAGGAATTCTGGCAAGAAGGTTAAAGAATGTGCTAGCAGAAATCATCCATAAAGATCAGGCAGGATTTCTGCCAGGACGACAGATGAAAGATAATATAAGATATATTATCGATATGTTAGAATTCTTGTCTATTAGGATCGACAAACAAGTTACAATGATGTTTATTGATGCCGAAAAGGCGTTTGATAATGTGATCTGGAAGTTCATGCTTAAAAACTTAGAATATATGGATGTAGGCAGTGATTTTTCAAACGCGGTGAGGGCAATATATACGGACCAGAAGGCTAAATTGATTGTAAATGGTACATTAACAGAAGAAATCAAGATAAAGAAGGGAACAAGACAAGGATGTCCACTCTCTCCGCTACTATTCATAACAGTGTTAGAAGTCCTCCTAAATTCGATAAGGCAAAATGTAAACATAAAAGGAGTGACTTTAGGACAGAATGTATATAAAACTAAGGCTTTCGCGGATGACTTAGTGGTGATGACGGAAGATCCTCTAACATCAATAGGAGAGATAATGAAAGAAATAGAACTATTTGGAGAGGTGGCTGGGTTTAAACTAAATAAGACTAAAACAAAAATGATATATAAAAATGTAGATTTAAGGACAATAGAATCAATACAACAGCAATCGCAGATAGGGGCGTCTAAAAAAGTGAAATACCTTGGCATCTGGCTAACATCAAAAAATATAGATTTATATAAAAATAACTACGAGCCGGTGTGGAGGGAAATAAAGAAAGATTTAGAAAAATGGGGGAGGCTAAAACTGTCAATGTGGGGAAGAATGAATATGATTAAGATGTCTGTTTTATCAAGACTGATGTTCCTATTTCAATCTATCCCTATAATAAAAGGGGGTAGGACTCTAAAAGAATGGCAGAGGACAGTCTCGAGATTCATATGGCAGGGCAAAAAACCCAGAATCCAATTTAAATTACTAACGGACATAAAAGAAAGGGGGGGTTTTGCTCTGCCAGATTTGAAGCTATACTATGAGGCAGCATGTATAATTTGGCTTAAAGATTGGATCAAATTAGAAAATACGGAGCT
Organism: Podarcis vaucheri; assembly: GCF_965113315.1. Lineage (NCBI taxonomy): Eukaryota > Metazoa > Chordata > Lepidosauria > Squamata > Lacertidae > Podarcis > Podarcis vaucheri. The sequence goes on from NC_138765.1 coordinate 76,521,280, forward strand.
ACTCGATTTAGAGGGCTTCGACAATCACTTTGGATGGCACGCCTATCTGTGGAAGGACAAAATGAAAATACACAAAGGATTTGGCAATCATATTTTCAGGGGACCGCTAATTGGGGTGTGGGAAAGATATAAAAATATATTAGAACCTAAAACACCACACTGGTTATCACCCCTTGAACTAATTAGCAGGAAAACTACTAACATGGGAGGAAACTGGGCAACATACAATCAACTAGTGATCAAAGTAGATGGGAAATGGAGAACCAAACCTTACGAGCAGATAAAAGAATACGTTTACGATTGGCTTAACCACCAGCAGGTTAATCAGATGCTTAGTAAGGATATCAAAGAAAGAGGCTACGTAGATAAAGATTCGAAATTCCAAATGGAAATAATAAATAGTAAGGTGAAAAATATATCTAAAATGTATAGGATGCTCCTTGACTGGAACCTAGGGGATGAGGAAATTAAATCAGTAATGATTCGCTGGGCAAAAGACTTAGGTCATAGCATACAATATGAGGATTGGGAAAGATTATGGAGTGATGGGTTGAACTTTACAGCGTGTACCGCGATAAAAGAAAATGTCATGAAGATGTTCTATAGGTGGCATCTAACACCTGTGAAGCTTTCAAAAATGTACAAGGTAAACAACAAGTGTTGGAGGTGTAAAGAGGCAGAGGGTTCCTTCTACCATATGTGGTGGGAGTGTGGAAAGGTAAAACAATTTTGGGAGAAGGTATACACAGAACTGAAAAAGATATTAAAGTACACGTTCATAAAGAGACCAGAAATCTTTCTATTAGGGATTTTGCAACAACAGATAAAGAAGGAGGATTGTAGATTGGTATATTATGCAGCCACGGCTGCAAGGATCTTAATAGCCCAGAGGTGGAAACAGCAAGAAACCCCAACAGTGGAGGAGTGGAGATCTAAATTATCAGAATATGCAGAACTCGATAAACTAACAGGGAAAATCAGATACCTAAAAGACCAAGTGTTCATTAAAGACTGGGGAAAGTACGTAGATTATCTGGAAGTTATTAGTGAGGGACGAATAACGCTAGAGGGATTCAGAGATGTACTGTGACAGACTATGGTTATTGTGTAAGGAAATTAGAGAACAAAATCGGACACAACGACAATAAGAACGAGGAAACGTGTAACTTTATTTATGTATTTTGTATGATTCGCGGCCAAGTTGAAGGAAGTCCTCAAAGAAATAACTAAGTTATAGGAGAACTGTGAAAATAAGAAAATTTGTGTATTTATTTCGATTGTTAAACTTTTTTTTTCTTTCTTTTGTTTTTCTTTCTTCTCTTGTTCATGTTTTGTTTTACTTATGTGTATGTTTGTTTTTATTTTCTTTATGGAAAGAATAATAAAAAGAATTGGAAAAAAAAAAAAAAAAAAAGCTGCAGTGCTGTATTTGGCTGGAAGGGAGCAGGAGGGAAATGGAACAGAAGAAAGCCATTTCCGAGCTTGGGAGGAGACGGGGTTGCGGGCTACCCCCTCCCACACACGTGGGGGCTGGCCTTTTGCCCCCACAAGATCCAGGGAATCCCCGGGCGTGCCTTCGACCCGGCCCGCCAATCGGCGGGCTGGGGAGGTGTGGCCTAGCCTACTTAAGGCCAGGCACGCCCGGGGACCGCCCTCTTTCCCCTTTCCAGCTGAGCAGTTTTCCCATCCCACCCACCCTTAGGCTTAGCTAGCTATGACCTTGCTATGGACTCCGGTTGGTCGCCACAAGGGGCCTGGTAGGAATTTTTCCAATTTGGCGCACTTCCAGCCTTTTGGTTTTTTCGCCTACCTCGTAGCAAACGTCACAACTTCCATGGTATTGGTGGTTAGGCATTGGCAGGGGTTAATTGTTATGCAAATGAATGGGGGGGGGAAGGAAGTGCCATCACCTTCCCCCAAGGAAAAGGGTAGTCCGGTAGAGGACTCCGGGGGGCGTTGCCTTGTCCGAAACCTAGGGAGGTAAGGGCCTCTGGCACGCCCCCGAGCGGTGACACGCGTGGGATCCTAGTTGGCGTACTTCAACAGGACTCCCACGGCTTGTGGATAACCCTTCCCGGTCTCCATGCCGGGTAGTCGATAGGAGCCAAAGCCTAAGGCCAATACCTTTCAATTCTGTAATCAATAAAGTTGTGGCCTTTTTATGCCCATTAACCTTAAATAATGTGTCCAGTGTCTTCATTTCACATGGGGGAGGGGACTTGCCACGCAACAAGGATGAATGTCAGTGCTATCATATCTCAACCAAAGGATAATACGATTGTCTTGCTTTTAAAATACCATCGTGAGTGTAAAAATTTGTTCCTGAACTGCAAATGATTTAGGTAATCCAATAAAAAGAAGGAGGGTCTGGAGGGCATTAAAACCAAATGTTGTTTTGCTGCAAGAAACACATATTAAAAATCAGCTGGAATCCAAAGCACTTATAAAGCACTTATCTAAAAGGCCTTAGTACTCAGCCGTGTGTACACACACACACACACACACACACACACACGAAGTGGTATCTGGTGGAACTCTATACTAGACACCACTTCCCATGTCTGCGTTTTCCCCACCACTTCCCATATATTGTCTGTGATCTCACAGAATCAGGGCATGCACCTGTTGGGTCAGCCCAGTGAAAGTGATCCCTGTTCTGCCCTGTGGAACGCCCTCCCATCAGATGTCAAGGAAATAAACAACTATCTGGCTTTTAGAAGACATCAGGGAAGTTTTGAATGTTTGATGTTTTATCGTGTTTTTAATATTCTGTTGGGAGCCGCCCAGAGTGGCTGGGGAAACCCAGCCAGATGGGTGGGGTATAAATAAAAATTATTATTATTATTATTATTATTATTATTATTATTATTATTATCCAGCAGAAATGGGAGTGTGGCACTCACCTGGATCAAAATGAGACTCGACGATGACACGCACGGCGTTGCTCTGACCCAGGTCTCGTACCCGGATGCTCTTGAAATCCTTCTTGACATCAGAGTTGCGGAAAAGTTCGTCCAGCTAAAGGTCCAGCAGGTGGGGCAGTGAGAAAGTAAAATGAAAGCAAGAAAGGTTTAGGGAAAGGTACTTGTGGTACCATTTCACATGACTTCTGTCTTTTAGTAAATATATAACACAGGTACGTGAATGGTTTTGAATATGCTGTAAAATATACAGTAATCTCATCTGTTTCTGATGTTCAGGCTATGAACCACCAGAGAAGAAGTATCAGCAGGCTTGGTGAAGCCCTGAGATTTGTGAAAGAAAAATCTTTAGAAACATTTGCAGAGGGACCTTTCAGGTAGACTGAGCATGTCCAACAGCTGCAGCACATTGGGAAAGGCAAAACCAGAGGGTAGGAGGAAGATCTCAATGGAGTATCTGGAATCCTGAACAAAGACCATCCACATGGTAACATTTTGTGGCAGGTCTTGTTGGTTGTTCGTTTAGGGTCCACTTAACGAGAGGGAGACAACCTCAAGAGAGAGAATTCCACAAGTGGGAGGCTACCACTGAAGAGTCCTGCCCTTAATGCACGCTAACCAAATCGTAGGCCAAAGAGAAGGGCTTCTGGGGGCCGATGTTAGGGCCTCAGCATATTCTTATTCCTATTCATTTGTGCTCACCGCGCTTTCGATGCTCCTGGCGGTCTCCCCAAAGAGCTCTGATTTGGGGTCAGCCATCTCTGGTGTGTAGAAAAGTTCTTGACCTTCCACCTCTTCCAAGATGAGAACCCCCTGGAACACTTTTGTTGCTGAAGGGAAGGGGTGGGAAGTCAGAGGAGGAGACACAAATTTGTTAGCTCAACAGAGAAGCGAACAGCATTAATGAACAACAACAACAACAGAGTATTCACAGCAAAGCAACCATAAAGAGTGTTCAGTCCCTTGGCGGGGGAGGGGAAGCGAGAAGATGGCAGTATATGGGTAGTGCCAGAGTCTGGGGTTAGTCTGGATGGGTTGGGGGTGGGGGTGTTCAGCGCTATGGAGGTTAGTATTTTGAGAATGCTGGGTCAATAAGGCGAAGGCTCCAAGTGTTTTAGAATCGGCAGAGTTTACCATACAGGTTCCTCCAAGCTCCACCCTGGATGGTGGCTGTCCTGGACTGGCTGAGTAATAAGAGAACAAGACGGTTAGCTGGAAGAAGGAATACATGTCACATAACAAAGGCTGGGGGAGTGCGGGGCTCACATGCAGAAAACGTGGGCTTCTGGGAAACTCCCAAAGGGACGGAGAGAAAGGAAAGAGGAGGCAGAAACAGCTGCCGCATGGTATTCTCCAAGAAACCACAGGAGCAAGGACCAAAAGGATCCAGGAAAGGACAAGGGTGAACGTGAGTGGCTACGGTCAGGTAAGGGTAAGGTTTAGTGGCAGCATGAGAGTACTGCCATAAACCTGTGTTTTAAAAAGGTTAAAAATTGAGGGTTGTATCCAATGCCAGTTCTACTTTTAAGATTCATTTAAGATTATGGATATAACTAACACAGGTGCATTGGTTTAAGTGGGTCTACTCCGAAAAGGGTGTGGCTGGATACAACCCTATTCAATTATTTCTGTTGCGGAAATGTGACGCCCCCTTTGCGAACGGCAGCATTTTGTTATACATACAGATTATTTCTGACACATTAACACAGCAAAACACATTTAAAAGCAGAAGAGAATTTGAGTACTCTGTATCCTTAATACACAAATGAAGGAGAAAAAGGAGACACATGTGATGAAAGCAATTCAAACATTTTACCAGCCTAATCCTCAATGTGACTTAGTGGGATTCCTATGTTTGATATCATCTCAGTCCAGCTATATGTGGTCAGCATCCTATTTCTTTCACAATATTGGGGAGGGGGATGTATTGGTGATGACGCCTCCTTTCCCTTCCGACTTCTTGTGCATGTTGAATTATGAATATATCAATTTTAAACAAGTCTTGATGGAAGACACTTATTTTCCCAGTTTTACTGATGCAACTTCCTTTTATTTTCTACCACATTTCTACTACATTTTCCAAAAGACAAAAGTAAAGATTGTTTTTCACAAAAAGCTGTTAATGCCGGGGACAGAATTTAATTTCTCAAAAAGAGAGGTGGTGGGGATTTTAAAGGTTTTACCCAGCTTAGTCCTGCTTAGAGTAGACCCACTGATTCATGTCCATTAATTTCAGCGGGTCGACTCTGAGAAGGAGTAGATTGGATACAACCCTAATTACCTGGCCATTTGCTATGCTTTTCTATTCTGAGAGTTATAATGAGAGACAAAAAGGGATGTTGACATTTGCTTCTGTAGCAATAGGGACTAGAAACTTACTTTTTGTGAAAGTAGAAGACATCAGTCCTCAAATTAAGCCATGTAGGTTTGCTGCTTCAGCTGGTCTATCCAAATGCATTATTTGGTTACATCTGTTCTTAAATTTGTGTTAGATGTTCTGCTGGGTTTTTTTTTTTGTTTTTTGCGTTTTGAAATGCTCCAATGTGCTTTGATTTGGTTTTCAATTGTGATTTTTATTAGGCTCCTTTGGGAGGAAGGGTAGCATACATTTCCCTTCAGTAAAGATAAAGCCACTTCATTTGTCCACGGGGAAATCAGGACACTCACACCTGGGAAACATTCTGATTATGAAGCTTAACCCACAGCTCAGTGGTAGCTGAGCAAAAAGTGTCCTGCCTGCTGAAGTCCCAGGCTCAATCTCTGCTCAAGTTCCAGAGGCGTCAGCCATCTCTGCTTGTCTTTCAGCAAAAACAGCCAAGAGTCTTTAAGGTGCCATGAGACATTTTGCTGTAATTGCTACTGCAGAAGAGCAGAGCTGGACTCGAGAAGCCGCTTAGGCAGATTGCTCTAGTTTTGGTATCAGGCAGAGTCAAATCTACTCAGCCCATTAGGCTGCTGTTGGCTGCCCTGTTTTCATTTCCTCTGCAGTCTCTAGGAGGGTCTGAAGCAACCTTCTTCCTCAGACGCATTGATGTTTCCATGGACTTCAAAAGAACGCCCACTCAACCCCAGGAAAAACAGGCAATGAGCAGTAGTATCACAATGGGCACGGTCAGGACTGCATTCTTTCAAAAGAATGGGGAAACACAAAGCAACCAGGCCAGCTTCCTAGAAGACATCAGTGGGATGACTGTAGCTGTCAGTCCTGCAAAGTCTAGTGCTAAGAGGGAGGCAGTTCCCTCCCCCCTATCCATTTCCTCCATAATTTTATAAATTATGATATCGCCTTTTAATCTCACCTTTTCTCTAAACTAAAAAGCCCCAGATAGTATAATCTTTCTTCCTAGGGAAGTTGCCCAACCCCCTCGATCATTTTGCTTGCTCTTTTCCAGCTCTACCATATCCTTTTTGAAGTGTGGTGACCAGAATTGTACACAATATTCCAAATGCTGACGCACCAAAGATTGGTATAACACCGTTATAAAGTTAAGAAATCAGCTCCTTCTCTAATGATCCCTTTACACCATGGTCAGACCTTCAGGAGTCTTTGGACCCAGATATTCCAGCCACCATACTGGATTCTCCCTCCTCCACTGCCTTGGTCCTCAAACCCCTCATTGTTATCCCCAAGGCCACAACAGCAGAGGAGACAAGGAGCCAGACAGGAGCTTCAGGGCAGCTGGCAAAGTGGCCCTCCAGATGTTGATGAGCTACAACTCACCTCAGCCCCAACCAAACTAGGCCAGGAGGATTTGTGCTGATCAGAAATGGGAGTCCAGCAACCTCTGGAGGGCCGTGGTTTCCCCATCCCTGGTCCAAGGGAATGTTTACATTGTCAACACTGAACGTAGGCTGAAGCAGGGTTGACTGCCATGGTTCGACTCCTAGAGAGATCTGAAGTTTTGTGAGGGAACTTAAGGCCTGGTCCCTAAAACTGAATTACTTGACCCAGGGTTCACTGGCAGTGGAGCAGTAGGTCAGGAGAAACAGGTTTGAAATGAGCTAGTCTTCAAAGGTCGCCAAGGACAGAGTAGCAATGCTGACCAAATTTCACCAAGGTGCATGGCCGTCATAACCCTGGAGTCTGAATCCGCAACACCAGGGGATGAGGGCAAGGACTTTGAAGCAGAAGAGGGCATGCACGGTCAGCCCCAGAAGCGCTTTCGGCCCCCACCCCGAGGATGTGATTCAGAGGACTCCCAGGAAAATGTGAGGCTCCCCTGCTCTATCACAACAGGAGGTTACTGAAGAAGGCTGGGTCCTTGAAGTAGAGCAGCCTCTTGAAACACAGCTGGTGCTACCGGTAAGGCTGTTCCTGCTGCTACTATATAAAGGGCTCTGTTATAGCTTGTTCCTTCCCAGAACAGCTTCAGAGCTCTGTGTTCCTGGACTTGCCTTGAATCCAACCCATACAACTGCCTTGCATTCCAGCCTGAAACCAGGTTGGGCCGTGCTGTACCTCAGAGCACAACAGTACCCTCTTTTGCAAAACTACAATTATTTGCAGAGTCCCTGGGCTGACAGTTTAACGGATTTTAAGCAGAGCTGGGATTCTGTTCCCAACTAAGGTGAGTTACGGACCACTTTGCCCATGGAAGTCAGGCTACAATTGAACAAAACTATATTTACCTGGGCAGTTGCTTCCCTCTGCATCGGCCGCAGCTGTCTTGCCATCAGAGCAGCATCCCAAGGGGGTGTTATAACACGTGGCCCTCTCTATAACTGGGGTGCTCGTGACCCTCACTTCTTCCATCTCCTCATCCCCTGCATAACAACAGGATGAAGGCTTTAAATCTTTTTGGGGGGAGAAGAAGAAATCTTAGGATTTTAAAGTTCCTATCACAAGAGGTTTCTTTGTGGACATTCTGTTGTTTTCCTTGATCAGATTCCTGCAGGACAGGTCTGTGATAAAAGGGCTACCACGTTTACTGTGAGGAAAATATTTGCAAATTTGCCTCTGAGAAGAGCCTTGCTGGGTCAGTTCAAAAGGGCTGATCTAGTCCAGCAGACTTTTCTCACAGGGGCCAATAATATAATAATAACAATTTATTATTTATACCCTGCCCATCTGGCTGGGTTTCCCCAGCCACTCTGGGCAGCGTCCAACAAAACACTAAAATACAATAACCTATTGAACATTAAAAGCTTCCCTAAACAGGGCTGCCTTCAGATGTCTTCCAAAAGTTTGGTAGTTATTTTTCTCTTTGACATCTGGTGGGAGGGCGTTCCACAGGGTGGGTGCCACTACCGAGAAGGCCCTCTGCCTGGTTCCCTGTAACTTGGCTTCTTGCAGCGAGGGAACCGCCAGAAGGCCCTTGGCGCTGAACCCCAGTGTCTGGGCAGAATGATGGAGATGGAGGCACTCCTTCAGGTATACTGGACCGAGGCCAACAAGATGCCCCAACGGGAAGGCCACAAGCAGGACACAAACACCACAGCAAATCTTGCTGGAATAGCCAATGGCCCATCATAGTCCACCATCCTCTTCTCACAGTGACCAACCATGATGGGAAGCTTGCTAGGTGGACAATGAGAGCAACTCTCCCCACTTATGATTCCCAGCAACTGGTATTCAGGGGCATTCTGCCTCCAACATTGGAGGGGAAATATAGCCTTAAGTGGCTAGTAGCCATTGAGAGTCTTGCACTCCAAAGCCACACAGACAAGAAACTTGCTGTGTAGGGCCCAACCAGACCCTGGTAGTCACATTTTTTTTAAAGAAAAACTTGATCAGCAAAGCCAGCCTAAAAATGTGGTTCCCCCCTTCCAGAGACATGGTCTTCTCCACAGTGGCACCCAGATTACAGCATACCCTTTTAGGTATAAAATGCATGGGAGAATGCATTGCCAAGTCAATACGACCCCTTTGCATGGTCCTCAGGCAACAAAGAACTGACATCAAAACGGCGCAGCCAGCTTACCGGTGGAGCTTGTGCCACTGCCTTCTTGGTCTCCACTGATGCCCATCTCTGGGTCCCCACTGCCTTCTGCGCTGCCTGGCTCAACGTAAGCCGGCTGGCTGGTGACTGGGACAACCGGGGCAGTCGACAGAGGTCGGATTGTGGTCTGGCGGACACCATGCGTGGTCCAAGCAGTTGTGGCTGGGCGAGGGGAGGTGCTGATCCGTCGCGTGACTGGGTGGCTTTGTGGGGAAGCCTTGACTTCAAAGTGCTGGGAGCTGCCTGGCGTCCTGGGCAGCTCAGGAACCTGGGGGGTGGCTTGAGGGGTTGGAGGGAGAAGGGATCCCAAGGTTGCAGGTGGTGTAGCGTGGCTGGCATGAGTGATGGATTCTGCAGGGAAAGCAAAAGGAAGGCAGTGGTTAAGAGGCAGGCCAGGACCAGTCAGGCCTGCAGAACACATCACCTGCCAAAGCTGGCTCAGTCTACAAGGCACATATGGGGACAGAGAAGTGGGTGAATAAACCTCATGGGTGCTGCTGTCTGTAGTTTGCAAAGCACTTAGTAGGCTATCATAGGAACGATCTCCACTGAGTGGCTCTCCAGGGTTCCAGACTGGAGATCTCAGGGACTAAACATGTGACCTCTTGCATGCAAAGCAGGCACTCTACCACTGAATGAGGGGCCTTCCCTACTTTTCTGATTAGTGACAAGTTTGCATGTGTGACACATGGTGCTTCTTCATCGCCATGTTAAAACTGGGGCGAAATAGTTCTTTTAGTGGTGGTGCCATCAAGACTTTGGGGTACCTGTCCAGGGCCCCACTGGGCAGAAGGGAGCAGGAGGGACCTCAAATACAGTAGGATGTGCTGACTGCATGTTGGAGTGGGTGAAGTAATGCACTTTATTATTTAAAGACATACACACATACCCTGATACACAAAAAATGGCCACGGAGTCAAGAGTCTAAAATGACTTAGCTCCACTGCTGATTGTGAGATAACAGATTTTCAAAGCACGCCTTTGGAATTTGAGACCTGCTCCCATACCAATTTGTTTGCAACTCAAGTGAGTCCATCAGATTGGCTTGCATATCACATGCCAAAATCAATAACCTCTCATCAGGCACCAAGGCTCAAAAGAGTGTATATATTTGCTCTCTTTTGTTTCAGAACAAATCTGATATCTGGCTTTTTGACAATTACAGGGTCGAAAAACCTGAAGGCTCGTCATTAAGATTTGAGCCCTGCTTATTACATTCACACAACATCGGAAGGCTGAATAGCTCCCAGACCTTAACTCAGACCTTGACGGCAGCTTTTGACATTTGGATCTTTCCACTGGTGTTTTTTTAAAATGGACATTTTTAGCTCTGGATCTGTCTCCTGCCAGCCCCAACCAGCATTGCCAATGGGCAGCGATGATGGGAGTTGTAGCCCAACATCAGAAAGGTCACAGTATCCCCATTCATGTTTTGTGAGGACCTACTGGGTCTACAAGGCAGGTTACAAAGGTAAAAATAAATATATAGTCCTGTGTCCATTTTAGCTGGTCCATAACCCCACAACTGCATCCCCAGCACCCCTGGTAATCATAACTGATTGTCATTAGTAGTTAAAAAGAGCTGTTTAAAAATTGATGCCTGAGTTTGATCCCCACCCCACCCCCCCTGTCCCTTTTGTCTTGTGTGTCATTTTTTTAAAAATATAGATTATAAGCCTATAGGCAGGGAATGTCTTGTTTTACCTGGCTGCATATAAACCACTGTGGGACCCTTTATGGCTAAAGAGCAAGGTGCAAATGAAATCAATCAGTCAATCGTCCCCAAGTTCCTATCTATCTTTCTATCTCTCTATTAATGAATTAAATTTATATGCCAACTTTTCCTCCAAGGAACTCAAGGTGGTATACGTGGTTTCTCCCTCCCCATTTTCTGCTCACAACATCCCCATGAGGTAGGTTAGGTTTTGAGATGGTGACTGGCCCACGGTTATAGCTTTGTGGCTATATGGGAATTTGAACCCTGGCGCCCCAAGTCCAGGTTCAGCACTCTACAACCATTACGCCACTGCCCAAACAGGAAGCTTGACATGGTGCTCATGTATTTACCTTGGCACTGGCCGAAGTGCTTCACCTCTATGACCTGCCCTTGTCGGCAAGCAATGGTCCTCAGCTGGCACTGGTCACCATAGGTCACTCCGTCCGAGCCGCAGACCTAGGATAGTTGATCAGATTTAATATTTGTAATTCTGCTTTTCCACAGCAACTGTGTTGAGATCAAAGCAGCACTCAGTAATAATAGGATTAAAATTAAAGGGGGCCATCACAGTCATTATAGCCATATCAAAAACACAATAAGGCAGAAAGCAAAACAATTAATCAAAACAATTAATCCAATGGCTGCTGAGCATCAGCCCTGAGCCTGTTGACATGTGTGTGGTGTGTGAATGAGTGAGAGTGAAACAGATAATGGCACTTCAGACTCATAGAGTTGGAAGGGACCCTGAGGATCATCCGGTCCACTGCAGGAATATGCAGCTGTTCCTTACAGGGATTTAACCTGCAACCTTGGCGTTATCAGCACCGTGCACTAACCAGCTAAGGGAGCTGGGCATGTTTAGCCTGGAGAAGAGGAGGTTAAGGGGTGATATGGTAGCCATGTTCAAATATATAAAAGGATGTCACATAGAGGAGGGAGAAAGGTTGTTTTCTGCTGCTCCAGAGAAGCGGACACGGAGCAATGGATCCAAACTACAAGAAAGAAGATTCCACCTAAACATTAGGAAGAACTTCCTGACAGTAAGAGCTGTTCAACAGTGGAATTTGCTGCCAAGGAGTGTGGTGGAGTCTCCTTCTTTGGAGGTCTTTAAGCAGAGGCTTGACAACCATATGTCAGGAGTGCTCTGATGGTGTTTCCTGCTTGGCAGGGGGTTGGACTCCATGGCCCTTGTGGTCTCTTCCAACTCTATGATTCTATGATTCTATGAACTGAGCTATCCAGGTTCTCCAGTGGAGAGGCAATAGGGATGCTCCTCTGCTGATACAACAGGGACAGAGATCAAAGCCCAGTAGGATTTGGGGGGTATAGGAACATAAAAGTGTAAGAACATAAGAAAAACTTGCTGGATCAGTCCATTGGTTTATCTCATCCAGTATCTTGTTCCCACAGTAGCCAACCAGGTGCCTGCAGGAACGCTCAAGTAGGGCCCAAGCGCCTCCTGTGGTTTCTAGCAACTGATATTCAAAAACATTACAGCCTCTGACTGTGAAGGCAGAGTATAGCCACTGTGGCTAATAGCCACTGACAGCCTTTTCCGACAATTGTCTTTTAAAGCCATCCAAGTTGGTGGCGATCACCACCTCCTGAAGTAGCAAGTTTCATGATTTAACTATGCACTGAATGAAGAAGTACTTTCTTGGCAACAGCTAACACGAGAAGAGAGGGCAGTGGAAGGTGAAGCAAGGTCAGGTTGTAATAAGACCGCAGGTGACTCGAGTTCAGCTGTAAATAAGCTCATCTGTTTCCCCAATCTGTAAAATGGGAACAATAAATTCTAGGAGTTGTCTCCCGTGTGATGTCCTAGTCAGAAAAGACTCACTGAAATTAATGACATGACTAGCTTAGATCTACTAATGTCATGGGTGGGTGGGTGGGTGTCCTACAAATGGACACAATTGTGTCTACTTACCTTGGTCATGTTGGCCTCCGTGCAGAGTGGAGATGGGCACTCACAGTGTGCAAAGCCATTTACTTCCACGCAGGATGCCCCAAACTCACACACCATTTCAGTGCAGGACGAGGGTGCAGATGGGTCTGAGTAGGGTAGGATAAATAACAGTAGAGGCATGGCATGAAAACTCATACACCTGGATTTTGCCTAACATTTGGTAGGTCTATCTTTGCAGATGATGGAGGCGGCATGCACACCACACATCTAAGCAGTGGGGAAGTGGTCTGGGGTCACGGGAGGTCACTGTTTCTGCAGCAGGGTCCCTGTCTCTAGCATCCTAGAGCTGCCCAATCTGCACGAAAGGGGAGCTTCTTTGCCACTGTATGCCCCCATGCTAAGCATTTAGGAACACTGAAAGCACAAGGTGCTTCCGTTTCAAGAGAGTGGTGTGCAAGTTCTGTTATATAGGATGGAGCTACATGGGAAGCACAACTTAAGCCCCTCCCCCCCCGAAAGAAGATACTGGAGCACTCCAAATCCTTTGTCCATGTACGTGCACATGCTGAAATAGTAGATCTAGCTGAAAAGCAATACATGGAGACTTGCATTAATTGTTGCAATGCACCCCTAATTAATATTGTATCATCTTAGAAGGGTGTGGTTGTGACTACCATGAAGGGACCTTGCACTTCTGATTTTGCCATTACACTGCTGCATTTATAAAACACATTTAAAGCACATGACTTCCCCCCAAAGAACTGTAGTTTGTTAAGAGCGCCAGGAATCCTAGGATTCTCTGGGGGAAGCAATGTGCTTTAGGATGTGTGGGGTGCACACAGCCAGAGAGGTGTTAAAGCCATATTCACAAACAGTTGTATTATACCGCAATCTTGGGTTTGAAGAAAGCAACCCCTCCCCGCTCACCTTTCTCGCAGCCAGACATTCCCAGCTTGCTTCCGTTGGGACACTGGTTGCATTTCATGCCAGTGATGCCGGTTTTGCAGGAACACAAGCCTGTCATCTGCTCACAGTCATCGCGCACCGAGCCCACGGGATCACAGTGGCAAGCTTCACAGGAAGGCAACAGGATGGGAAGGAACAAACTGAATATATGACACAGAAATCCCCCCCCCTCACTCTGGCCCCATCCATTTAAAGCTCTATGATACTGCTTTAAACAGCCATGGCTACTCCCCTGGGAACTGTAGTTTGCTAAAGGTGCTGAAAATTGTTAGGAGGCACACACACACACCTCTACTCTTCACCGAGCTATAATTCTCAAGTGGTTTAAAAATCACTCTCCCTCTTCCCAGGGAAGTCTGGGAATTGTAGCTCTGCGAAGAGAACGGAGGGGTGTTTGAGGCCCCTAACAACCCTTAGCGCACTGCCATGACAATGCATCATTTAACTTATAGATTTCACGAAAGTTTTAAAGGGAAATGGTAACAAATGCCAGTGGGGGAAAGTACATCAAATGCCAAGAGACCATTCCCTCTTGCTATGTGCTCCACTCCACCACCAACTGAAAATATCAGGCAGTAACAATGAGAGGGGGCTACTGCCTTCCTGCCCCACTTGTGGGCTTCCCAGAAGCACCTGATGGACCCACTGTGAGAGAAACAGAACTCTGGACTATATGGCTTTTGTTCTCCTCCAGCAGGGCTCTTCTTGTTCTTTTATGTATTCAATATATCCTTTTATTTATTAAATATAATATCTTTATCAATCCCGCCCTTTCTCCCAAAAGAGCCCAGAGTGGGGGTGAGGGCAAAAATTCTGTGATTTTTAAAAAAAGACAATTTAAAATAAAACAAAAACTTATTTAAAAACCTCTAAAACACAATAAAAAAATTAAGAACAGATGCAGCCAAACATGAAGAGTTTTCATCAGGCCACTAAAAGGGTACAGTGATGACGCCTGCCTTATATCAATGGGCAGGGAGTTCCACAAAGTACAGGTTCTGCCACACTAAAGGAATGATTCCTAAAGCGTCACAACAGTGCTTCAAAAGTGTGGTTTGGATGTGACTATCATTTGTCATGACTGGATAGGAACTGCCATCTGTGTGGCATTTGTGAAATGCAAACCTCAAAAATGTTTACGTATGAGTTAAGGCCACCTCTGATGTTCTTAATGGGCTGCATGGATAGTTGAGGTCAACATGGAGGGCCATGTATATAGCTGGGTGCAGATCAACAATAACTCACAAGGTGTCAGCGAAGTTAACTCTTTATTCAAAGAAACAAAACAGCTCAGGCCTAGTAAGAACAGCAACTCCCCAGTAGTTCTTTCCCCAATGAGGCAGTTGCAACCTGAGACCTCGCCGCCTGATCTGTCTTTGCTCTGCCCTCTTCATACTTCTGCAGGTTCTGGGAGACCAAGGGGGAGGGGAGCTGATTACAGCTGGAGGGGGAGACTCCTTGGATTCATCATTAGCCTGCCTCATCTCTGCCTTTTGCGCCCCCTTTCTCTCCAGCCTCCACTTCTGCCTCTGATTCCGGACTGCTGTCTGCCACAGCTTCTTCCTGATCACTTAATCCTGTTGCCTCTTCAGCTTCTAGCACCTCCTCCTGCTAATCTGCTCCCTCTTCTCCCTCTGACCACTCATTGTCATCCCATCACCAATCTCCTGCCTCTGAGTCTTCTTTCCTTGGGGGTTCCCTAGCTGGTGCCTCCCACCATTCCTCTGCACCCAGCTAGTCTTGTAAAACTTCCAATCATGACCCCAAATTAAAGGGCATATGAGCACAAATGCAGATGTTCTTGGCTCTATCTCTAGGCACACCAGACAGGCAAATCCTGACTGCAACCCCACCCCCACCCCCAATGAATTTCCCAGCTCTCTGTTGAGCGTTTAAGAAGGGAATGGGAGGGAGAGGGGCATAAAGTTATAAGACAAAACCACTTATTGTCTGAAAATTCTCAACGGAAAACAAAACTCTCTGGTTCATTTTGCAGACAGCGGGTTCCTTTTGAGAAGGGACAGCTGGGTTTGGGATGGTGGAGGATTCATCAATCCCCTTCCAGTCGTCAGTTCCAGTGGTTAATGAGTGATGCCATTAGATGCACACATCCCAATTCCCAGCGTGATCTTATTAGCTCTTAAGCCCACTGTGAGCGTGGGCTTTTATAACTTTAATGAGGTTACACTTGTTCTCAGCACCCAGGATGGAACCCAAGAGTCTCAACTCCCAGTTCAGTGCTGAACTCTGAGGAAGGGCTTGTTGTTTTTAATCGCTGGGATGGATAAAGCCATCTCCATTTGAGGAATGACTGCTTCAGAACAATTCGGATCCATCGCCCAAGAGAGAAAGGAAGAGGGGGATGGTATCACTATAATAATCTCTCTCTCTCTCTCTCTCTCTCTCTCTCTCTCTCTCTCTCTCACACACACACACACACACACACACACATACACACAATTCTTTGTTGTTTGCTATCCTTTCCAAATAACTCTTCTTCCCATGATAATTCCGCCCTCTCCCCGCTCACCACCTTATCGATTCCTTTGCTTTTGTCTCCAATGGAGCTTGAAATTAACACAGCCTTCCCCTGCCTCCACTTCTCTCTCTCTCTCTCTCTCTCTCTCTCTCTCTCTCCCCTAACCCCACCACCACCACCACTTGCCCTATCGCAGTTCACTTCCTTATTTGCACAGAGGAATAGTCTCAATACAGATCTGGGGAAAGTGATCAAGACTGGGCTGTATCCCTTGCCCCAATTTCTCAACAGAAATATAAGGGGCCATCTGGGGTGTCAAAGGAGGGGTGGAAAATGGAAGACACTGGTGTTGGGGAACAGAGAGTTGGGTTTTTAGCTAGGGGTGAGCAGAAGGAAAACTGCATTCCACCAGCAAACTACTGGACTATTGGCCTGGAGTCTAAATTAACCCAACCAAAAGTTACTAGTCTGCAATTTTTTACTCTGAAGAATGGACAGTACATGTCATTGGCCCCAGCAACAACCAGGATTCAGAGTTGGGTGCTAAGGAGCTAGAGTGGGTTCTTATCCCTGAAACGGAATACGTGGACCAGGAGCCCCCTGAACCCAAGGCCGCAGCACTAGTGCCCATAGAACTGGAAGCCAATAAATCCTCAGTTCACTTCTGTGTTGGAGCACAAGTTGCACTGCTCACTAGGAGCTCTCCTTGGTGCTGAAGCAGCCTGCCTGCCTTGCTGTTTTGCACTGTGGGCTCCTACACTGGACAAGGATAGGACAGAGCACTGCTTGCTGCTGAGTGAGAAGAAGGTAGAACACCCTTCTCCTTTGTACCTAGCAAAGGAATGCAGAGGGCTGCCAGAGGAGGGGTAGAATGCTGTCTGCCTCTTCTGCACCCCACTCACCTAGTCACCTATGGTGACCAGAGTTAGGCAAGTGGCGACCTTTTAAGTTGTGGTACCCGGTCAAGAAAGCTTACCTGGCACCTCCTCTCATAACCACTAGGTGGAGCCTTTTTAATTCCCCCTCTCCTTTTTAAGGCACTACTTAACTTGGGTTTTACTATGCTGTTGTGTTTATATAGTGTTTGGTGTGTCAGACTGGAAAGTTGTAGCAATTCGAATTCCCCCCCCCCCCCGAAGCTCACTGTATGGCTTTGGGACAGCCATCATATCACTTAACCTAAGCTATCTCACAGGGATGTTGCTATGATAAAATGGAGAGGAAAGGGGGTAAGAACCACACAAGCCTCCTTTAGCTCCTTGGAGTAAAGAAAAGGATATAAATGTAAGAAATAAAATTAAATAAAACATTGATATAGTTATTTGTATGTGCGAATCTGTTCTTTTTGTTTTATTGTTTTTAATTTCGTATCACTGCAAGTTGCTCTGGAAGTAGATACTCTGAAAGCTATTTGTTGTTGTTCCACATTAATAAATGTAAATGTAGCATGGTGGATGGTTCATCAATTTTACTGAGCCTTCAGCCACGTGTCACCTCAGCAATAAGAACTAAAAGCTTATGAATTGGAAGGCTGAAGTCTACAGGAAAACCTAACACCTTCAAGCTAGGAACAAAATGTAGGTTGATTCCTATTCAGTCAGCTGGCAAAATATTCATTTCTACAGCTGGAGACAACAGGCGGGATTAAATTTGGGGCTTCTGCTAACATCTGGAGGAGAGCAAGAATACATTTCTCATGGGGACTACTACTAACATCTGGCTAAGTGAAACCCAAAATGGTTATTACTAACATCTGGAAAAGAGTGTGTCGGGTTTCTCCCATGGCCAGCATCTGGAAGGCATCAGAACAAATTTCTCTACCATCTGGAGGAAAGGAAAGGTATGTTTTTGCAGAACATTATTATTAGAAGGGGATTGGAGGGGGAAAGCTTCCACTTAACATCTGGAGTTTTCAACTCCCATGAACTAACAAGACGGAATTGGTCAGATCAGCTTCCTCCAGCCTGTTGACAGGGATTTGTGATTTCCCTTGCCGCAAGGCCTTCTCCACATCTTACAAGCACAGGCTCATCTGTTTCAAATTAACACACAAGTTGAACCTAAGGCAGACCTTTTGTAAATCTGGCTACGTGCTGCAACTCTTTGAAAAACGACTTCATGCCACATACAGTGGAAGTGACCTGACCTCCAGACCTGGACGTTGTTATTGCTCACAGATTTGGTCTTGCATGGCAAGGGCATGGAGCCTGTCAGCTTCCAAGGGGGGTTTGCTCCTTGTATGACTGCCAAGGCCAAAACAGTCTGAAAATGAGCAGACCTCAGACCAAGAGCATGGGAGTCTGCTGATGGCAGCAGTAATCCAAAATATCCGGAGGGCACCAGGTTGGAGGCAGCTGTTCTAAGGTCTTAGGCAGGTCTTCCCCAGCCCAACAGGGAGATAACCTTCTGCATGCAAAAGACAACTGGATATGTGAAACTGCCTTATATCAAGTCTCATGGATCCAATTAGCTTCATATTTTAAAGCACCTAATGGCCTGCCACATGGAAAATAGAGCAAGCTTGTTTTCTGCTACTCCACACGGCAGGACCCAAACTAATGAATTCAAATTACATGAAAAGAGATTTCTGCATTTCAGTGGATTGGCCAAGATGACCCTCAGGGTCCCTTCTAATGTTACAATTCTATGATTCTGTGAATCGTTAGGAATAACTTTCTGACAGTAAGAGCTGCTTGACAGTTGAACGGACCCCCTCAAAAGGTGGTGGACTCTCTTTCAGTGTTTTAAAAATAGTCATCTGTCAGGGATTCTTCAGCTGTGATTCCTAAAATTGGACTAAACGACCCTTGGGGTACCTTCCAACTCAAAAATTCTATGATTTACCATCAGACCCTTTTTTTTATATGGAGGTGAACCTGGGATCTTCTGCATGCAAAGGGCCTGATTTACTATTGATCTACTGCACCTTCCCAAGAGCATGCGATAAAAATGCAACGTCAACATTCACTCTGCCACCAAACAGCTTTGCTGATGCTGGGCAGGAGTCATTCAAACCTCCAGGATCTCCTGGCAAAAATTTCCCCTTCGTGGTTGAGACTGCAATACTCACGGGTACAGCCACTCTTGCTGTCGGTGACAATGCCACGGAAGTTCCAGAAGCCTGGCTCACAGCGGTCGCACTTCAGGCCCCCCACGCCAGGTTTGCAGGAGCACTGCCCCGTGGCAGGGTCACAACTTCCTCCATAGGAACCGTAGGGGTTACAGTGGCAGGTACCTGCAAAAGACGGGTAGGAGGTCAGATATGTTTAACAACATAAAAGGAGCCCTGCTGGATCAGAGCAAAAGCCCATCTAGTTATAAGAGCTTCCAGTTTCTCAGTGGCGAGCCGGATGCCCATGGGAAACACACAAGGCGGACCCAAGTACAGTGGTACCTCGGGTTAAGAACTTAATTCGTTCCGGAGGTCCGTTCTTAACCTGAAACTGTTCTTAACCTGAAGCACCACTTTAGCTAATGGGGCCTCCTGCTGCCACCGGAGCACGATTTCTGTTCTCATCCTGAAGCAAAGTTCTTAACCTGAAGCACTATTTCTGGGTTAGTGGAGTCTGTAACCTGAAGTGTATGTAACCTGAAGCGTATGTAACCCGAGGTACCACTGTACAAGAGCACTCTCTCCTTCTGAAGCTTCCAGCAACTGTTATTCACAGGCCTTACTGCCTCTGACTGTGGAGGCATGGCACAGCCATTGTGGCTGGTCCAGCACCCTGTTCTCACAGTGGCCACGCAAGATGCTTCTGGGAAGCCTCAAGTCAGGATCTAACATCCAATGGGATACCCCCACTTATGATTCCCAGCACCTGGAATTCAGAGAAACACTGCCTGGAGATACAACATAGCCGTCTCAGCTAGTAGCCGCTACCTTGCATTCTACAAATCTACTTGCCAAGGACAAACACCCAAAGCAAAACACTTAAGCAGCACACAGATCCTGTCCCCCAAGTTCTGCAGAAGCTGAAGTGAAGATCAGAAAACAGCAGAAACTCTCTCAAATGGCTTGGAAGAGACCCTGCTATTTCCTCGAAACCCTGGGACATGTGAAAGTAGGTTTTGCCTCTCTCCTGAGTCCTTTAGAGGAAAAGAGGGCTTTGTGCAGATCACAAATAACAAATAGCTAGTATATCATGCCAACCTTTGGAAGGCCTCAAACATAGTGACTGAGAAGAAAGAAATGGAGATGGGAAAGAACAGTGGTAGGTGTGGAAATGTTTTGTATATGCTTGCAAATCAACAAAGGACACAGAAAAGCCACAGGATTCAGGTTCCTAATAATCTGAGCTTTCTTTCATATTTTTAAAAAATGAACGAGTTTCTGTGACCTATCTAAATTATGCAGGATTGTGTGATTGTCTTATTTTATACAGCATCTTAGTTTTATTTGCTTTCCATAATTTATAATGTGGGGCTGGAGAGCAGTGGAGCAATGCCGTTGTGCTTTATTCAGTCTCTTCTCTAGCTGGAAGCTCAGCCAGATGGGTGGGGTAGAATAATAATAATAATAATAATAATAATAATAATAATAATAATGAAATCTGCCTGATTCTGAGTGAGAGCATTGGTCCATCTAGCTCAGGATTGTCTACAATGACTGGCAGGGGAACCCCAGCATTTCAGACAAGGAGTCTTTCCCATCACATACTGCCTGATCCTTCTAGTGGAGGTGCTGGGGATTGAATCTTGGACTTTCTGTATGCAAAGGAGATGATGTACCATTGAGCTAAGGCAACACTGAGTTGCCTCCCAACACTTTCTTTGCCACGATAAGCACTGAAAACTGGTGGAGGAGGAACAGGAGGAGGAGAAGGACAAAGAAGCTAATAACAACAATCTGGGACTCACAGAAAGCTGAATTCTATGTCCACTATCACATTCCATATTTCTCCTGTGAAATTGTTTCTTGAGAAATACTAGCAATTGAAACAAAACAGTACGTGGTTTTTAAGGAACTCTACTTTTCAAGCTGTAAGATTTTGTAAGGCTTTCCCTCTTCCATCCTTGTTTACTTTCTGCCCCGCTATGTGGAGCTGCTCTCTCGCACAATGTCAAAAAGAGATTGTTCTCAGATTTCATCGGCTTATTGGCATGCAAAACTTCCTAGCCAAGGTCCATCTGCTCCTTGCTGTCTGCATGCAAATTCCCAGCTGTTGGGAATCAAATGTGGATGCACCCGCGGTCCAAACCTCTGTCTGTTCCTCTATGGGAGCAGGTACAAGAACACTGGATCCTGGGCAGATCCATTCCCCTTGAAGCTGCTCGCTCTGAGGCAGGAGGCCAGAAAGAGATTCTTGGACAAACCAAAGTGGCTTATGTGACGCTGAATGTTTTCCTTCCATTGCAGGAAAACACTAGAGGGGGGGAAATTATTGCAGAAGCTGGCCGCAGGGAATAAATCTGAGTCCTGCAGCACAGTTTTCAGGCCGGTGATTACATCTTGATTTATACCCCCTGCTGTGGACGCAAGGGCATGAGCGAGACACAAGTTAAAGAGAGGTTTGATTCAAGACACAGCAAATAAACTTTAGGAAGGGGGCGCAAATGGAGCTGGCTTGACAAACGGGGAAGTGATGCCTAACGCCATGAGCAATAGGTATGAATGACTGGGGAAAACTGGGTTGCTCTGAACCTGATGATCATTGCTTTTCCTCTTGTCCTTTCCAGGGCTTCTAAGATCTCACAACGCAACACCTGGATGTTTTTAAGCTCACCTTCACAGCTGTGGGAATTCCAAGCCTAGAGGATTGTCACTGCCCCTTTCCCCACACTCCATTCCACCTTCCATTAAGGCAGAAGATCTCAAGGTGGGGAAGTCCTATGCTAGTTTCTGCAAACGGGAAAATAGGAAGGTGTCTTATAATGAATCAGACTATTGGCCCATCTAGCTCAGTACTGTCTACACTGACTGGCAGTGGCTGTCTAGGGTTTTAAGAAAAGGAATCATTTTCAGCCCTACCTGGAGATGATGGTGCCTGAATGTGGGACTTTATGCACCCAAAGCAGATGCTGTACCATAGACCTACGGGTACTCGTATGGTTAGGGACCTGTCTTATGCTGAGTCAGATTGTTGGGCAATCTAGCTCAGTACTGTCTACACTAACTGGCAGCAGCTCTGCAGGGTTTCAGACTTGGTCCTCTCCCAGCCCTACCTGGAGATGCCAAGGATTGAACCTGGGACCTTCTGCACAAGAAGCAGATGCTTTAACCACTAAGCTATGGCCTTTCCCTGTAATATGCAAACCATGGGGACACAGAAGAAATGCACAGGCCTAAATGGCATGTAGCACCACACACTGGCCATTACAAGGACCATCATCACCTAAAAAAACAGTAATAATTAATAAAAATGATGAAATAGAGCAGAGGCAGCCAGCTTGTTGACCTCCAGGTGTTGCTGGAGCTATAGCTCCCACCATCCTTGGCCGCTGGTCATGCCGGCTGGGGCAGATGGAAGTCAGAGTCAAGCAACAAGCGGAGGGCACTGCACTGGCTATCCCTGATCAAGAGCAATGGCTTTTGAACGGCTGGGATTCTGCAGATGTTCCTCAATTAAGTGATCAATTACAGCAGAAAAGCTTCCTTGAAAAAGAGCTCTCGCCCTCCTACTGCCAATCATCTCCTAAGCCACGTTTCTAATCCTTATTATGTTCCGGGCACGTTCTAGTTCATGCAGGGTGAAAAGTGAGGCTTGACAAGCCTGGCCGGAGTCTGATGTCAACTGAGTATGCAGCCTGGAACACTCCCCACAATGCCCCTGCCATACCCTGCACTTTTTGTGGCAGGTTATGGTGAAGGCTTCTTAGAGCCAACAAGTTTTTAAATGGCTCCTTCACAGACACCTAGCTTTGCAACTCTCACAAAGAGACATGTCGTATAAGATAGGTGTCAGGAGTGTGTGCAGGAGCCAGGCCCTGTGACCAGTAGGGCTTCACAGGACTGGGGCCTTCCTAAGTTTGTTCTGGAGAGGCAAGGCGCGGTTGCACAGGTGAGGCCGCTTGGTAACTCACTGCACCTGGTGGCAAGAGCCGGGAAGGGATATAAGGTCAGCATTTCCCTTCAGCTCTTTGCCACAGCAACACGTTTCCTGCCTTGCTGCATTTGGCTTCTTGCTTCCTGGTCCTCAGACCTTGGCTTCCTGACTCTCAGACCCCTGGCTTCTGGACTCTTGCTCCTGCTCCCACCCTGGCATCTTACCCCCAGTCCCGACATCCTCAGCCAGGACTTCAATTGCACATAGACTGGACCGTGACAGTAGGTCTGCCTTATTATCCGAATATTGCACATTAAGGTGGGTGGCATGGTATGGAGCGGTGCAAGATAATGCATTGCTGGAACCCATCTGGTGCATCAGAACATAAGGAGAGCTAGCTGGATCAGGCCAGCAGCCCGCCTGGTCCTCTTCTCGCAGTGGCCAACTAGATGCCCATTATGGGAGACCTGCAAGCAGGACCTGAGAGCAAGAGTCCTCTCTCCTCCCTTGCAATTCCCAGCAACTGGCTTCAGGAGCATATTGCTTCTGACAGCGGAGGTAGAATGAAGCCATCATGGTTAGCAGCTACTGACAGCCTTGTCCTCCATGAATTTATATAATCCTCTTTTAAAGCCATCCAAGTTTGTGGCCATCACTGCCACTCGTGGAAGCGAATTCCAAAGGAGGAACTTTCTTTGGTCTCTCCTGAAATCTCCCAACGTTCTGCTTCATTCCCTGAATTCTAGCGTTATATGAGAGAGGGGGGAAACCTTTTCTCTCTCTCTCTCTCTATATATATATATATAAATTTCTGTTTTACAATTTAAACTACTCATTTTTACATCCTTAAGATATTGATGACTTCCCTTTGTCTCTTTCCATGGTTTATTTTACATATCATAAATCCCTGCATATTTTACAGAAACTATACCATTCAGTATTCCATTATTACATCCATCGTAACTTATTTGCACTGTTGAATTGACATCTTTCTGCAGGGCCTGCAAGACAGAGCTGTTCCATCAGGCCTTTGGCCAGGGCACAGCCTGACTCCCTCCTTTGGCAATTTTCACAGAACTCTAACTCAATGGTTGCCATCAATTTGATTTGAATTAATTTTATAATGAATTGATTTTAGAATGTTGTATTATTTTATTGTTGTCGGCTGGGAAGGGCGGGATATACAGTAGTGCCTCGCAAGACGAAAAGAATCCGTTCCGCGATTCTCGTCGTCTAGCGGTTTTTTCGTCTTGCGAAGCAAGCCCATTGATTAGCGCTACAGCGGTCTAGCGGCTTTCCCTGATCAGCTGTTAAGCGGGTTTTTCAGCGGAACAGCTGATAGGCGGCTTAGGAAAAGGGGGGGGGAGCGAAAAAAACCAGCGGGGACGCGCAAGATTTTTTCGTCTTGCGAAGCAACCCCATAGGGAAATTCGTTTTGCGAAGCGCCTGCAAAACGGAAAACCCTTTCGTCTAGCGGGTTTTCCGTCTTGCGAGGCGTTCGTCTTGCGGGGCACCACTGTAAATAAAATTTATTATTATTATTATTATTATCATTATCATCATCTTAATGCTGCCAGCGTTTTCAGCTGTACACAGTTATTTCCCATATATTCAATAAACATTTTCCAATCTTCTCTAAAAGTATGTTCTTCTTGTTCTCTTATTCATTTCATTTTTCATTTTATTGCATTAGCCGTGTGGCCATAGCATGATATACATTGAGATAACAACATAAAAGAGGGGTGGGGAGGTAAAGGTAAAGGTAGATATCGTCCTGGGCGATTACTTAAACAAAAAAACAAAAACAAAAAAAAGTTAAGTCTGCAAGCTGTGTATATTCTTGCCACTCTTCTTTGGTTGGGACCTCACTCGTTTTCCATTTTGGAGCTAACAAAACATGGGCCACACTAGTGGCATACATAAATAACCTTTTTTTTTTTTTGAAACCAGGGAATTTGTCTGAATTATCCCCAACAGAAAGGACTCTGGTTTGGGGGGGAAAGTACTTTTAAACATTTTTTTTCAATTCATTATGGATCATTTCCCAATACTCATTTACTCTTTTACAAGCCCACCACATATGAAAGAATGTTCCCTAAACCTCTTTGCATCTCCTGGAGATGCAAACAGGGAAAACCTTTTCTCTATCCACTTTCTCCATGCCATGCAGAATTCTGCACATCTCTTATCTTCATGTCTTCTCATACAGATCTTTGCTCTAAACCAAAAATAGGAGAAGCAGCTCCAAATGTCGTAACCTTTCTTTGTAGAGGAGTTGCTCCACTCCGCGGATCGTTCTGCTTGCCCTTTTCTGAACCTTAATAGCAGAGATGAGACCCAAATCATGTCTCAGTCTCTTAGTGGCTACATTGCATAAGCAGTCAGTGTGGCACCATGAGAGAAGCCAGCCAGCCCCTCCCCGCTGCCCACCCTTACTGGTGACCTCTGTGACTCCACAGCCCAGGAGCTCCCGAGCGATTAAAGCTGCTTTCAGAACGCTTCCTCTTATTAAATTATATGGCGCATGAAATGATTCTACATCCCCAATCAAGACTGCCTCTTCTCGGCACGCTCGCCTACGATGGCCACAGACCAGCCGATGCCCTAATGGATACCCGTGAACCAGCTGGCTGTCAGCCTCAGCTGTTAAAAATGTTGCTAATGCTTTCTCATCTCGTTAGGTTAAAGAGCCGTCTCCGGCTAATTATTTTATAAAATATTAATAAAACCTTCGCGGATGTGGCCGGCTGCGGCGAAGAGGAAGGGGGCCCTGAAACTGGAATGCACCCAGTTTAAAACACTGGGCACATTCTGAGGTTATAGGAAAGGGAGGGAGTCAAGGCAATGAATGCACACATCACCCCCTCTAATGGCAAACTCAGACAATGAGCGCCTGCAGGAATGTGCTCAGAATGGGACTACAAATCCAGAGTTCTCCCTCTCCAGGCACAAGAGGCGAGCAGGTTGTGCTCAGCATCATCCCCCGGAATTGGCAGATCTCTGGACTGGACAGGCTTGATGTAAATATCAGGATCTAGTCTCCTGCTTTTGCCTGAGCTCCAAGCAAGATCTTCTGCCTCCTGCAATCAGCTCCTTCTGCATTAGAGGTGCTGCTTTTGAATTATGGTGCTGGGGGAGACTCTTGAGAGTCCCATGGACTGCAAGAAGATCAAACCTATCCATTCTGAAGGAAATCAGCCCTGAGTGCTCACTGGAAGGCCAGATCCTGAAGCTGAAGCTCCAATACTTTGGCCACCTCATGAGAAGAGAAGACTCCCTGGAAAAGACCCTGATGTTGGGAAAGATGGAGGGCACAAGGAGAAGGGGACGACAGAGGACGAGATGGTTGGACGGTGTTCTCGAAGCTACCAGCATGAGTTTGACCAAACTGCGGGAGGCAGTGGAAGACAGGAGTGCCTGGCGTGCTCTGGTCCATGGGGTCATGAAGAGTCAGACAC
Organism: Podarcis vaucheri; assembly: GCF_965113315.1. Lineage (NCBI taxonomy): Eukaryota > Metazoa > Chordata > Lepidosauria > Squamata > Lacertidae > Podarcis > Podarcis vaucheri. The sequence continues at coordinate 76,547,652 of NC_138765.1, forward strand.
GACTAAACAACAACAACAACTTCAGATCCAGCTCCAGGTATGACTGCCTGTGATCACTCCCTGGCCTTAGAAAGCGATTTCTTCGGCTCAGGGAAACCCCGTGGCATCGGTGTTTAACATCCCCACTGTCACAAGACAAAAGAAGAAAACGAAGTACATATTTAACTCACTGGGGCAGCCTGCAGAGCCAACGCCAAGAGCCAAGGTGACGTTGTCTGGGCAGCATCCATAAACGGTCTGGCTGCAGTGGAGGAGTGGAGGAGGTAGGATTGTGGTTCCTATGGAGAAAACAAAAAACAAAAATACACAGGTTAGAAATGATAGGAGCTTGGAGTGCAACAACTTATGGAGGGCCATCCCTGATCTAGGGAGGTGGGCGGGGAGCAATCAAGAGGATGAGATGCCAGCGCAGGACAAAGGGATGTGGGTTGACTAAAAGCCTTGCCAGACCCGAATGAGAGGGTTACCTCGGCAGCTGCCCTGACCCGTCACATAGATATCCTGTCGCTTTTCGCAGCGTGTCTTTTTGAGTTCGCACTCATTAGCGTAGGTCACACCATCAGAGCCACATACCTGTAGGGAAGAGAAAGAGGAGGTAACTCCATCTCCTTCTGTTGTACACCCAAGACAGGCTTAGAAAGTTACCAATGGCAGAGGGTGTGCCTTGGAAGGAAGCATCACTTTATGCTTAGGCTTGCGCCCACACCTGCTCATTTTTTTTAAAAAAAATCATTTTTATTAATATTTATGATGTAATACATACCGCTTGACCATTCCTAGAGAAATACGAGGCACCAAATGCACCCACCCCTCCCAACAAAGGTACAACTCAGTACAAATAAACACAGCACATATTACAGGTAGAAGGAAAACAGCCAATCAGGATCCAATAAAATGGAAGAAAAAAAAGTACCGTAATTTTTGCTATATAGGATGCACCGGACCATAGGATGCACCTTGTTTTAGAGGGGGAGAACAAGAAAAAAAAAATTCTCCCCCTCTCTGCTCAGCGCCCCTTCAGCGAAGCGGCAGGAGAAACAGAGCCCCTTCCATTTCTCCTCCCGCTTGGCTGAAGGGGCGATGCGCAGCTCTCCCTCTCTGCTGAAGCCAGGAGAGTCTTGCTCTCCCGGCTTCAGCAAAAGGAACCCAAAGCCTTTGGAGTGCAGCGTGAGGTCCCGCTGCACTCCAAAGGCTTCAGGCGGCTATCCCTGAAGCCTGGAGAGCGAGAGGGGTCGGTGCGCACCGACCCCTCTCCCTCTCCAGGCTTCAGCGAAAGCAACGTGTAGCCTCCGGAGCACAGAGGGAGCGCTCCCTCTGTTCTTCGGAGGCTTCGCGTTGCTATCGCTGAAGCCAAGGAGCCTGCATTCGCTCCATAGGACGCACACATAGGACGCACACATATTTCTCCTTAATTTTTGGAGGGGAAAAAGTGCATCCTATAGAGAGAAAAATACGGTATGTAATTGAACCAACTTGAAAATGTTCTAAGCTGCTGTATTCACATATGCAATAAAAGAAAATCAATCTGCTGCAAATGTGCCCTTTCACACCCCAGCCCTTGTCTCTTGCCACCTTCAGCTTCTTCCATGATTCTACCATGTTACCTTTTCACTTGCCTTTTCTACAAACTAAGTAGCCCCAAATGCTGCAATAATACCCTGAGTTGCTTACAAAAACCCTGCCATGGGTGATTAGCTAGGCTAAAGGACAGCATGGGCTCTCAACACCTACTGGATTCCTTGGCACAGCTCCACAGGTATAGTCACACACACAGCGGTCATCTTCCACATCCTCATCCCACGAGCCACCGTATTGTCGGCAGCTGTCCCGGTCACACTCGTTGGAGTCCCCAGAGCCAGATCCTCCTGATCCACATTCTGCCCAAGAAAAGAAAAGCAGAGTAAAAAAATACAGTTCCCTACATAAACGCTGCCTTAATCAGGACTGTGTTGTCCTCATTTATGTGATCCCACCACACGTGTGTGGAATTTAGCACTCAGTGAACTTAGTCTTATTCTTATTATATTCAAGCACTGGAGCAATCTCAGCAGATTAATTGCATGTGTTTCCGTTGGTAAATCAATTAACTTAGTGGTTAGGTACTGGTGGCGCAGGTTTGAGTCATGCATCATTGTTCTGTAGCTGTTGTGGGTGGAATTGTTTTTAAACGTTTGTATTGTTTGTATATCTGGAATTGTTTTCCCACTGCTTTCCCAAATGGAACTGGTTTCCCCCCCACTACTTTTCTTATTTTACACTTGTTAATTGTTCTGTTTTGTTGTGCTGTTGAAACCCAGCTTGGGATATTATAGTAATCTAAAAAATTAAAGAAATATGTGGAATTTGGTGCTCAAATTCCAGTGCTCATTTAAAACAATAATCAAGTCTTATAGGTATAATACCACTATTGCTCATTTTATTATTAATTATATTTTAGAGCTCAAGCATCCTTAGCCAGTTAATTGAACCTTCAGGGAGGAGGCATTTCAATATAGGTAAGAAAGGAACTGTAGCTCACTGACAGATTCCATTCCTGAAACCTTGAAGAGCTGCTGCCAGTCGGTGCAGACAATACTGAGCTAGGTGGACCAATGATCAGACTCAGCACAAAGCAGCATCCTATGTCAGTAGGTCTGGACTTGGCTAGAACCTTAGAGACCTGCTACCAGTCAGAGCAAGAGGTCACTGGGCTGGATAAGCAAGTGATCTTACTAAAAGGCAGCATCTCATGCTCTGCGTAGTTCTTTGCTCCTCCTCATGATCCGCAGAGCAAGTTATGCTGAATTTGCAGGGGAAGAGGCATGCAGGAGGTCCCAAGTTCAATCCCAGCTAAAAGGTACAGGCAGCAGGTAATGGGAAAGAAAGACTTGTCTCTGCCTGAGATGCTGGAGAACCACCAATATCCAGGGTATACAATTCTGGAATAAATGGGTCAATGGGCTGGTACAAGGCAGGCTCAAATGATTAATTGGCCCGGGGATGGGAGTGGTAATATCTTAGTAACAGCTCACCTGTTTTGCATGCAGAAGGGCTCAGTTCGTGAGATGCAAAAAGGTCTCTTTCTACCTGGAACCCTGGAGAGCTGCTGCCACTCAGGAGTTGATAAGACTGGTCTAGAATGATCACGGGTAGGCAAACTAAGGCCCGGGGGCCAGATCTGGCCCAATTGCCTTCTAAATCTGGCCTGTGAACGGTCCGGGAATCAGTGTGTTTTTACATGAGTAAAATGTATCCTTCTATTTAAAATGCACCTCTGGGTTATTTGTGGAGCCTGCCTGGTGTTTGTACATGAGTAGAATGTGTGCTTTTGTTTAAAATGCATCTCTGGGTTATTCCCCCCCCCCACAAAAATATAGTCCGGCCCCCCACAAGGTCTGAGGGACAGTGGACCGGCCCTCTGCTGAAAAGGTTTGCTGACCCCTGCTCTAGATGGAAACAGGTAAGACCTGGTGCAAAGCAGCTTCCTAACCAAACTGAATACCTTTGGAAAATATGGGGCTATGAAATGGTTGTGAAAAGTTGGACATTTTTTACCACTTGTGGTAGTCTTGCAAATAAACATTTTGGTTAGAAGTTTTCAATGAAATCAGCAAGATTACTGGTCAAAACGTACAGCCAAACCTGACTAAAGCATTATTATAATCAATCTTTTAGTGTGGTGGAACCTGCACTTTGGGTCTCCCTGCCTAATGGCATCAGGCAGTGCCTTCACTGCACTATTTTCAGTGCCAGCTAATAACACTTTTTTTAAAAAATAACCCTGCCCAATTATCAGTGTTTACTTTATCTCTGGTTTTAATTTTCTGAATGTTTTAATTATTTTTTTTACTAATAATATTGTTTTATGCTTTTTGCAAACTGCTTTGAGGGTTTTTTAATAAAAAAATAAACTTGTATATAAATTTCATGAAATAATTAATAAAATAATAAATAATTATTATTAATGAGCTTTGAAGGTTCAATGAAGAATACACACTTAAAGGATTTAATAATTATGCTAACAGCAGCTGCTGCTAGACTAGTAATTGCAAAACACTGGAAGACTTCTCATCTTAATCTCCTAGGATTCCGATATCAAGAACAATGGCAAATTGTTTAAATGGAAAACCTCACCTACCAGGTCAGTGCACAAAGGTATGTATCGATGACAGATAAATGGCATATGGTTTGTTACAAATTTATTGAATGTGTGTCATTGTCGAAAGGCACATATTACCCACCCTCCCCGTACATAGGGCTCTATAGAAAACAGTACTTAGATGAACAGAACCGTCCCAATAAATACTGCTTCGAACATCAACGAGACTGATATATTGCAAACTCTGTGTAATTGGCCATTTGTTTTCTCAACACTGTTACCATATTTAAACTCAATAAAAAATACATTTAAAAATCATAAAATTGCCTTGCATTCAAACACTAGCCTGGTAGCCATACGTGACCAGGAACTGCATGCAGTAGGCTACTGGAGAAGTGAGCTAGTCAAGTATCCAAGTGAGCTCGTCAAGGCACGTTGAGCCCTCCCATCCTCCACAGCCAGCATAGAAGGACACAGGGCTTTTTTTAAAGGGGAACTCACAGAAACTCAGTTCCGGCACCTTTCAGGTTGGTGCTACTGCTATTCTAAGAGAATGAGAGAGGTGTTCATGGTGAGTTTCCAGAACTTCTTTTTTTAGAAAAATAGCACTGGAAATACAGGAGGCTACAGCAGGAAGGGTGAAGTTTTTCACCTGCCGTCTGCCAAGTTAGTCAAACTACTTGTAACTTTTGCGGACTATAACTCCCACACACCCCTTTATCCTAGGCCAGGTATCCCCAAACTCGGCCCTCCAGATGTTTTGGGACTACAACTCCCATCATCCCTGACCACTGGTCCTGTTAGCTAGGGATGATGGGAGTTGTAGTCCCAAAACAGCTGGAGGGCCAAGTTTGGGGGGTACCTGTCCTAGGCCATGCTGGCTGGAGCAGATGGAAGTTGGGAGTCCAACAACACCTGGAGGGAATTTGGGTTTAATTACTAGGCTAGGCGATCATCCACGTATGATTTGGTTGCTCTGCCACGATTCCTTATAGCCTTCCGCAGACTTTCTGGCTATGGGTTTGGAATCCATGCTCAACCAGTCTCATTGACACTGGTTGCAGAATTTAACTTTTACATTTCCCTAGGCACAGAGAAATGGACGAATTGCTTTATTTATTAACTGCAACCACATCCCCACACAGAGCTATTCCAGTATCAAATTCTAAACTTGCCCAGCATGAGGGAGCATCTCCCTATTAAGAGGTCACACAGAGCTGAGTTCCAACTGGTTTCCTCAGCCTTACTTGCATTACTCTTAATTTGCGCCAAATGAAATGCTATTTATTTATTTAAAAATTTTTCAAAGTGCCCCTTCTTCATACTTTCCCCCCCTTTCCCTTTTTTTCTTTTTATTGAGCGATCAAAGGCAGGGAGTTGGCGTTAACACAGAGAATTATTCAAGTGCTTCTCCCAGAGGGACAGCAACTTGGAATTCCATGAGGAGGACTCTTTGATTAAATGCCATCTTCTGCTGCCTGCTCCCTTCCTCAGCCTTTGCCCAACTCTTGGTGAAGTCCCACCCCGGCTAAATCGCATGCGCAGCATGGTAGAGGCGGCTTTGGAACAAGAGGCAAGACTCCCAGAGAGAGCAGATTCTCTTCACTGGCATGGAGAGACACAAAGGCAAGGACTTATCTCTGGGATGATGAAATGCTGAAACCAACGTCACGGACTCGGGCTCCACCTTCACCTTAAAGCAGCTTTAAACAGTTGTAGCTTCCCCCAAAGAATTCTGGGAACTGTAGTTTGTTAAGGAGTGCTGAGAGTTGTTAAGAGACCCCTTTCCCCCCTCCCAGAGCTACAATTCCCAGAGTGGTTTGACAATCAACCTCTCTTTCCAGGAAACTGTAGGGTCCAGTCCGCCTGGATTCAAACATTTCTGGTAATGACATTTTTGGATCTGCAAAGTCTGGCACAGGGGTCAGCAAACTTTTTTAGCAGGGAGCCGGTCCACCGTCCCTCAGACCATGTGGTGGGCCAGACTATATTGGGGGGGAGGGGAATGAACGAATTTCTATGCCCCACAAATAACTCAGAGATGCATTTTAAATAAAAATACACATTCTACTCATGTAAAAACACGAGGCAAGTCCCACAAATAACCCAGAGATGCCTTTTAAATAAAAGGACACATTCTGCGCATGTAAAAACACGATGATTCCTGGTCCATCCGTGGGCCAGATTTCGAAGGCGATTGGGCCGGATCTGGCCCCCGGGCCTTAATTAGCCTACCCACGGACTCTGGCATCTCAAATCTCAGATTTATTTCTTTATTTGCTGGGCTTCCCCATTAACACCCAGCACTCAGAGAGATAGATTCTTTCTGTCAATGGGTGGGGAAAACTTTTTCAGCCCAAGGATGACATTTCCTTCTAGGCAACTTTCGCAGCAATAAACCAGTGGTGTGTGTGTGGCCAGAAGCAAAAGTGAGTGTGGAGCGGATTGATAACTATAGGTTGAATCTGATGCTAGTACTACTCAGAGTAGACCCATGGGAATTAATGAGCCTTAGTGAGGCGTATCTATTATCATCAGTGATTCTACTCCGCGTAGGGCTAACACTGAATACAATGAAGCAGCAGCAACGAAAAGAAATTATTTATTTAATTTATATAAAATGATATGTGATTTTACCTCTGTATAGGCTTCTTTCCACACACCCACACCCCCTTCTCCAGCCTCTATCCAGCCAAGCAAGAAGCATTCTCAGAGTTGAAGGACACATTCTAGCAGGCATAAACGTTCAAGGAGGGTGTGTGTGTTTAGGGAAGCTTTTAATGTTTAACAGATCACTGTATTTTAATACTTTGCTGGAAGCTGCCCAGGGTGGCTGGGGAGACCCAGCCCGATGGGTGGTGTATAAATAAATTATTATTATTATTATTATTATTATTATTATTATTATTATTATTATTAATCTGAGGGCAAGACAGAGAGCCCTGGAGTGGGGACAGATATGGTATGGGGGTCTGAGGTTCCTTATCCCTGCCTTCTGCACTCAAAGTCTCTCCTTTCTCCTTCCTTCACATGCCTTAAAGAGACAGGCTTCAGAGCTCGGCAGTGCCATTCTGGAGCCAAGGCTTGGCCAAATAAGGGCCCTGCCTTGTCCTCTTTTCGTCCTAACTTCCTCCCACAGTGATAGGAAAGTGAGAGAGGAACGAGAAAGAGAAGGGGAGAGAACAGCAGCCGGGTGCTTTCTCCACCCACCTCCCTCCACTCTTTGAAGTGTGAAATTAAAGCACTGATAAACCTCTTTGCCGAGGCCTATTACGTGCCGTCACCTTTCATTATTGGCAGATAAAAAGACAATGAGAAGGAGGGTTATGGGAGGGAAAGGGGGGGCGGGTGGAAGAGCAGCTTGTGACAGAACCGGGAGGCAGGGAAGCTTAATGAACAGAGAAGCAAAGCAGCATCCACACGCGCACAGAGTGCACACGCGAGCACACGCACCCCAAACTCAGAGGTGTGCAAGGGGTTGCTAGGCAACAGGAGGAGAGCACACCTGGCCTACAATAGGGCTCAGGTGCAACGAGGGGGGAAGTGAGGGGGTGGGCACAAAGGGAGGGTCAGAACCTCCTCCACAGGCCACACTGTCTGTGCGTAAGAATAAACAGGCAGAAACCTGACGCCAAAAAATATATATGCCAAGTTTCTAAAAACAGATGGGGGAACATTTTGAATTCCTCAGGGACACCTTTGCTGCTGACCGTAAAGCCATCGTTTTTTCGGCAAAAGACTTTCAAAGGGAGGAAACCAGGGAGCTGGAATCTATCAGCAAGTTTGATTCTATTCACACAGGGCTCGGTCTTTTGCTACAAATGCTAAACTGGCAAGGCAAAATTTGGAGTTTATGATCAGCAAGTTTTGTTGTGGGGCGGGGGAACATGTAACAGCCTGCATGGGACAGTATCAATATTTGACCAAGATGACTTGTCTCAGGAACTTAGTAAGAATTCAGTTTCATTCATTCATTCATTCATTCAGCAGATCAAAAGAGAAGAATTTTGAATTTCAAGGTCAAATTTAGATTCCAAAGCTCAAGTTTTGAAAATTCAGTAATTTTTCTGAATTTTTGTTTCAGTATTAAACAAGTTCTGGGGCTATGCTTTACAGAAATGAAACGAAAATGGATCTACTGGAAAATGTTTTACTTTGAGGTGGGGAACCTCTGGCTTGCGGGTCAAATGAGGCCTGGAACACATCTCAATTTGGTCCATGGTGTCATTTCTCCCAAACCATGCCCACCTGCCCCGCACCTGATGACATATGTGATGTCAGGTGCCGAGCGGGAAAGGATGTGGTTACAAAGGAAGATGCAGGAGCTTAAAGTGAGCTCCTGGTTGTTCCTTTGCAAGAAGGGCTTGCTGTCAGTGCCAATCAGCTTATCGGCACTGATAGCAAGCCCTACTGGGATCAGCTGCATAAAGCTGCCCCTGTAAAGGGACTTCAAAGGAGCCTACTATCACCACTGATATAGCAGTTACAATAAGCCCCATTGAATTTGGAGAGGTGGGTGGGCCCTGATCACACGTCAAAGTTGGTCCATGGGTGTAGAATCTGCCATGCCAGCCAGATCCAGTTCTCCGCTCCTGCTTACCATCCTGCTGCTAGGAGGAGGGAGAGAAGACTTACCATCCTCGCAAGTGCCCGTCCTTGATATCTCAATGTCCTTTTTCTGCTGACAAGCCGCCACCCGCAGCTCGCACGCATTGTCGTAGGTGACACCATTGCTCCCGCACACTCGGGCCAAAGGTTGCTTCTCGCAGCGTGGGCAGATGCACTGCCCACCCACACATATGGCCCCAAAGGAGCACGTCGTAGTCCCACAGGTTTCTAGAGGTGGGAAAAGCCGGGTGGGGTGGGGGGAGAGGAGGAAGAAAAGCAGCTGCATTAGATACTAAGAGAATCATCAGCCTGTGGGGCAAACATGGGAATACAGGAAGCTAGCTGAGTTATACTGAGTCAGACCATTGGCCCATCTAGATTAGTCTTGTTTCCACTGATGGGCAATATCTCCCCAAAGTCAGGGGTCATTTGCAGCCTTGAACATAACATAACATGGAGATGGCAAGTTTTGAACCCAAACCTTCTGCAGATGAATGTGAAACAGATGCTCTACCACTAAGCTTTGTGCTTTGTACTAGTGGGGAAGTAGAAAAAGGATTCTCTTTGGCCCAGCAGCTTAGAGGTTAAATCCACTGCCATCTATGACATCCTTAGAGCTTGTTTGGGTATATCCAACAGTCTTATCATCACATGCTCAGAAAGTTTATAAGGGGTACCTGAAAGGCAAACATTAATCTGGGAGAGTTGCACCACCTCCTACTTGGTGGGTGCAGGCCCCCTCTGCCCCAGGCCTGGCTTCAGCACTGGGTAACTGCTGTAGTTCAAATGCCCACTGCTGATGCTCGTCCTGGGCTTAAAAACATGGGAACATGGGTAGCTGCTTTATACAAAGTCAGACCACTAGTCCATCTAACCTGGTATTGTCTACAATGACCGGCAACAACTTCCCAGGTTTCCAGACAGGGGGTGTTCCCACCCCTGTCTGGGAGATGCCAGGGTTTGAATCGGGGGCCTTCTGCTTCCCTTGCAAAAAAACAAACAGCAAGCAACAACATTGTTCTGGCATGCTGATGATGCTAGGGAGGACACCCCCCCCCCTCCCGCTTGCCCACCCGAGGCTGTTTGCAAAAGGCAATTAAAACCATAAAGCAACTTTTAAAAAACATAAACAATCCAATTACACGTAGAGATCCCCTTATAAATCTCTTAACTATCTCTGAAGAAATCTTTGCCTTGAGTTTTTTCAGCCTGCAAACTCTGCGAGGCAAAAGTCCTTGAGAAATCAAGCTGCTTGTTATCTCGTGCTGACGAGGTAGATATTCAAGTACCCAATCACCCGGCGGCAGTGCTGAGAGTTCGCCGTTCGCTTTATCTGGGAAACCCAAATGAGGTTCCTCTGTTCCTGAGGACGCACAAACCCAGCGCTGCCCCTTAAGGAAATTGTTTAGAGGAGTGTCGTGTTCTCACTGGCGGGATCTCAGTGGCTCTTGCCACTTTAGGGGAAGGGACACAGATCGGAGGCAGAACTTCTGCTTTGCATGCAGAAGGTCTCAGGTTCAATCCCCAGCATCTCCACATAGGGCTGGGGATGTCCCTTGCCCCAAACTCTGGAGGACCATTGCCAGTTAGCAAGGACAATACCGATTACTATTATTATTATTGTTGTTGTTGTTGTTATAACACTATTTGTAATTTTATTATTCATTTGTATACTGCTTCAATGACAAAGGGACTTTTACAGTCTTATTCAGTATAAGGGCAGCTTCCTAGGTTCCTAGAATGCAAGAGTAGGCTCATTGAATGGAAAACTACTCCATACCAAAAATAACCCTCCAAAATATACATCTGCACATAGAAAAGTAGCACTGCAGGGAGAAGGCTGTGTGCAAACCATTTTTCTTGACACACTTGCTTTCGGTGCATTTTAATTTTCAGTGGCTTTTGTGAAGGCAGGGGCGTTCCATTACGTGAGACCATGCCTGCAGTCTCAAATGCTGCGACTCAGGGGTAGGCTGATCACCTCGATGAGAACTAGAGCAAAGAGAGGCAGGGACTCACTGCAGCTGCCTTGTGCCGCCACCTCGATGTTGGTCTGCTGGGTGCAGGCCCGCACGTGGAGTTCGCACTCGTTTCCGTAGGTGTTTCCATCCGTGCCGCAGACCGGCTGAGCAGAGGGGACGCACTCGGTGGGGCAAATGCACCTCCCCGTCTCTGCCTCGCAGATGGCACCAAACTGACATTTCCCACAATGGTCTAAAAATAAAGGAGAGGGAACTCGCTGGTTAAGGAAGGAAGCGTGGTGGTCATCCAAACTGTACAGGTCAGTCTCAGGTTATGTGAGGGAACGTCCTATGAAACACCTACGCAGATGGCACTGCAAATTGCCCATATGACTGACTGGTAGAAGATTCCCCCAAGATCTTTCTCATCACCTGCTAACTGAGATCTTTTTAAACCGGGGTGCCAGGGAATGAACCTGGGACATTCTCAGGTGCTCTACCTGAGTTGTGGTCACTTCAGCTTAGTGTTTTCAGCAATAAAACCAGCAGAGGGCAGTTCAGTACCCACAAGAGGCAGACCCCCTTTTTCAACAGCCTCTGTCAAAGCCTCCAGCTGACCCTGAGCACTGTCTTGGCTGAGGATGGAATATGGTAATGGGAGAGCCAGGCAAGCGTCTCTTTTTCTTCTCCGTCTTAATGAAGTGTCAGGGCGGTCGTAAAATCCTGCTACAATCTCCCACCCCCACCCCCTACCCCCCTCTTCAGCTCAGTTCAGTGCAGCCGACACAGAGGGAGGCTGACCCCCAAGGAAGGGGAAGAGAGGGGTGCTCAGAGACAGAGGGGTGACAACCAGCCATTAAATCTTTCAAAGCCAAGAGCCAGAGCCACAAAATGTCACACGAGCTCCGTGTGCTGTTGTCAGCTTCCAAACAGGGGAGGCAGGAGGGAGTGCCAGGTCGGGCACACTTATCAAGCTGTATTAAGCCACAAGCTCGTATCAAGAGGAAAGCACAACTGCAAATCAGCAGCTGTGGAAGGGACCTTCCAGATCTACTAGAGAAATGTGGAGCTTTGCAATTTGCTGGTACTCACGGGGTCCTCTCTAATGTGGTTCTGTCATTAAAGCAGGTCCCTGCAATCTGTCTGGCCCTCTTTGCAAATCTTCCCCCACACACTCACCCTCCTAACTTGATTGGGAGCTGCAAAAGTGACCAAGGGGGTGGAGGAAGGGTTGTCAAGGCCATGGCAAGTGCCTATGGGTCATGAATAAAAATGCCGTATTTCCTAGTGGGAAAACACAAGTCTTAGATTTTTGATGCTTACTTCAAAGACAAATATCAGTTTGGGTTGGGTTGGCTCAGATTAATGGGAGCTGTTTTAGTTTGTGGAGGAGGGAGAGCTTGGCTTGATTTGAGCCTCACCCAACACTAGCCATGGGATAGCTCAGTCGATAGAGCATGAGGCTCTTAATCTCAGGGTCATGGGTCCAAGGGTGTTGGACTAGATGACCCTGGTGGTCCCTTCCAACTCTACAATTCTATGATGATGATGATGATGATGATGATTTATTTATACCCCGCCCATCTGGCTGGGCTTCCCCAGCCACTCTTGGCGGCTTCCAAAAAATATTAAAATACTATAATACATCAAACATTAAAAGCTTCCCTAAACAGGGCTGCCTTCAGATGTCTTCTAAAGGTCTGGTAGTTGTTGTTCTCTTTGACATCTGGTGGGAGGGTGTTCCACAGGGAGGGCGCCACTAAGCTATCTTAGATGGCTGGTGTTCACTGGGACTGATGGGGCAGGAGACAGGCAGCCCAAACAGTGGTTGAAGCCAGAGTCAATGCCAATGATAGGTGGAGTCAACTAATTCAAGGTTTGTCCCCATCCTTTCCCTTCCTGCTGAGTTCTACAAGGGCAACACTGAGACTAAGATGTATATAAGCCATTCATCTGAGACATGGGGTACCACTAACTGTGATTCCCACAAATACCCCAATGATCAGGCAGGGTTATAAGGGATTAGGTGGTCCTTGAGGTATCCTGGACCCAAATTGTTAAGGGCCTTGTAAATTAATCCAAGAACCTTGAAGCTGGCCAGGTAGCATACGGACAGCCAATGCATGTTTTTTGAGCATGGGAGTTATGTGCTGGCAATGGTCTGTCCCTATCAACCATCTAGCCACAGAATTTTGCACTAGCTGGAGTCTCCAGACCCTGCCCAAGGGTAGCCCCACATAGATTGCACTGCAATAATCAAATCTTGAGGTTAACAATGCATTAATCACAATGGCCAGACTCATTAGCAGGGTCTTCAAGCATACACTGGTTATATTGACAATTGGTACTGTGAATGCAATATGTAGAACAGAGAGATACCCCATCCCCCAAACCATCATGGACACGAACTGGCAAGCTATGGTTTGCCTGCCATGCATTCCAAGGCAGGCGTCTTCTCTTCACGTTGTCGGGGCTGAGCTGTAAGTCACTGGTAAGCCTAGCGAGAGCCAGAAGTCTGCTTCAGGAACAAGGCCATGTGTCTATCTGCCATGGGTCAAGAGTGTCACCACCCCGGTGAAAAGTTGCAGTCTGAATGGGAAGCCCTTCATAGTCCTTCCTGCTGAGATGTCAGGAGCCACACTGAGGCTAAAACCAGGAACCTTGAGCTCTCTGTGCAATTGCCACTTGGGGCAAGTCACTCAAACCACAGCTTGGAGCCTCCTTTGGGCAGGGGAAGTAGGTGGAAGTTCCCTGTTTGTGGAGGAATGCCTCCCCTACCCCCCCCCCACCTGGTGAGGTTTGTCTCCCTCCCACATTATTAACAACCATCAGGAAGAATAGCTGAAAGCATCCCTGAAATATTCCATTCTGGAAAACCTTTACATTATTAGGATATGTGGTGGATTTAAAGTGTGTTTAGATGCTCTTACAAGTGTTGAAATGTTTTTACGCATTCTTCATGTTTTATTTCTTCTATTTTTAATTGTGCTGTTTTACCGCTTTGCTGCTTGACACCCTCAGCTCCTTTACAGAGGAACGACAGGATAGAAATTTAATAAATAAAGTAATTATCAGGCTCCAGTTCACCCTAAACTCCCTAACCCTGTATGCCCCAATCCAGTCACCAAAATCATCTGGAGGAGTGCCCCCCCCATAGATAAGAAACACAACTCCTGTCAACAAGGAGCTGTGTCTTCAGTGCCACGGGCCCAACACTGTGGAACTCCCTCCCACTAGATGTCAAGATAGTGGAAGTTTCACTGCCTGGCTAAAATCATTTTATTTCAGAAGGTCTCTGCATCATGAAAGCTCCTCTGGTATTTTAACGTCGTCGTCCCCCGCCCCCCCCCCCGATTTCTGGGATTAAAATTTTAAAGACTTCTAAATTTTGAGGTTTAATTTATGTGTCAAATTTTGTACATGGTAGATTTTTATCACTGCAAGCCTCTTTAAGGCCTAGATGGTGAAAAGTGGGATATACATTCTCAAAACAAATAAATGATGAAAATAATGGTTGGGCGCAGAATGCTGAACTAGACAAGGCTATTGCCTTGATCCAGCAAAGCTAATTTTATTCACTATAGCACCCCTTCCCACACCCCTCCTCCTCCTCCTCCTCTACATTGAGGGGTATTCACCGACTGCCATTCAAGAGCATCAGTCGGAAAGTGCTTTCGGGACGGAGCGCAGCCAAAGGAGAGTAGTCCACGCCGGGCCCATTAAATCCATGGCGGAGGGTGATGAACACTTTGTGTCTCTCTAAACAGGCTCTACAACCCTGCAGGCTTCTTTCTCTCATTTTAATAGCTTCGCCTTCCTGGGAGCGGATGTATTTACAACATGACACCAATAATTCACGGCTCCTGCCATCTCCTTCTCCCCATCTCCTCGAGCCAATGTGCGTTCGCAGCATGGGGCGGACCGGGAAGGGGGAAAGAGGGGTTTGGGAAGGGTAGTTCGTCTTCATAATTCATTCACCAAACCGTACTTCTTTTAGTGCCCAGAGAAAGAAGAAGAAGGGGAGGGGGGGAGGAATGGATCGCCTGGTTGTTTCTTTGTGAGGTCTCTAACTGAAGCTCCGCTCAGCGGTTTTGCTATTTGGGTTTGGATGGTTGGAGCCTTTATACCTGTTGGCACCTGTCTGACTCGAGAGACAATGGAGTGCACTTCCGGGGGTGAAGTCAAACCTCTGTGTTAGCAGCACTGAAGTGATCACCCCAGGGTACAAGTCTGGGCAGAGTATATGGAGATCCTGAGCTGTCCAGATGACACGATCTCCCTTTCAGCCTCACGGATGAGGTCCGAAGGAAAGCAGAGTAATATGTTTGGCACCAGCTTGGCTGCAAGAGTTGGCAGAAGGAGGCATAGAAGGCACCATGCAACTGTCTTAGGGACTCCAGATTAGTGTGGGGCTTGCTCCTGAGCCTTTTCTTCTTCTGAAGGCAGCAGGGTCTTTATAGAGAAACTAAATTCCTCGCAGTGCCTTGGCTTTAGGCAGCTTCTGGTGTTCCGAAGTCGGCCCAGATTCGTTATTGCCAGAGCGACACTGATGCAAAGCTGAGATGCTGACATGCACAGCTCCTGCACACTTCCACGAGGGCTCGTGTGGGACACACCCCCAGCGCACCGTGCCCAGCATGTTAACCTGCGCTCTGTGTGTCGCCTGCCAATTTAATTACAGCTTCAAATTGGCAATGTGCTGTCAGCTGCTGCGCATCAC
Organism: Podarcis vaucheri; assembly: GCF_965113315.1. Lineage (NCBI taxonomy): Eukaryota > Metazoa > Chordata > Lepidosauria > Squamata > Lacertidae > Podarcis > Podarcis vaucheri. Next base: position 76,563,019 of record NC_138765.1, read on the forward strand.
CGTACAAGGGCACAACTCAAATGGATGCTCTGGCATGAGGACTACTCCCCCGCCTTCTGCAAATCTCCCTGCTGCACAGATAGTTCACGCTTGGGAAACGGCCTGCTTCCACCGCACATAATCACATGCCATTGCTAGGGCATCAGTGGGAAGCAAATAACATTTCCGAGGGATACAAATTCACCTGCACATCCAGCTCGCCTGCTAAGTAACCATAGCCGCTTTGACTAGCAGCCAAAAAGCAAGCCATTCTGTAACCGCCGCTCAAAGGAGCAGGGCTTTGTTCTGCCTCCCTGTCCACCCCACCGCTTTCTGCTCTTCTAGGATTTAATGCAGTTTGGTTACTGAATGCAAGAGGACACCGGCACAAACGGTTAAGCCAAGGAGTGTCTTTCTGCCAAGGTAAGAGTTTTGAGACACGAAAGCTCCCCTTCCGATGCTTCCCCCAGCAAACGAGCTCAGTATATCGCTTTTGGAAGGTTTTTCATGTTGGAATGTAACCAAGTCAGATTACTGGTACTGTCTACTCAGATCTTCAAAGGTCTCAGGCAGTTATCTTTCCTGGTTCTACCTGGAGATGCCACTAGGGGTTGAACCTGGCGCCTTCTGCTCTAAAACCAGCGCCTTTTCCCTCTTCAGGGGGGTACTCAAGGGTACAGAGTACCGGCACGCACCCACCCACCCCGTTTAAAAGTGTGACACTTACTGTAACAACTTCACGGTGAGTATTTTTATATTAAAAAAGCACTGTCTGCCACTGAGCTACAGCCCTTCCCTTAAGGCAAAGGAATCTGCTGTACACCAAGTCAAACCATTAGCCTATCTAACTCAGTACTGGCTGCGACGACTGGCAGCAGCTCTCCGGGGTTTCAGAGAGGGAGTTTTTCCCAGCCTGACCTGGAGGATCAAGCTCTCCCCCCACTGAGTTATAACCCTTCCCTATATAGCATGGTTAGCTCAGTCACATATGGTATGCATCATATTGAGGAGGGAAAAACCTATCAAGGCTCTTTTTCTCAAGGGTGGAAGGACCTAAGGGAGAAACAGATAATGAATGAGGAGCATGGCAATAGGTGGGATTCCACCCCGTCAAATCAGTCTCTTTGGGCTCTTGTGGCAGCTTACTACTACTACTACTAATTTTAACCACAACTTTAAAAGTACAACAAAATCATAGTAAGTACAAACAGTCAAGTAAAACCTCAAGCAATTTAAAAACAGAGCAGCAGAAGGCAGCATCATTACCTATACTTTTTTAACCTTCTGTGCCAAGGACCCTGAAGGTATATTGTCCTGGATCAGGACGTATCCTCACCCAGCTTTTAAAACAGGGGTGAGGCAAACCTGTTTCGCTCTTGATGCTGCTGGAAGACCACTCCCATCAGCTCCCAGTGCCAGCACTGTCTCTGTTGTCTTTTTGATTGACTACCGACTTCCAACAAGCCTTTAAAGTTGAGAACACCCCCAGGCTGCCTCTGTATTAGTTGTTTTTAATTGTTTTATCACTTGTGGTATTTTATGCATTGTGACCTGCTGTTATTTTTATTGATTACAGTTTAGTAATTATTTATTATCAATATTAAGAGTGAATTTCCGTTTAATTATTATTTGATGATATTTAATTAATCTGTGTCCTATTTTATTATGATGGATTATTCAACATTACTTAATTAGATATAGGTAATTTTAAGGTTATGTTTTTATTATAACTTTTTTGTATCGGATCAGATTGCTACAAGGTGTGTGATGTTTGTTGTTGCTTCTTCAACTTGTAAACTGCCTTGTATATAGTTACATAGAAAGGTTGTATACAAATTAAAAGTGAAATGAAAAGGATATAAATTTGATCATCATAATCATCCCTGGCCACTGGCTGTGCTCCCTGGGGCAAAAAAATTGAGAAACCTGCAGGCACCACCAGAGACTGAGGACCACTACTAATTTTTTATCCATTCTTAGTGGGTGACCTTAGGCCAGTGACTGTAGGGCTGTATTAGTATTATCGTCATCGTTGTTACTATTATTAACCTTGAAGTTAGATTACTGCAATGAGCTATATGTGGGGCTGTCCTTTTTTATGATGCGTGGTATATAAGTAAGTAAATAAATACAACAATGTATAAAAACATATATTAAAAACAGTTATATAAAAAACAGTAAAAACCAACTGCACATATAAAATATGTAGAAACGATTTCAAATCCAACACACGTACAGATCAGGATGAAAATCTCCCACTTCGGAGGCTAAAAAACCCATCTCCTGGTTATAAACTCACCACAAGGGCCCTTGTGTTTCACCCTAATCTCCTTCCGGAGGGCGCAAGCCATGGCATCAAGCTCACAGGGGTTGCCATAGGTGAGGCCATCACTGCCACAGACCGGGTCGTAGATGCTCTGGCACACTTGCTGGCATTCGCACACCGCTTCCTGGTTCTTCACCACGCAGGTAGCCCCAAAAGTGCACTCAACACTCAGGCAGGGGCTAGGCGTGCCAAGATCTGGATCAAGAAGTAGGGAGAGAAAGCAAAGCTTGTTAAGTGTTTCGCTCACCTACAAATCTTCTGCTCGGACGCAGTAGGTGAGGGAGGGTCTCCATCTCCAAGTGTATGGATTGAACGGGCAGAATATGGTTTGCATCCAATACAACACTCAGTTAAAAATTACTGTATTTTCACTCTATAGGACGCACTTCCCCCCTCCAAAAATGAAGGGGAAATGTGTGTGCGTCCTATGGAGTGAATGCAGGCTCCTTGGCTTCAGCGATAGCAACGCGAAGCATCCTAAACGCAGAGGGAGCGCTCCCTCCGCACTCCGGAGGCTTTGTGTTGCTTTCGCTGAAGCCTGGAGAGAGAGGGGGGTTGTTCGCACCGACCCCTCTTGCTCTCCAGGCTTCAGGGATAGCCGCCTGAAGCCTTCGGAGCGCAGCGCGAGTTCCTGCTGCGCTTCGCAGGCTTGGGGTTCCTTTTGCTGAAGCCGGGAGAACATCTCCTGGCTTCAGCAAAAGGAACCCGAAGCCTGCGGAGCGCAGCGGGAATTCGCACTGTGCTCCGAAGGCTTCAGGGATCTTTGAGGCTGGTGGTGGGGGGAACTGCTGCCCCAGAAGCTCGGGGGGCAGCAGGAAGGAAGAATTTTTTTTCTTGATCTCCCCCTCTTAAACAAGGTGCGTCCTATGGTCGGGTGCGTCCTATAGAGCGAAAAATACGGTACTTAGCTTATAACTTGTGCTACTGGCGAAACGTTTATGCCAGAGGAACATCGCTGTGCGAAAATGCCTAAGCAAGTCGGTGGTAACTTTGCTGCACAACAGATCATGCAATCGTGTTGCACAACACATTTCCACCGGCACAGCTATTGTGTTCGATTCCTCTGGTGTGCAACATTAGAACTCCCCTGTCCACTAGTGCAAGTGGCTTTGAGCTAGTGGATAAACAAATGCTGGATATGACCCTCTGTATTCATGCTCCTGTCATCCAACTATATGAAGGTTTCAAGGCATAGATGCTATCATTTACCCCTTACCATGCCAGAAACCTCAAAACATGGAAATAAGTCTAGCATGTGTTTGCCAACCCTTCATTATAGGTTCCACAGTTCACTATTTGGCAGGGAGCGATAAATCTATCTGACTGAAGAAAAATCTCCTGGAGTGCAGCCAAAAAGCTTCTGCTCTTCCTTTTAGTCAGTCAGCACAATATTGCTCCTTCTTTTTTGCGAAGTAGAAGACAGTTTAGCCAAGATATGTGAATTTCAAAATACACTTTCCCTTCTGAAATCCTGAACACTGGTTTTTGGGAGAGGAAAACAAAATTTGGAAGCACGTGACTAACCCAAATGTCAAAAGAGTGTTTCCTGGATTTGTAAAGGGAAAGCGTATTTTGAAATTCACATTTCCAAAATTTTGCAGCAAGGCATGTGGCTAGATCTCATGAGTGATGGCTTGGTTATTTTAACAGGACTCCTGCATGCTTTGAGGCCTCTTGTCAGTGTAAAAGAAAACTAGGGTACCTCATTTGTCCTCTGTTCACAGTTAGGAGGGTTTCCTTGGTTTAGAGGGGTCAAAGGGCAAGTTAAAAAAAAATGACCTCCCCCAAACCAAACACTGCCTCCTGGTGGAAGAAATATTCAAAACAGTACATTTGAAGAATTCTGACCCCTTTACATTTATTTATTTTTTAAACTATTTCATCATGAGTAATCAAACCCAGCTTCTGACATGATGCCACTTTTGAGAATCAGCATAGTCCAGCACCTAGAAATTTGGAATTAGGACTGGTACTCCTGGGTCTGCATCCCTAACTGTTTCATTGTGAATACAAAAGCATCTTCAATGTGCCAACTAAAAGTAGTACTGTTTTATTTCCTGACACAGCTGCTCAGGACCGCAGATTTCTCTAAGCAGCTAGTCCTTATTGATAACATCTGATGTCAGCCAAAGGAATTTCTGAAGCCCATTCATACCGTTTTCAACCAGGACTAGGCGAAAGCCACCCTCTATTGTTCATACATGGCAGAAGCACATAGCTGACAGCGGGTCAGGGAGAGGATTATCTCTCTTTATCACACATCCAAGAATCCTTTGCCACTTTAAATCTCTCATCCCAATTCACTCCCCACCCCTTTGTCTTCCACCAAGAGGCACAGTGTGGCAGATACGCACATCCCCAAGACCACTACCACCCTGCTTCAGATTTGCAAAAGACCCACCCTAAACACAGTCCTAAGTGGGGAGCAAGGGAGACTGCTTTTGCCAGCAAAAAACACTTCTTCCAATAAAAGGGGCTGTCCCTATAGAATTACTTCCAAGTTTTCTAAGCCAGGTGTGGGGAACCTTTGGTCTTCCAGATGTTGCAGGACTACAGTTCCCATCACCACTAGCCCACATCTGGTGGGCTCAATGTTCTGCACACCTGACCTAAGCATCCGTCTTAAGCATGAAAAGTTAACACAAATCCTTCAGGGTATTAACTTCTGGCTTCTTTATACGCTGAGGCATAAGTTAAAGCAAGGAGGGAGCACCAACTCCTCAGTAAAGAGGACTTTATTCCCCTATTCCAATTTTGTGGGGGTTCCATATATAAATGTTACCATAGAACTACCGACACCAGGGTGCCTGTGGTGTTAGCTAAGGATTAAAGGATAATAATGCATTAAAAGGGCAGCAAACGGCCAATTAATTAAACGATTAAAACACTTCTGCCAGGGGGTGGGTTGTTTATCTGCCTCTGGCACGTCACTATTTTGAGCCACCTCTGAGGGGGGCCTTTTCCCCTCCATAGAGAGAATGGTTCCCACAGGTTTTGTTTCCGCACTGTGTCATTTCTGAACTACAGTTGACAAAAGGGTAAGGACTCCTGGGAGCAGGTGTCACCATACAATTAAAGAGTCACCTCCCCTCAAAGAATCATGGGAACTGTAGTTTGTTTAGGGCGTTGAGAATTGTAGAAATCTGTTTTCAATGTATAGTATGCGGCCTAAGTGTCTGACTAGGAGCATGAAGACCTGGGTTGAAATCCCTCCTCGCTGGGTGACCTTGGGCCAGCGGCCAGAAGGGCTGTACACATAACCCTACTCACATGTTCACCACACGTTTCTCATTAAAACCGATCTTCAGCTAACGTGCATGTGTGAACAAGTCAGGGACAGTGCAATACATTTTGCCAGTAGAAAATCGTGCCATCTCCTGAGTCAAGGTGCATAGTATTCAAGGCTGGCCGAGTTACTTTTGCCCTGGAGGTCACCCTCTCACCACACATTTGAAGAGCATAGCTTCCCCTGAAAAATCATGGGAACCAGGATGCTGGGAATTGTAACTCTGCAAAGCATGGGGGAAACTACAGTTCCTGGGATTCTCTTGGGGAAAGCCATGTGCTTTAAATATACAGAAAGAAAGTAACAATTGGCTGTCCTTCTGTGACACCCAATATCAGCTGCTTGAGGCGGCCATCTCACTCAGCCTAATTAAAGCTTGTCTATATAGACCTCTCTCAGCTTAATTTACCTCACAAGGTTGTTGTGAGGATAAAATGGTGGGAGGAGAGCCATCCATGTACACTGCCTTGAACCCCCTTGGATGGAAGGCAGGACAAATGGAAGGCAGGACAAATACATTAACAAACAATGTCTACTAAATCTTCTCTCTGTGTGTATATATATCCCAACTTTCCTTTCAGGTCCATGCCCCACTTTGCTGGGGCGATTCCCCCTCACACAGCATTATTTATGAGCATGAATGCCTCATTGTCCCTTCCAAGGGTAATCTATTCCCTCAACAGAACCTGCTCTGTAATGGGGCTCCTTTATCAACGTCACCTGGGCAGGTACGCCCCCTCCTGCTCCCCTTTCCCAGTTCCATTTTGGAGCTTCTAAGCAAACAGGACGAAGAGGCAGAGGGAAGGCCCATGATGGCCGCACAGTTGACTCCTGTTGTCGCAGCCGCAATGGTGCCATTAATTGTGAGCATGAGGGGAGGGACAGTGGAGGTATTCTGCCGCCCTCACATCAAAAAGATGTGTGAGGTAATATAGGAATCTATTCAGGAATCTATTTGTCTTTTGGGCAAACCAAAAACCACCACATGCTTACTCAACGTACTCAGGGGAGAAAGCTTGGTGGAGACTTTCTTGGTTTCAAAATGGAGAAAAGGAGATGGGGGGTGGGGAACGGCCGCCCGTACCTTATAAGCAAATTATTCCAAGCTGACAGAGCACAAACACCTACCTACTTGTCTGAATTAGAGTCTATTCCAACATGCTTTCCTGCCCCCTCCCCTGAAGTCTACATCTTTTAAAATAAGATAAAAGTAAACTAGCTATCTCATAGTAAGCCAAATTTCTTTGCCGTGAAAAGCTAAATGCTCTAACTGGTACTAAAGATGCCCATGAAACAAACTTGTGGGTGTATTTATACACACACCTGCATTTTTCCATTTATTTTGCCGCTGCTGCTTGCAGTGGGAGGCAAGGAGCTATAGGGCTCTGAGCCCTCCCCTGCTGAGGGTGAGAGTGAATGTTGTTGTTGTTGATGATAATGCATTTGTATTATTATTCCAAGGAGTTCAGGTCCCACTACTCCCCATTTTATCCTCGCAGCAGTCCTGTGAAGTAGGCTAGGCTGAGAGAGAGCGACTGCCCCACAGTTACTCAGTGGGCTTCGATGCAATGTGACGATTTGCTCAACCCTGTCTGCACCTTCCGTGACATCACCTCCCACAAGTTTCATGAGGGCTGGAAGCCTTGCTGCTTCTAAGTAACGGTAGCAAAGAATCAGCTCTGGTTCTCAGAATGCCTAGTTCTGTGCTTGCCTATAGAATTGCGGGCGGGAAAGTGCTTTGCCCCCCCCCATCAATCCACAGACGAGACCCTCCCTCCGCAGCCAAGTCTTAAGTTGGAATTCCTCCTCGCTGCAGGAGTTCTCCTCAGCCTCAAGGTCACCCTAAGCCGCGCAGGAGGTTGTTCGGTGTTTCAAAAGCAGTCTCTCTTGCTTAAGAGTTTTCACTGGATTCATAATCTTCATGCAACCGGCAGGCAACAGGATCAAAGGGTGGGCGGGTGAATGCAGGGGTGGGGAGGGGGAGGAACCTGCTGTTGTTCTGCCAAAGGCCATATGCTGGTACTATGCAGTCTCAGGATGCTTACAGGCCAAAAGAAGAAAGCCAAAGGCAGGGATGAGGGATTACAGGGGCGGTATGTGTGTGTGGCGGGGGGGAGGAGAGACCACATTCCATGGGGTTCAGACAACAGCCCTGAACAAGTAGAGAAAGGAGGAGACAGACAGAAAGAAGGTGGGAGACATGGAAGACAGACAGACAGACAGACAGACAGACAGGAGGGTGTGATGCATGGACAGCGCAATGGATAGACAATTACTACTCTTAGGCCTCAGTGAAGCGGAAACCTTGTGTCAGGGCTATACCTCTTCAGACTGTAGATGGGAGCTCATTTGGTTGAATGCTCCTTGCAGAGATAGATATCTTATTTGTTTGCCTTATAGCACAGCATTACTTGCCCTAGCAACCAAGAAGCTCAAGGTTCTGACAGATGTAACTACTGTATTTTTTGCACCATAACACTCACTTTTTTCCTCCTAGAAAGTAAGGGGAAATGTCTGTGCGTGTTATGGAGCGAATGCCTGCGGGTGGCGGGGGGGATCTGCTGCCTTTGTGAGCAGAGGATCCATGGTTCCCCTTCCTTCCCTCCTCCATGGTTACAAAGCAAGGATCCACATGGATCCTCAGGATTTTTGCATTGGGCTACTCCAAACTCACTGTCAGATCACATGTCTGTGGCCACAGCATGAACCACAAAAATCATATATCCACTATTTCGTTTAGAATATTTTTTTTCTTGTTTTCCTCCTCTAAAAACTACGTGCGTGTTATGGTCTGGTGCGTGTTATAGAACGAAAGATACGGTAAATGAGCCCATGGCATTAATGGGCATCCCCTGCAATGTATGCAAACTGGAACCTTCTTTTGGAAGAATTTGTGATGAGCCACCATCGATGCAGATGGACTCCACAAACAGGGAATTTATTCCTGCATGCATAAAGAGTTAAGGGTTTTCCATGCCCAGCAGGTGGCATGGCGTAGGAACACAGGAACGAAAAAATGAGCCTGCCGGATTAGGCCAATGGCACATTATTACGCACGGCATCCTGTTCTCACAGTGGCCAAGCGTATGCCCTGATGGGATGTGCATAAGCAAGAACTGAGCACAACAGCACTCTGCCCACCTGCGACTCCCATTCAGAAGCATCACTGCATCAGACAGTGAAGGCAAAGAATAGCCACTGGGCTAGTGGACACTGATAATCTTCTCCCCCATGAATTTGTCTAATCCTTTTTTTAAAGCCACCCAAATTGGTGGCCATTGCTGCCTCCTGTGGGAATGTGTTCCATAGTTTTAACTTAAGTGCTGTGAGAAGGACTTCCTTTCGTCTGTCCTGAATCTTCCAATGTTCTGCCCTTCCTCCAAGATCCCAGGGCGGCATATATGGTGTCCCATCCCAGCTTTTATCCACATTGAAGCCTACATAGATGTCCTATTGCAATTTCCTAACTACTACTTCTTCTTCTTCTTCTTCTTCTTCTTCAATAACTTGTAGATGAGTAAGATTGTCTTTCATAAACACGGTTTTAACAATGAGTCCATAAGTGACTGTGGAGGCCAGTTCTGGATCCACACATCTTTCCACAGTGGGGACATTGGTTTCCGGGCATATTGGCTCTCAAGTTGTTAAGAGCTAGGACTGGGGGATTGGTGTACAGCATGCAGAAGATCCTGCTCCCGGTATTTATAACAGGCCCAGTCAATCCAAAGGCTTCTTACTGCCTGCTAATCAAGGAAGAAGACATTGGACTTTGCTATTCCTTCCTGTGCCTGAAGTGAGTGTGTTGGCATGAGAGAACACTGTCCCCAGGTATACACCCTCCCCCAAGAGTGGCTGCTTTCATGCATGTACACACGCACACACACACACAGAGAGAGAGAGAGAGAGAGAGAGAGAGAGAGAGAGAGAGAGAGAAAGAAACACACCAAGGATGGAAGAAAGGGTCTGAAGACAGCATGATAAGAAGCCAGGCAAAGGGATATCATAAAAACCAACCAGGAGCAGCCCAAATCACCTCATTCGCAGGGAACAGGAGAACCACACAGTGCGTGCTGGAGAGAAGGGACACTGTTCAGGGTGGGTGGGTGGCAGTGGCCTCTTGCAATGACAGCAACCATGAAAAGCAAATGCTGGTGGCATAACTGCGTGCATAACCCGTCTTGGGGAAGAGGAAATGCAAAGCATTTTAGAAGGCTCAAAAATTTCCATTCCAAGTGGGGAAGGGGTTGCTTAGTCCTTTGGACTAAGGGCACAAAGAGAAGAGGATGGATCGTCTTGGGCAGAGCTAAGGAAGGGCGGTGAGCAGGGGGGGCAGGAAGGGTGGAAAGCCGACCTCGGAGCAGAGACATCCTGGTGGGGTGCGGCGGGGCACTGTGCGGACGGGCCTCCTTTCTCCAAACAGGCAACGCTGGAAGACACAAGACACACAACGGAAAGAAAGAAAGAAAGAAAGAAAGAAAGAAAGAAAGAAAGAAAGAAAGAAAGAAAGAAAGACAAGAAGAAGAAGAGAGAGAGAGCAGTAGGGAGGGAGAAGACAGACAAAGCTATGGACAACCTCCCTCTTCTTGCCCCCTTCAGACATACCCTGTTTAATTCCTCCCCTCCTCTTGCAATGAAGAGCCCAGCACCCAAGACCCAGGGATGGGACTAATCGACAAGAGGTAACTCCGGCAAGTTGCAAGCTTTCATTGGCAGTTCAATTTGCTAAAGGTTTTGTCAACTTATCATCATGGGACAATAATGAGTGGAAAGCGGGGTGGGTGGGGAATTAAGCTTCAATTGCAAGAGTGTTTTAGCATGTTAAAATAGTAGGATGGGGAAAACAAAAGTAATCAAAAGTTGGCATTTTCACATGATAAAGAATGGCAGCTTATCTTCTTCTTTTTATTAAATGCTGCAAAGTACAGTCGTACCTTGGATCCCAAACACCTTGCAAGTCAAACGTTTTGGCTCCCGAACGCTGCAAACCCAGAACTGAGTGTTCCGGTTTGTGAACGTTCTCATCTGCAGTTGGGAATGTGGGCTGAACATGTATCAGAAGTGCAGTGTGCGTGTATGGAGTAGGGTGTGGGTGGGTGTCACTGTAGTCTAAACTGCCCCCAAGTATTGTTGCCCTGGAATATTCACCCAAGCTAAACCTGGGTCCTGTTAGCATCCCACTTTTTAATCATCCAGTTAACAACAACAAGGAGAAATCTGCATCCTGCTAAACACATGAAGCTGCCTCATACAGAGTCAGAACGTCTGTCCATCTTTGTTTAGCACCACCTACTCTGAATGGCAGCTGCCCTACAGGTCCCCGCCTCCTTATTAGTTGGTGAGTCAACCTGGGACAGCCTGCATGCAGTGTGTGTGATTTGCCTCCAAGCCTTGCTGTGAGCAGCACAAGCAGAACATCACCTTCAGCTGGACTTGGGACCAGTGACTTGTGAGCAATATATATATAAAGCCTCTCTATCTCCAGAGGGTCCGCATCAAATGGGAGGAGGAGGCTCACTTTGCATGACAGAGGGCATGGCTTGCTGGTTAGAGGCCAACCTTTGAGCTGTCAAGAGCAGCTGCCTTGGGGAGGGAAGCATCTCTCAAGTCCTGGCTGATGGCATATCCCAGGAAAGGTTTCATTTATTCCCTAGCTGTTTGATCGGGGGGGGGGGGGAGATCATGTTGTGTCCACTGGGGTTGGCAGAGTACAATGCCCTGGAGAGAGGAGGAGGAAAAGGAGGAGGAGGAGAAGGGGCAGAAGGCCACCCAGGACACAGGAGAACAGCCTGCCCTCTAAAAATCTAAAACAAGGCGGGTTAGGTGGGGGAAGAGAACACAGAAATGCCTCCAAGCCTTTCCTGTCCTGGATCTAGCAAGGAACAGCTGAGTCAGGCACTCTCTGTGCCCCTGAAGAGCCTTTGGCCTCCTCTGCCAGGTATGGATAAAAGCCAGGAGCAAACCTTGAAGCTCTGCCAAGCTCTGTGCCGCGATTTCAGGCTTCGGGGGCCTTTGGCTTCAAAGGTAGTTGCGTTCCATTTGCCTTTGATTGGCTTTGCCTAGCGCACTTTCAAAATTAATCCCTAGGCTTTGCTAGCAACATCATGACTCCCACGGGGTGGGTTTTTTTGAGGGGAGGTGAAGAGACAGACTTCCCACTCTTCAGCTCTCTCCCCTTCTTTGGAGGAGGAAACTGTGAGGTCTGAAAATGATGCTGAAGATACAGGTGGATACTCTCCCCACTCCTTTCCAAAGGGACATACCCAGAATCATGTGCTTACAAACAGCCACAACTGCTGGATTGTTCAGTTTGCCGCTGTTTCTGGGGGACAGGGTGTTACATCAAATATCAGTCCCTCACGGAGTACACTCCAGCAGTTCCTTGTTGGATATAGTCTGAGGCCTCCTCACACTGTGAACTTTCCTCCCCTCAAGTTCCTTGCCAGCACCTTCTCCTTGCTAGGCTTTGTCTCAACTGAAGTTCCCACCAGGTCTTCCCTGCCCCTTTGGCGGGGAGGTGAGTCAATCCTGTTGGGCAGCTGGGATGACGGGCTCTTCTCTGTGGTGGCCTCACAACTTTGGCACTCCCTCCCCCAATGGGCTCTGTTGGGCCTGCTCACTTCAGAACTGCAAGTCTACTCTAGGGAAATCAATACCTGTTTCACGTGTATCAGGCTCTCTCCCTCTCGACAGATTTGAGACAGACAAGAAAAGACGAAGGCGAGAAGCATGGCCTACAGATCACACCTGCAAACTGAGAAAGGTTTGTAGGGCAGAATGGAGATGGGGGAGAAGGCAAAAGGTGTGGAGAGCATCGCGGGAGCTGCCCCAAAGTGGCGTTACCTGGGGGGAAAGGAATCACCTGTGGTGCAAAAGGACAGCAATGGGAGCTGCTTCTGAATGGCATGGCAGGCAGAGCGAGTTGGCGGGTGGACGTCACAAACGGATGGACAGACAGATGGAAGGGAGGAAGGCTGGGTGGGAGACACGGACTGAACACTCCAGACACCGTTATTCAAACATTCCCCATTACAGAGAGGGAGCGAGCAAAGGAGGGAGATGACCGGAAGGCAAAATCCCAAGACAACTTTAGCCAGAAGAAACAGAGCAGGCGCAGAGCCACAACCACTTCAGAGGAGATGAGCCGGCAGATCAGACCTGCCACCAGTGGCCCATTAAAATGGCAAAACGAGCAGCGACTTACCTTTGAAAATTGGGTTCGCGGGGACTCGTCAAACAGATGACACAGGGAGAGAGAAGGGCTTGGGCCTCTTCCACTCTCAACAACAAGGGAGGTAGGGAGAAGCTGTCGCCCCCAGCTGTTTCGCACCACTTACCACAAGGGCCCTGGTGCTTGACCGGGATGGCGGCTCTTTGCTGGCACTCAGCTTTCTGCCGCTCGCAGTCGTTGGCGTAGGTCCGGCTGTCCCTGCCGCAGAGAGGCCGGTAGGAGCCATCACAAGCGATACGCTCGCACGAGCAGCGGGCAGCCCCCCGGCGGTTCAGGCACACGCCGTTAAAGCGACACTCGTCCTTGCACTTGTCTGAAAAAGAACCGGGCACGAGAAAGCAATGAAATTCAGGAGCATCACTGGCGGGTGGGTCAGTAGCCACTTTAAATTAAGAGGCACATCCAATCTGTCCCTTCCGTTATTGATTATTGAAGAGGGCTGGGCTAGATGGGCCCTTTGCTTCCTTCCAACTCTATGATTCTATAATTCCGTGACAGAGTAAATCCTGAGGCCCAGGATGAATAAATGGTAGGCATTTTGCAAACTGAGAGCTCTCTCGTGTTACAATATATTTTATTTATTTGAATATTTATAAACCACACTTCTGTGCAAAATATCACAAGGAGGTGTACAGGCTAAAAATGCAACAGAAACATCAAAAACGACAGTAAGAGCAAGTGGCAAAGCGTCTCAGGTTTGAAAGGCCCATCTTGAATAATATGGTTTTCACAGGAAGCTCCTGCAGAACCTCTGGTGGCTAGGAGTCCCACAAGGCAGGGCTGGCAGAACTAAAGCTCCGACCCCCGATAAAAGCCAGCTGACCCTCAGGGGCATGCGTGGGACTGCCAATGGTTCCCTCAGCTATTGCAGTAGAGCATAAGGAATTAGGTGGTCTTGAAGGTACTCTGGTTCCAAGTTTTTTAAGACTTTGTGAATTAACACAGGAATGTCGAACCTGGTCCAGCAGGAAATTGGCAACCACTGCAGCCCTCTCAGCAGTGAAGTGACATGCTGCCAGTAAACTATCTGGCCACTACATTCTGCACTAATTGCATCTTCCTGGACAGACACAAGGGCAGCCTGACATACAGTGCATTATGGTAATCGAGTCTTGAGGGTTACCAATGTATTGACCACTGTGGCTAGGCTGTGTGTGTGTGTGTGTGTGTGTACATATACACACACATACACACGTCTGGATCAATGGCAGCTGAAAGGAGAAGGTGCCTAGGAACCAGCCTCTGCACAGATCTCAAGCCATTGTGGAGAAAGATGTGCATATTAAAATGGTGAACAGAGTACTGCAGAAACTGGTTGGTGAGCAAAATCTCTAAGTCACATTTTGTGGTGTATTGTACACATTGGCCTGTGAATGTGCAAAGTCTCCAAGTGGAGAATATGCATTCTGACCAGCGAGAAACACTGGATGACGTTTGGGTGCTTTGAGCATTCTCCCCCATCTTCCACAGAGCATGAACGCCGACAAGTCACGTCAGAAGCAAGAGGGTTCTGATTCTATTGATTTGTTTTGCCCCTTCAACCATATTCCTCCTCACTGCCTACAGGACTTGCTTTTCTCCTCAAGAAGAAAACGGTCCCAATACTTTTGTATGGGGAAATGTAAATGAAACCTATAGCAATTCATTCTAAGGACAGGGCCTTTCCAGTGCTGGCCACCCCCCTCCAACTGCGGAAATCTGTCCCTAGAGGTTTTTGTTTCAGACACCCTTCACGTAGACCTGTAACAACTTAGAATTTAGACTCTCTTACCCTGAAGCAGGCACTGTCCTGACCGCACTTTCTGGATCTCGATCCCCCGAATGGCGCCCGACCTCAGCATGACACAGTCGTTGTCATAGGTTACCCCCTCATCGCTACACACTGGATCCCGCTTCAGAGGGCAGCTCTCAGGCCGGAGCAGGAGCTCAGCACGCCGAGTGCGAGGGTTGACCCGGCAAACTCTGTTCATGTCGTTGTGGGTGCTCTTGCAAGGGTCTGGGGAAAAGTAGGTGAGGAATGATGAGAGCGGAAAAATCTTGCAGCCATCCCAGGAATTGAATCTGGGACTTTCAGTGTGTAACGCTGCTTCTCTAGCTATGGACTCAACACTGCAGATATAGTTTCTCCACAGAAGCTGCCTTTGATTTATCTAGTCCAACACTGTAGAAGTGAAAGCAGTTCTCTAGGGTCTCAGGATGGGGGTCTTTCCCTGGCACAAGTGCTGGTGGATGGATGATGCTCTATTCCCCTTTCCAGAGCTACAATTCCCAGCGTTCCCTGGGAAGAGGGACTGACTGTTAAACCAGTCTGAGAACTGTAGCTCTGCAATGGGAATTGGGGGGGGGTGTCCCTACTCTCAGCACTCTTAAAAAGTGACGGTGCTCATGATTCTTTGTGGGGGGAGCCATGATAGGATACTGCTTTAAATGTTTATTGCAGATGGGCATAACTCACATCACCGCATCACACACACAATTTCAGAAAAACACACACCCTCAATGGCTACGTGATAATTCTCCATGGTTCTCCATGCAAATCTACCCACTTGCTGAAGGCTAGAGAGCCTTGCAAGAGTTCACACCTACAGACTTATTGCAGGGTGCAAGAAAGGTGAGCCAAGGGTCCCGGAAGGATACTGACCACTTAGAAAAGACAGACTTTGCAGGTGGCCAGGACATGGGCCATGTCGAAAGGAGATGTGCAGAATCAATGTGCATGAGCAGCCATCTCTCACACACCCATGGTATCTGAGCACAGGTGGAGATCCTTGGCCTTCCAGCTCCCTCCCACCTAATCCGGGTTTATCAAAATCGCCTTCCATTCACCCCTTGGGCACTTTTATAGAAACACCGAAGATACAGGACTACTTATTGGCTAATCCTCCTTCTCTGTCTCTCCACAGGGGCATTTTCAGCGCCCAGCTAATACCTGGGAGGAACCAACTTGATTCAACACATATGCACAAAAGGGCATTATTTCCTAACAAACATAACCCACAAGTTCTGAAAAATAAAATAAAATCCGAAGGCTCTGAAATATCTACATTCCTATCCTGCCCCTCCCAAGAGAGAAACCCAAAAGGGAGGATGAAGGATTAACACATCACCATGGAGACTAGAAGAGCCACACGTGTATATATTGGGTTGGGAGAAAGAGGACTCTTTAACCTCAAAAACACACAGCAGAGCACAACTGAAGCTGGTTACAAATTTTGGTGGGTACTTGGGCAAGAGGCTGTTTTACCCGAGTGGGGGAAAACAAAGAAGAAAACAATTCCCTTGAGAATGTACAAAGCATTTTTGTTTTAGCTTTTAACGATGCACAGCCTCACAGTACTTTCATACTAAGACAGCCTTTCCCAAACTTTTGAGTCCCCAAGTATGGTTGGACTGCAACTCCTACCACACCCAGATGATATGGAGATGATGGGAGATGTAGTCCCAAACCATCTAAGGAACCAAGGTTGTGGGAAGGTGTTTGCCAAACTTGGGCCTCCAGCTGTTTTTTGGACTATGACTCCCATCATCTCTAGCTAGCAGGACCAGTAGTCAGGGATGATGGGAACTGTAGTCCAGAAACAGCTGGAGACCCAAGTTTGGAAAACACTGCTCCAAAGCAGAGGTGGGCAAGCAGTTGCTCACTGCATGTTTGCTGGACTCCAACTCCCATCAGCCCCAGCTTGCATGGCCAATGGTCAGGGATGCTGGGAGTCATAATCCAACGACACCGGAAGGCCCATAGTTTCCCCATCCCTAGATTAAAGGTGCCTGGGAGATGGGAGCACCATTTAGAAAGGAGGTTCTCTGCTGTGCCTCTGCATGAGTGGCTGATCTGGCTTTTATTAAGATACTGAAACAAAGGTGGGGAACTCCCATTAGCCTCAGCCAGCATTGAGGAAAGTTGGGAGTGGCAGCCCAGCAACATGTGGAGGGCCAAAGAGAGAACAGTGAGGCAGCCGGAAGCCCCAGAAAACTCACCACAAGGCCCATCAAACTTCTTGAAAAGGTTCTCTTGCTTGTCGCAGGCATGCCTGTTGAGGTGGCACTCGCTGCGGTAGTCCTTGCCGTCGCTGCCGCACACCACGTTCTCAGGCACGCCACTGCATGAGGACGGGCAGATGCACTTAGCCGACAGCCCATCCGTGGAGCGGGCACAGGTGCTTCCAAAGCTGCAGGTCACCTCTGCGCAGGGGTCCTTCGAACCTGGGGGAAAGAAGAGGAGGCGCAGGGCCTGGACTGATTTAAATGTGCAGACTGCTTTAAATGTGCAGACGGGGCCTCTATGTGGGTATAATGTTGACATGATTGGCGCTGCATATTGTAAAGTAACCTCTTAGAATGCTTAATGCTCATTTAAACTTTCAATGTTTTAAATTAAACAGTAATTGTTGAGTTCTCAGAGGTATACGGTAGCGTACTTTGATTCGTTACGGCTATTGTGCTCCCCGTGCTTAAATTGTCTCTTACATGGATGGCTCTGAGTACAACGTTATTTGCAGGAAGTTAGGGATATGAAATGACTGATACTAAAAGGAAATGGAGAGGATAAAAGACTTGAAGGAGTTTGCGGTAGACTTGTTATATTATATGAGCTAGGCCAGGAACAGGGAACCTTCTACAGACTGAGGGCAACATTCTCTTCTGGGCAGTCTTTCTGAAGGCGGCATGCCCATGTGGGGGCGGGGGGGGGGTGAGGGGGCGGTCAGAAGCCAAAGAAACCCCAAACTTTGCCAGCCACAGGACATCACTTAACACACCATGAGCAAAATGTAATGAGGGAAGGAAAGAGACATCAAGGAGCTGCTCTACATTTGACCGGGATGGGCCAAATGTTATTTATAGGCCCCGGCTACAGCTTCATTTATTTAATTATTTATTTACAACCACCACCCCCTTTCATTTGTCACTCTCCTCCCTCCCTCCTCCTTTCCCAATCCCCCATTATTATTTTAAATAAATCACTCTGGCACTCGCATCGTCCTCCCTTCCCTGCTTCCAGGAGAGCCCCCAGCGGGAGGCGAGAAGCTCAGATTTATCGAGAGAGCCGAGAGAGGGATCCTCATCAGGGGAGGGCACTGAGAATGGAGGGAGGGAAGGTCAACTTAATTTACTTGGAGACATGCAGGCTGGGGGGCGGGGGGGGAGGTGTTCATTTGCACAATTCTTCGCTAGCAGCTGGTGCGTGCCATGTTACCAAGGAGGGTCCATTAGCCTCACTTACGGCCGGGCCTCTCCAGGAAATAAGCTGCTCTGGGGCACAAGCCACACTTAGGCACATCAGACTCTGTGTGCATGCACAAAGTGCTTCTGTCGCAGGTAGACCTGAGGCATAAGGAAGCAGGCCTGTTTGTCATTGAGAAGGTTGGGGTGTCGGCAAGAGGGGGAGCAGGAATTTTGGCCGAGGGATTCTACGCAGGACTCGGAGAGAAAGTGCCCCCAACTTTCCTTCTCCTCCTTCCACATCACAGCTTTCATGTATCCACACAGGCTTTCAGGCTATCTCCCTTACCCTCTTTCTCTCTAGACTGCCCCCAGCTAATGTCTGCTTCCAATCCCCCCCCCACTTCCCGTTTCCAGCTAAAGCTCACTTCCTGTTTGCACCCCACCAGGCACCCACTTCCCATTTCATCTGCACCCAGAAACCCACTTCCTGTTTCCTCCCCACCAGACATTCACATAAAGGTAAAGGGACCCCTGACTGTTAGGTCCAGTTGTGGCCAACTCTGGGGTTGCGGCGCTCATCTCACTTTATTGGCCAAGGGAGCCGGCATACAGCTTCTGGGTCATGTGGCCAGCATGATTAAGCCGCTTCTGGCAAACCAGAGCAGCGCACGGAAACGCCGTTTACCTTCCCGCCGGAGCGGTACCTATTTATCTACTTGCACTTTGACGTGCTTTCAAACTGCTAGGTTGGCAGGAATAGGGACCGAGCAATGGGAGCTCACCCCGTCATGGGGATTCGAACCACTGACCTTCTGATCAGCAAGTCCTAGGCTCTGTGGTTTAACCCACAGCGCCACCCGCGTCCCTGACATTCACATACGTCCTGCTAATAGGGTTGCCATAATTATCAAAAAGTGAAAATTCTGTCATCTTTTTTTTTGCCAAAGTTGTTGAGCTATTTTTAAGGGAAATTGGCAAAAAACGACACTGCCAACATTGGTTGCCATACACCCAGATTTTCCCAGACATTTAGCTGATTTCCGTCCAGACACTGCTTTCGACTGCAGTATTCTGGGTATTTATTTCCAGGAATATCCAGGCGTATGGCAACCCTACCTGTTAAGTGACGGAGGTGAGATTTAAAGGGTGGCAGTGTTCACATATGCCCAGAGGTTTGGAGAGTGGTGAGAAGAGAACAGGTCTGGTCTGCAGTGACTCTCTTTCTACAGAATGCTCTCCCCAGGAAGGCCTGCCTGGCACCAATCCTTCGGGTGAACGCACCTTGAACGCACAGAATACACCTTGTTTTAGAGGGGGAGAACAAGAAAAAAATTTTTTTTTCCTGTTCTCCCCCTCCTATGGTCCGGTGCGTCCTATGGTCTGGTGTGTCCAATAGAGTGAAAAAGACAGTAGATGTTAGGCAAAGAGGCTCGTCCTGACCCAAATGAGTCAAGGCCCAGCTCAGTTACTCACCACATGCCCCTTTGCTGATGACTTTGATCCGGCGCTGTTGGTTGCATTGAGCCTTTTCCAGCTCGCATTCGTTGCTGTAGGTAGAATAATCCGAGCCACAGACAGGGGCCACCACTGAGGGGCACGTGGTCTTCTTGCACACACATAGTCCCTGGGAGGGGCCCGTTGCACTCCTCTCGCACACGGCGCCAAACCCACACAGCACACCTCGGCACACTGGATGGGAGTGCAAAGAGGAAAAGGACAATTCAGCAATGAATGAGGGTTGGTTTGTCAGAAGAGGGAAAACTGAGCATGAATCTCAACTTTAAAATAGTGTGTGTGTTTCCAGCTCAAGTTTTTAGTCCTTATGCCTATGGAAAGACAGACTGAAAAAAATTATGGCCAACAAGCCTGTGTAGACAACAAACTGGGATCTCAGAAACTCACATGCAAGCTACAGTACTAGCTTAAGAGCACGGACTTCCTGAAGTCACTCTCAGCCTTAGCGTCTGTGAAATTGAAACAGTGGCCTTCCTCCCAGAGTTGCCATGAGGGCACAGCAACTAAAGTCAACAAAGGGGTTTGTGAATTAATACGCGTTGTGCGAATGCTACATCACAGCAGGATGTAGTGAGATCTCGGGAGGTGATAGAAAGAGGAGCAATTGTGGTAAGAATGGCAATTTGGGATTAAGGAAATGATTTTCAAGGTGTGGCTCTTTCTAGCTTGGCTCTTCAGAGTCACAGAGCACACTGCAGAATGCATCCCCGGGGCTTCAGGCAAGGAACATTCCCAGCCTTGAACCTGGGACCTTCTGTATGCAAAACAGATGCTCTACCTCTTATCTGCATCCGTTTTCTTAATAGGAAGGTGGGGTGCTCTTTTATACTGATTCCAGAACTACAGAATCATAGGACTCTGTAGGGTTGGAAGGGTCCCATGCGGGAATCACAGGAGCCCCCAGAGCCTGAGAAAAATGAGCTGGGAAGCCCCAGCATGGAAGGCGGCCACTGGCGGGCTGCTCACTCTGCGCCCTCAGATCCCCCTGTCCCGTGCTACATCCACCGCTGAGCCACAGCCCCTTCTCTGAAAATAAAGGACGATTCTAGTCCTCATGGCTCTCAATAAAGGATTGCAACGGGAACACAGGAAGCTGCCTTATGCTGAATCAGAACTTTGGTCCATCAACCTCAGTGTTGTCTACACTGACTGGCAGCGGCTCTCCAGGGTTTCAGGCAGGTGTCTCTCCCATGCTGCCAGGATGCCCAGAGGGAAGGCCAGGAGCCCTTTGGCCACCACTTGTCCATCTAGCTCAGTACTGTCTGCACTGACTGGCAGCATCCCTTCAATTTTCCAGGTAAGGGGACATTCCCAGCTCTACCTGGAGATGCTGGGGCTGAATCTGGATCTTCTGCATCAAAGCCGATGCTCTACCATGGAGCTATGGTCTTTTTCCAAAGGAGGAGGCAGCACCAAGCTAAATGGACCCCCCCCTTACTAAATCCTAGCACTCCAGGTGATGGTTATCTCTACTTACTTCCTCAAAAGATAGATAGTTTCCTTGGCATGCTTTTTCTCAAATTTATCTATTTAGGAACAGATGCCTGCTTTTTTCTCTCTCTGTGCCCTGAGGCAGATAATGACAAGATAAACATAACCAAACGCATGAAGCCTCCGCTCAATAATCAATGAACAACTCAATTAGCAACCCCCCCCCAAAAAAGTCCAGTGACTCAACTCAATAAAGCCATAAAATCAACATTAATCAAAATAGTCTACTCATCACAGATAGTTTTGCAAATAAAATGTGTGTTTGGTGAGGAGGAGAGCTGTAGTGGCATAGCAACCAGGATGCTAGAATGGGAGACCGAGGACCTGGGAGACTGGGGTGCAAATCGCCCACTTGGTCATGACACCCACCACGGTGATCTTGGGCCGGCCAGTCACGGCCACCAAGCCTAACCTACTTCTCAGGGTTGTTGTGGGAATAAGATGAGGACCGGGGGGGGGGGGGGGGAGAACCATGAATGCCAGCTTGAGCTCCCTGGAGGAAATGGTGGGATATAAGTGCAATTAAAACAGACGTGTGGGGGAGGCTGCAGGGGGAGGGGTTGAGCCTGCTGCCAGATTATTTTGGGTGCGAGTGTCAGAATCTGAGGAACAGGTTACCCAGGGTTGCCATATTACAAAAAGTAAAATTCCTGACACCAGCAAAGACCCCAAGATTGTTGAGCCTTAAAAAAAAAAAAACTACCCAAACCAACCCTGAAAATAGTGACTTCAAGCTTTTTGAGCTGCTTTCGCTGCTTTTTCCATTGCGTTGCCATACATCTGGGTTTTCTATGACATTTTGCTGAATTTTGCAAAATTCCCTCCTGACGTATGGCAAGGTTACCAGACAATTTGGGAGCAAAAGTCAGCAGCAAGGTTAGTAGATATGTGTGAACAGCACACCCCAGTGTGGGAGAACTTCAGACCAGGGCGGGATGGCTGAATGTGATCCTTAAGACTGCTCTGTTTGGCCCTCAGGAATCCCCCCCCCAGCCCCTCACAAGCCTTGCTATCTTGAGTGTTTTTGCCTGGCTGGAATATGTCCTAAGAATTATAAGAGTCCTTCTGGATCAGGCCAAGGACCCACCTAGTCCAGCATCCTGTTCTCACAGTGGCCAATCAGATGCTTCTGGGAACCTGGCAAGCCACTCCCCCCACCATGAACACCTGGGAAGAAGACGGCACAGAGATGAGCATCACATCCTTTGCTTTACGTTCTTTAGCTTAACCCCGCCTCCTTTTGCACCTGGCCCTGCCCACTGCTTGGACACGACCCCTGGGAGGATGCAATTACCTCACACAGTTTTGTTTTCAAAAAGAAATCATGCTTTGTTTTGTTTCTGAAAGTCCGCGAGGCAAAAGAGAGAGGACAGACACATCATAAATCAATCCCTGGTTGCAGAGGCCCTCTCAAGCCAATACACCTGGCAGTTCTCCAAACAAAACTGTTGAATTGCTGTTTTTATTTCTGAGTACACAGTGTGATGTTGTATTGTCCTTTTACTATTTTTTGTTGGGAGCAAAGGTGGCTGGGGCAACCCAGTTGGATGAGCGGCATATTATTATTATTATTATTATTATTATTATTATTATTATTATTATTATGTAATAATTTGGCTCTTCTGTTTTTAAATATGCTTGTTCATTGTATGCTTGCTTTGATCTCATTTATGTTACATTTGCTGCATAAATTCAAACTCCTTTAAAACATTCTGTTTGATTTTTTATTTTATTTTTTAATATGGAGTTTCTAGGGGAACTTTCAAGGCTTCGAGCCTCAAAACCACCAACTTGATAGACACATAATAATTACAGATTGCAATTAGGAATGTGGCGGGAGGGTGGGTCGCCTTCCTAATAAGAGATGCACTATTCTTGTTATCACGCATGCTAATCAGAGGAGCCAGCACCAGCCAGTTCCCCATCTAAATTGCAAATGAAGGAGAGGTGCTTGCCTGTTCTTTTTTAATTTGGGAGGTGGGTGGTGGTGGTGGGAGGAATGCCAGGTACGGGAAGCTGAGAAGTGTACACACACACACACACACACACACACACACACACAGTGTGTGTGTGTAGCGTGTGACTTTTCATGTCGCCTCCAAAGAGAGGCGTTATCCAAAGCATCAGCCTCAGATCTCGGACACCAGGGTAGCAAATCCTCATTTGGCCCCCAACAGCCTTGGGCAACTTGCTCTTAGCTGAGATGATTCTGTGCATCTTTGATCTCACACACACATACTCATCCTTACAACCAAATTTCAGGTGTGTGTTTTTTAAGCTGCAGTCACTGCGCTTTGGAAAGCGTTGCGCAAATGGAGATGTTCTGGCACCTTCCGTAGGTCTGCAGTCTTTTTCCTCCCAGAATGTGGGCCCTTCTGGGTAGAAGGAGGGAGGCAGGAAGTGGCCTAAAGACACCAGAGTCCCCTCCAAACACCTGTTACATCCACACCGCCCATTTAAAGGTCATTTAAATCACACCTCTCCCTTTCTCAAAGAATCTTGAGAACTGTAGTTTGTCAAGGGTGCTGGGAGTTGTAGCTCTGGGGATGAACTGCAGTTCCCATGATTCTTTGGGAAGGAGGAGATGTGCTTTAAATGTACAAAGCCATAGTACATTTTTTGCAAATGTAAAAAGCCAGCCCTTTATCACACATTTTGTGATGATTTGTGCTCTTGATGTGATGAATTGTGTTGAGCCTCTCCAATTCAGGCAGGATTTCCTGATCCACAGGCTTTAAGGCTGCAATCCAAACCCCTGGCAGGGAGCTGCAGGCTTAATGGAGAGGTGGTGCCGTCGTGACACCTACAGTTCTGCCACTCATGCTGTCTACCCATTAGGTGGAAAGTGTTCAGCAGAGTGATGCTGTAATTTCTGTCTCCTTCCTCACTTGATTTACAGTTAAAGGCCAAAACTCAGTGGTAGAGCCTTCTGCTTGCCATGCAGAAGGTTCCAGAGAGGTGCTGCCAGCCTATGTAGACAATATTGGGCGAGATGGACTGGGTATAAAGCAGCTTTCTCCATTCTTCCGATCTTCACCCCCTTGACCTCCCCAAGCTGACAGGTGCTTCCATCTCTCCTTGCTGCTCCTTTTACAATCACTTCTTCCTCTCTGCCTTCCCCTCCCCTCTCTATTTGTAGCAAAATTCCTACTCAGCCATGAAGCTTTTGGGCTAGCCAGGGGTCAGAAACTGTCCCTTAGAACTTGTGGGGGGCTGGACTATATTTTGAAAAGAAAGAAAAAATAATAATTCCTATGTCCCACAAATAACCCAGAGATGATATTTAAATAAAAGCACACATTCTCCTCATGTAAAAACACCAGGCAGGCCCCACAAATAAGCCAGCCATGCATTTTAAATAAAAGAACACATTCTCCTCATGTTAAGAACACTCTGATTCCCAGACCATTTGTGGGCCGGATTTAGAAGGCGATTGGGCCGGATCCGGCCCCTGGGCCTTAGTTTGCCTCCCCATGGGCTAGCCTTTGTCTCTCAGCCTACCTCACAGAGTTGTTGTCAGGATAACCTGGGGAAAGAGTAGGAATGCCATCCTGAGCTCCTTCGAGGAAAGGTGGGATATCAATAGAGGAAGGACGGGAGGAGAGCTGGCATAATTAATTATTGCCCTCAATAATTCTGTTGATTTATTGCTGCTTCTGTGAGGACTGATTTTTTGCTTGTTTGTTTGTTTAACTTTGTAAAAATATTGCTGCTTAACTATGTTTCTCATATATATATATGTTTCAGTTCCAGTAACAAGAAGCCGAAAGCACCAGCCTGAAGATGACGAGTGAGACCTCGTCGAAACGTCGCACAGACACCCCGACTCTTACACGGGAAGACACCCGAAGACACCAAAACCTGCATTCCTGTACCCGTGAAAATCTACGAAAGCAAATATATATATATATACACACACACACACACACACACACACACACACACACACACACCGTATTTTTCGCCCTATAGGACGCACCGGCCCATAGGACGCACCTAGATTTTTTTTGGGGGGGGGGAATAAAGGAATAAAGCTCGAGCTTCCCCCGATCCCAGAATGGGTCCCAGAGCGATGCCGAAGCTCCAGGAACCTGGGAGCGCAGGCAGCTCTGCGCAACATTCGGGAGCCCGGCGCGGCTTTGCGCCAGGCTCCGGGGGGTTGCACGGAGCTGTGCGGAGCTCGGGAGCGCAGGCAGCTCTGTGCAACCTTCAGGAGCCCGGTGCGGCTTCGCGCCGGGCTCCCTAGGGCTGCGCAGAGCTTTCTGAAGGCTGGAGAGGGAGAGGGGTCGGTGCGCACTGACCCCTATCGCTCACCAGGCTTCAGCAAAAGCCTGTATTCGCCCCACAGGATGCACACACATTTCCCCTTCATTTGTGGAGGGGGAAAAGTTCAGATCCCTGCTTGTCCATGAAGCTCACTGGGTGTGGCCTTGCCGTCAGTCACTGCCTCTCTCGGCCTAACAGACTTCACAGGGTTGTTTTAAGGATTAAATGGGGAGAGGGAGAGCCATGCCCCTTGGGCTCCTTGGACAAAACAGGGATATAAACACAATAAATAAATAACAAATAAATCTCTCTCACCATTGCCTTGTGGATCCTGGAGGATGGAGAGCTGGGGCAGAAATGTCAAAAACACATAAATGCCCTGGCATGTTTGTCTGTGTTAAGAACAGCCCCCCCCCTCGTGCCCTCTCCACCTTCACAATGCACACACACCCTATTATGCATTTCTCTCCGTTACCGATTTAGTTATATGTATATTTTAATTTATAATTGTATAGGGACATCGCAGACCCACACGCAAAGAGCTGTGTTCTACGGACAAAGCGCCCAGCTAAGGAAATGGCCTGGCCTACATAACAGCGGGAGAACGGAAATAAATAAAAAATAAATGAATAAAAAAAGATAATGTGTGG
Organism: Podarcis vaucheri; assembly: GCF_965113315.1. NCBI lineage: Eukaryota > Metazoa > Chordata > Lepidosauria > Squamata > Lacertidae > Podarcis > Podarcis vaucheri. Next base: position 76,588,923 of record NC_138765.1, read on the forward strand.
GAAAAGAGAAATCATAAAAGGGGAGAGGAATGCTTTTTTTAAAAAAAAAAAAAGGAAAAAGAAAAGAAAAACAGCACGCTTGCCGGCGGTTCATTTACACTTCAATACTTGGGCGCCTGGCTTCAGCTGCCTGGAGAGAGTTTAAGCTCATATGCACAGCAACAATGCACAGCGCTAAGAGACTAATATCGTCAAATAAATAAAGAAGACGAAGAAGAAGAAGAAGCTTTCGTTCGCTCCTGCCCAATATCTAAAAGCAATTTATCATTTTTATGAAGCTCTGTGGATCGTCTCTTTCTCAGCGCATATATATATATATATATATATATATATATATATATATATGTATGTATATATATATGAGAGAGTCTTTTTCTGGAAACAACCCCCCCCATTTTCGCACAGTGAGATAAGGGGGTGGGGAAGGGAGGCGAGAAAAGCAAAATGGGGGTCTAAAAATGCAGAGCGAGAGAGGGATTGACTTGATGATTATTTCCTTCCCTTTCTCCACCCCCACATCCAGCCAACCAGCCCACTCCCCCCCCCCCGCACCCTGGCTGCCCTCCTCCCCATCCTCCTTGTGCTCCTTCTTCCTGGAGCTGAAGTCTTAAAAGAGTTTGCAGTGCATTATCAAGCTGTCACTCAGAGAGCAAGGAAGGCACAGAAGACAAAGCGTCTCGGTGGCACTGGGAGAAGACATACGTGTTGGGAAAAGGACCGAAGGCACATAGGCACCTCTTGCCAAGCTGTGGGGGCTGGAGCTCAATGGTCAAGAAAAAAATGAGCTGTAGCTCAGCGGTTAGAGCATCTGCCCGGCATGCAGAAGGTCCTGGGTTCGACCCCGCCCCCGGCATCTCCAGGTAGATCTGGGAGAGACTCCCTCCCTGAATTCATGGAAAGCACCTACTAATCAGTGTATCCCCTAGTGAAGCCATCCCTGCAGATTAAAGCCTTCTAGATGCAAGAGCTGTAAGCATCTCCTTTGCATGCAGAAGGTCCTGAGTTCAGCCCCTGGACACTCCCATTCAGAAAAGGGAGATGACATTTTTATTCCCACCCCAAGGGCAACATTCCCTTATGGGAAAGCTTGGGACGGGGGGGCACATGCCAGTAGTGGGCGGGGTCAGAGGCAAAAGTGGGCAGGGCAACGTGTGTAAATTATTTTTGCACACTAAACTGGTTTCTACTCACACCCCAGGCAGGCAAGACTATAGAAGCCCCCTTGGGAATTCATTGGTAAACATCATCATCATCAAAAATAGCTGTTACTGTTATTGTTATTTCATTTTTATGCCACACTTCTGACTGAGTTGCCCCATGAATAAACTGTCATCATGACCATCATGAGCAGGCAGAGGGCCTTCTCGGTAGTGGCACCCACCCTGTGGAACGTCCTCGTATCAGATGTCAAGGAGATAAGCAACTATACAATATTTAAAAGACATCTGAAGGCAGCCCTGTAGAGGGAAGTTTTAAATCTTTAATGTTTTATCATTTTTTTTATATGCTGGAAGCCGCCCAGGGTGACTGGGGCAACCTAGGCAGATGGGTGGAGTACAAACAATGAAATTATCATCACCCCCATTGTCCACAGTGACTGGCAGTGGCTCTCCAGGGTTTCAGACAGGGAAGATTCCCAGCCCTACCTGGAGATGCCAGGAATTGAACCTGGGATCTTCTGCTCTACCAGATTCCTGTACACACACACACCTATCTTCCCATGCTCTATCCAGCTAACAGAGACACGTTATCACACTCCCAAAGCACATCCCTGCCACGCAAAAGCCATTATGGAGGGGTATGGATTAAGGCTGGGTGAGGGGTGTTGTTTGGGGAAGGGGGGTGGGCCTAGGGAGACTCAGGAGGGGCAAAGAGAGAGGTCTGCAGGGCCGGGTCTGAGTTTTCCCACCCTTGTCTGAGTGCATCCCAAGAGATAGTGGCAAGTCCAAGCCCGAGGCTGTATCAGGCGCCCTGCTTTGCTTCTGTCGCCCATGTTGGTCTGAGACTGAGCCCATCCCCTCAGTTGCAATATAACTTCCCCTCCTTTCCCTATTTCATTCTGTCAGGGCCAAGGCCTGGTGAATAATTCAGCGCAGGTTCAGCGAGGCTCTCGTGCCTCTGCCTCCCCTGGCAGGGCCGGGAGCGTGCGAGGACGCAGCTGGATGGGGAGGCCATGAAAGATATATGAATGTGGAGTGGATGGCATATGGCTGAGTTGCTTCGCAGTCCTCCCGGCACCCTATTTATCCCCTCCAGCCGTACCTTGCTCCAGCATCTCTGCCCCAAGCCAGGGCTGCAGCAGGGTTGAGGGGAACCCATCGCAACAGTCACACTGCAAGGGGTTACTGCAGAAGGCCCCGGGTTCAATCCACAGATGGATCCCCAAACTCTGGAGAGATCTTGCCAAACAGTGTAGACCCAAGGGCCACATGCCCTTCATGGCGACCTTTTGAGGGCCAAATGTCAGTGGTGAGTGGGGCCAGAGGCAAATTTGAGCAGGGCAACAAATGCTAGTGTTTGCCTTTGTACAGCAGGCCAGTTGCATATTCGCATACTCCTCTGTGTCCTCCATCCATCTCCTCTCATTCCATGGGCCAACTTTGACAAGGGGGCAGCACAAAGATGACAGGTGATTGACAGGTGAATAATCCCACCCACTTGTCCAATTTGACTCCTAGGAGTGATGGGTGGAGACAGAGGACTGAACGGCCCTCAGGCAACATTGCCCACCCATGGGAGCGATATCACCTGACAGGTGGGCATAGCTTAGCAAAGCCCAGTGTCTCAATCTGAACTGGAATCCCTGACAGGCCAAAACTGACCTGCTGGTTCCCTGTCCTGGTGTACAAAATTATAGAGTAGTGCAAGTACTGTTGAATATCAGCTTATTTCCTGGCTCCTCACTGCTGTGATAAGGATGGGGATATAACCCAGGAACATGCTTACATCAGCATGCTTAACTGGGTGCCTGAATACATGAGAGAAAACATCTGAAAGGGCATGGTTCCCTGTCCAGAGAGAATGAACTGACAATCTTGTAAGTAAACAGCGCACAAGGAATTCTGTGCTTGTCTGAACTGGGCTGCAGTCGAGAAATTCCAAAGCACTGTCATCGTCGTAACCCTTTGAAGGATGGAGGAGGTTTTCAGACATCCTATCGCCAAACTCCTAAGCATCTGCTAAGGAATCTTGTGGCAGTTGTTAGTTATCGAAACCAACAAATAGAAAAGCTCAAAAAAACAACAACAACCCACAGTCTATCACCACGCCTCCCCATTGGCTAGCCGCCTGTGATGCCACGGAATGTTTGTGAGCATCCTAGCCACTCAGAGGCGGCTGGTGAGATGCAAGCAACAGAATGTTGACAATCAGAGCAAATCTCTGAAAGGAAGCAAAGGGTCAACGGCCATGGGAGGAGGGGGGGTGTTGAAAAACAGCCATCTATCTTGCCAGCTGCTCCTTGATTGAACAAAGAGTGATATATTGTGGTGGGCTCAGAAGGAAAGCCATCTTGGTAGGCCCAGGTGTATTCCTTCACCCCCCCCACCCCACTTTGGGTTAATTCCAATCACTAAGCTAACGCTTCCTTCGGTCTTTCCCATTAAAAGGATGGTTTGCCGCAGCTGCGCTGTAGACGGATGTTTGCTGGGATGGAAGGGCAGGAAGACAGGGCGGGGAGTCAGGGAAGGAGGAAGGACCGCTCCATTCTTCCAACCCTTCTGGCTGTACATGAAGATGCTGCTTACTCATACTTGTTACTGAGACAGTAGGAGATAATAATAAAGCTTTTTTTTTTTTTTAAGGCTACAAATTATTTTAGCTGTCAGGGTCAATTAATCAAAGTGGGCAGCTCAGCTACCCCAAAGGAGTACAGGAACGAAATCTGTTATTAAACCTTCTGCTCCTAAAACACACAGGGGAAAGAGGTTGGGGTGGGCGGGTGGGGGTGCTTAAGTGGTGGTCTTCTCAAAGAAAGGGCAAGGAGCACTTAGCCCCCTCCGAAGCCTTTTCTTCTTATTAGAGAGGTCCCTGGCTCTTCGCAAAAGGTGCTTATTATCGGCCATTATATCTTACTGACTCAGTCGGGGTCCAATCTACTGAGCAAACAAAGAAAGATCCACTTCCTTGTGCATCACAGGGAAAGAAACAAAGCGAATGTGGTTTTTTTTAAAGAAATAATTAATTTAACTGAATTTTTAGCTGGAGGGCTAGCAGCCACCCCCTTTTCACCTCGGCCTTTCCCCTCCTTAACTGCAGCCCGTTGGAAGGCTAGGCTAGTTTACTGTACCCGCAATACTTCTGCAAATGAAAGCAATTGGCTGGGGTTACTTCCCCCCTCCCCCCCCAAAAAAAATATAGGAGTGACAAGCTGCATCTGCCCCAATGCTGTTTTCTGATGCAACTGTAAAGGGTGCAGGAGTCTTGAACTCTCTCTCTCTTATTTTCTCTCTGTCTGCTGCTCCTTCTAGTTAATCAATTACCTTAATGGATGAAGAAAAGCTTAAGCTGACTAAAGAGGTGCCCCACATAATTTAGCAAGACATTTTACTACGCCTTCTAATAGCAACCTCAGGTAGTGAGCACCAACTGGATTATAGCCAAAACAGGGCTACAGAGAATCCAAGCAGGAGGTAAAAGCATACCCATGGTGAGTAGGGAACGGTGAGGGGCAGATCCTTAGGTTTAAAGCAACATACCAAAACCTTACACTCAAATCTTAAGGGGAACCAATTGGGATTGAGTATTGTGTTGGTGACCCCCACATTACAATTACATTCAAATCCATCTGGATTTAAGGATGGGCACCCGGGTTTGCTTCCTCTGCCCTTCCTGTCCCATTTTCCTTGTGTGTTGTGTCTTCTGGGTTGCATGCCTGTGGACAGGAGCTGTCAACTTTCAATTGATTATATGTAAGCCACTGTGGGAGTCTTTTTGGCTGAAGAACGAAGCACAAATGCACTAAATAATAAAATAAATGGATGCCCTGTGTTTGCAGGGAGGGGGTCTTAATCCATAGCTTTGGTTCCACCAGCAGGGGGTGGGGGAGATGGATTTCTCTCCAAGACACCTCTAAAAAGCCAGGATGAATAAATGAAACGAAGGCTTTAATGCGCCCAGTGAAATGGTTTAAGATAATTGGCTCCATCATTGCAGGCGGAAGTCAGAGGGGGGTGGCGATGGTGGCCTGTGTTTTGAGTCAGAAGGTACTCCCCCCCCCCCCGCTGCTGAAATGGGAGTCCTTTATATGCAATCAAAATTCCAGGCGTCTTGGCAGAAATGAGTCTAGTAAAGCAAGGGAAAGGAATAATCAAATGGGAAAACTTACCAGGAAAAATAAAGGATGAATGTTTTAAGGCACGGACTGAGCAACGCTTTTAAACCCACAGTTAAATTAAATTAAGGCACCGTGGGGGGTTGTCCCATTTATTTCGAGTGTGCCTGGCTAAAAGAGGAACCCAAATTGGATGAGAAAGGGTGGGGGTGTGGCGGGGGATCCTCCATACGAAGCGTGATGCGAAATGATCTTGGGATTCCCACTGTAATAAACGCGACAGCCGATTCCTGATTAAATATCAAACTGCAGGTGGGCTGTTAAGGGATGGGAACATTCTTGTTAGATTATTGCGTCTGAAATGAAATCTCATCTAAAGGTGCCATGGCAATCTTTTATTCCTCCACAGACAAGGGAAGATGCCTTTGTGCACAGCAGGCTGAGCAGGTTCAAGAGAGAGGGAGAGGGGGAGTCAAAGCTAGGCCAGCCAGCCTCCCTGTTCCTGACGCTTAGGGAGTGAGCCTATTTCAGGGATTCCGGGCTGCTGAATACATACAAAACTGACTATGGCTTTTCTTCACACTTGACAGCAGATCTGTGTCAACAGAGCCCGTCAGGTACTTGAAGTGTGATTATCAGTCCTCCTCCTTTCCAGGATAAACACACCCAGTTCCTTCAAGCTTCCCTTCAATACCACAGCCATCTTCGCTGCTCTCTTCTGAACCTGTTCCAGTTTCTCTGTTTCCTTCTTGTGATGCTCTTATATGGAGTCAGAGCACTGGTCCATTTACTCCAGGAAGGGGGACCCTCACGCCTGGGGACCAGATGCAGCCTTCCAGGACTATCTGGCTTCCAGAATTCTCCTTGGGTCACAACCCCTTCTCTTCAGGCCACACCTCCTTTCCCAGACCACACCCCTTATCTTCAGACCACTCCCTTCTCAGGCAACACTGATGCCCTGCATCCTCCCTGTGTGCTTTTGCCCAGTGATAATGTGTGATAACACCTCTTGCTGGCCTGGATGGAGAGAGGGAGGTCTGCAGATAATCCGACTTTTCCGTGGCTGCAATGTAACCTACTGTACAGAGGTTAGAGTTGCATCCATGGCTCCACCCATTTTTGCTTCTGGCCCCTGGCCACTCACCGTATGTTCCTATGCTTTTGCACACAGTAGGTTGCACTGCATCATGGATTTTGTAGTATTACAGCTCGATAAACAAGTACTGTTGGGAATGGACAAGATTACAGGTGGAAGACTTGGTAAGAAAGGTTTGGAACCACTGGAGGGATAAATGTGCTAAAAAAAAAAAGTGTGTGTGTGTCATGATTTGAACTGTGGTCCAACAACAACCACATTGGCTAGTCTGGCTGTAGCTGAATAAGCACGCACTGGACTTGAGGGGAAGCTCCCGATTCTGGTAAACCTGCCCCAGCTTACTGCAATTGCAAATTCCAACCCCAATCCTGCTTTTTTCCTCAGAGTCTGGCAACAAGCCTATGTATTGGGGAGTGGGGGCAGCAAGAACAAGAGACGTGTTGCAGAAGATCAATTATAGTGTTAGCCTAAAACCTTCAAGAACGGCAGAGACTCCTGGAAAGGATTGGATTAGCAGGCGGAGACCACAGAGGAGGGGGGGGCGGAGAGCAGGAGCTGTGTAGCTGACCTTTTCCAGCCCTTACCACCACCACCACCCGTTGCTGTCGGAAAAGAGGGGGGAGTGAGAGAAAGGGGGCAAAGGTTTGTCAAAACAAAATCCACATCCCTAAGGCTTACTCGTCAGTAAGCACGGGCAGGGTCTGCAATCTTGCTGGGGAAACAAAGTGTGTGATTGCCTACTACTCCTAATTTGCCTCCCTAACAGTGATGCACCTCCAACTTCCCTTTCCTACTGACTGACCTGTTTCCAGGAGGGTTGTGGGTGGGAAAGAATTAACGAGGGGAATAATTTGAGGAGAGGTACGTTTGGCAAGGGAAGGTGAGATGGTCCCAACCCCAAACATGTACGGAATGGCGAGGGCAGGATGCTCGCCTGGGCTTGGCTGAGCAAGGGGGGGGGAGGAGGAGATGGATGTCACTGCTCATCCCTTCAAACAGGTAACCCGAGTCACTTTCTGTGGTGTAACAGCTGTCCTGATGGCTGCATTCACTGCCTCCTCTTCCCCCACCCGCTGGGACCAGATGGAGGAGCGGAGTGCCAATGCCAGTTATAACAGCAAATTAACAAGAATGGCTTCCAGACCCCACCCAGACAAGTGGAGACACCCCCCAAAGAATGTAGCCCCCCCCACTGAAACAGGAGGGGGTGTCCTTGCTTTCCCAGAGCAGTCACACCGACAACATACACAAACCAAGCCACAGCAGAAGTGACCCGTGGAAAGGAGTCTTTATTCCAAGTCAGGCAGAGCCCTGGTAACACGGGCAAAATGGCAGGAATGAAGCAGCTGGAAACCCTATAAATAAAAAAAGCAAGAAAAGGCCCCAGAAGAAAAAGAGAGCGGGCATTGTGGGGGATTTCAGAGTCGCCTTTTCCCCCACAATGGGGCAGAGAAACAGGACAAAGGGTTCCAGGGACAACCAGAGCAGGGAGAAGGGGACGGTGTGCCAAGCAGTATGAAGGTATGAAGATTAGACAACAAATGTGGATAGGAAGCTCCAAAAGCAATGCTGAATCACTAGGGTATCGCCGGAGACTCCCTTCCAGGCCCTTGTGAAATAACTTCAATGTGGTCAGATAAGAGAGATTCTGGGGGAGTTCTCCAGAACCAGAAATGAGCTTCTTCAGGGTGGCAATGCTAAGCTCAAAGGAATGATCCTGATTTATCTCCATCTCGGATTAAATTCTGAGCCCGGGGGGGGGGGGAAATCTTGGCTTGCACGGTCCTAAAACACCTAATGCAACCCAACCCTGGAGACTTTTATGGCAAGAAGTGTTTTCTGGTGGGTCACTGTTTGCACTTCACCAGCCATCCTCAGATGCAATCCTGCGCGTATTTTATTCAAAGGAAGTTCCGCTGCGTTCCATTTATTTATTTATTTCACAAAATTTGTAGGCCTCTTGGTTGCAAAAACAAACAAACAACAAGCCCCAAAGTGGACTGCAAAAAGAATGAAAAAAAAATAAATAAAATAGTAAATAAATAGTAAATAAAAAACAGTTAAAAACAACTAATTAAAACAGTAAAAAATAAAAATAAACATAAGATAAAAACAGATTTTTAGAAGTCTGAGTAGGCTGGCCTAAACAAAAATGTTTTCAGCAGGCACCAAAAGGTGAGCAGTGAAGGCACCTGCCTGATGTCAATAGGCGGGGAGTTCCAAGTGTGAAACTCTTACAAATACGGAATGAGTATTATGGGGCAATTGTAACAGACAAAGTACAGTAGTACCTCGGGTTACATACGGTTCAGGTTACATACGCTTCAGGTTACAGACTCCGCTAACCCAGAAATAATACCTCAGCTTAAGAACTTTGCTTCAGGATGAGAACAGAAATCGTGTTCTGGCGGCACAGCAGCAGCAGGTGGCCCCATTAGCTAAAGTGGTGCTTCAGGTTAAGAACAGTTTCATGTTAAGTACGGACCTCCGGAACGAATTAAGTACTTAACCTGAGGGACCCCTGTAGTCAAGTGTTGCATGTGGGGGTCAGACAATCTCGCAGGTAAATTGGTGTGAAATGGGGTTTACTCCCATTTTAAATGAGCATAGGATTGTGGCCTAAGAGCGTAATCCTATACATCTCTTCTCAAAAGCAAGTGCAGGAAAATCCAAAGTCAGAACACTTGATCGTGACATTGTAGAAAAATTCCCAGCAACTGGTATCACTTAAGTGGTATATTTGAAATCTCAACACATTTCAACTTACAGATCACCAATTGATGTCTGCAGGGGTTGGAGAGCAGGAGGATATCTTTGTGCAATTTGAATGGGGTTCTGCAGTGTCAGATTAAACCAGGGCAGATTTAATTAGCCACTCTCTCCTGCTTATGTCCTCTGTTTTGGCAGCCTCCCTGTCTGCACTTGTTGCAAAGTGTGGAAAAAAGGCAGGCAAGCAGACCGATTGTTATTTTCAAAAGCTGAGTGGGGGTGGAAATAGCAAGTCTCAACAGCAGAACAAATTTAGCAGCTGGCTAGTTTTCTGCCCAACATGTTTACTCTGAAGTAAGCCTTCCTGATTTCAGTGGGCACTTCTGATAAATGCTGCAATGGGTTGTGGTGTCCTTTAAAATGCTAAAAAATATCCTCCCTGAATCAATTACATTGGGGTGGGTCAATTTTAACGGGGGGGGGGCATAATGATGTCAGGTGAATGACAGGTAGGTGGCCCTGTCAGAGGTGGTTTGCAGGGGTCAGGGATATAGAGTTGTACCCAATGTTAACCCTACTAAGAGTAGAGCTATTGAAATTAACCAACACGGCTAACTTGTGTTCCATTATTTACAGTAAGTCTATTCTAAGCAGATCTTAGTTGGAAAGAACCCAAAGAGTCCAAGTAGAGAATCTGGAAAAAACATTGAGCTAGATTCTTAAACCTGTTTCCTTTTTTTTAAGCAAGCTCTTCACTCAAGAAAATAGGTGTAGGAGTTGTCGGAAGCCAACTTCACAGCCCCAAAGGTTTGTTGCAGAAGGTAAATCCACATCAGTCCTTCTTCCACCAGAAGATCCACATAGGGAGACCCACACAAGGTTGGGGCAAGGGCTTGATTTGAAGCTTAGTCCCCAAACCCAGTTTTCTAGAGCCACAGGTCAGCCTTGAGAAGAAAGGAAGCAATACAGTGGTACCTCGGGTTACATACGCTTCAGGTTATAGACTCCGCTAACCCAGAAATAGTACCTCAGGATAAGAACTTTGCTTCAGGATGAGAACAGAAATCGTGCTTCGGCGGCACAGCAGCAGCAGGAGGGCCCATTAGCTAAAGTGGTGCTTCAGGTTAAGAACAGTTTCAGGTTAAGAACAGACCTCTGGAACGAATTACCGTATTTTTTGCACCATAATACTCACTTTTTTCCTCCTAGAAAGTAAGGGGAAATGTCTATGCGTGTTATGGAGGGAATGCCTACGGGTGGCATGCCTACGGATTTTCCTCCTCTAAAAACTACGTGCGTGTTATGGCCGGGTGCGTGTTATAGAGCGAAAAATACGGTAAGTACTTAACCTGAGGTACCACTGTAATAGAGAGAGTACCCTCAAGCATGTGCAGAGTTCCCTTGAGGTCAGGGGACTTGGCTTCTGGGTAACCCCCAGCAACCTTCTGGTACTGAGCTGACAGCATCTGCCTTGCATGCAGAAAGTCTTGGGTTCAATTCCTGGCACCTCCAGGTGTGGATGTGAATGTACCCTGCCTGAAACCCAGGAGATTCTCTGCTATTCAGTGTAGAGAGCAGATGGAGCAATGGCCTGACTCAGTTTCCTATGTTGGAAAGAGGGGATCCATCCTGGTAAGCAATCTTCCTGGCTTTTGTTCTGAATCCGAATCTCTCTCATTTAAAGCATGATGTCCATTTGCCAGTCTGGAGGGGATCCAGATCACACTCTCACCAAAAGACACACACACACAAACTCATCCCTTGCCACACAGGATGCGGTAGAAAAAACAATCAGAAAAGCTCAGCAGGAAAGGCGATTAAAACTCCAGGGTGGGAGATAGGAGCGTAGGATTTACCTAGTTTCATAGCTCTTAAAAAGTCTCCGAAGGCAGAAGCACTGGGATGGAAAAATAAACACTCCTCCTGCGTGTACACGAACACAGAGCTCTTCCGTCTGAGTCCAAACATGCAACGAGATGCTTTTTGGAAGGGAAGGGGTGGGGAAAGAGGGAGCTGGAGCAGAGAAAGCCTACAGCACAGGCAGCAAAAGGGACCATCTCCAGCGTTCACATTGAACCAACTAGCAGTTATGCAAAACTATCATATCGTGGTTCGGTTACCATATGTACATATTTGCAAATGATGGAGGAATGCAAGAGCTTGCTGAAGCCCAGTGGAGGCTGATCCATTAGAATAGCTCGGGAGCAGTCTCACCAACCTCAGAGGGTCCCCAGCCAGCCTCCACCTGGAATGGGGGTGGAACTAGAATTAGTTGGCTCTGACTGTCATTGGTCCTGGCCACGCCTGTCATTAGTTCGGTCTCCGCCTACTGTTGGGCTCCTTGTACTTCTGCCTTGCCAATCTGAATGGGCACAAACTACCTACTGCCGAAGTTACACCTTAGGGATGATTCTGAGTGGGAGAATGTTGAGGTTCACCAGAAAACCAACTAGTAAGCTTGGTGCATGTGTTGCAGAAATTCCGCTTTGGTCTACAGTTGAAAGGATTGAGTTTGTTTTCGAAAGCTCACTGGCAGTAAAAACAAACAAACCCCACTCTGCATGTAGGAATTTATCACATCAGAGGCCATGCTATCCTCTGTGTCTTGATATTTATTTACTAAATTAATTTAAAATTTTTCTAACCCTCTTAATAATTTTTAAAAAATCTCTTGGCCAAGTACATGGTGTACAGTATATAAAACACAATATCCATTAAAACAGAATTACAGTCTCAAACCAATAAAACAGTGTAAAGACATCACATAAACAGCAAATGAAACAGAGCTTCAGGAGACTCATATGCTAGCGAACTACATGATGTTCTTGGGAGGGAGGGAGGGGTATACAAGTTTGTAGTCCTTAGGGCTAAAAATATTTTATCTTTCAGCTTAAGGTCCCCAAATGTGATAGGTAACAAGTTGCACAGGTATGATCCAGTGACGTTCACGGGACACAAGACGAGAAACAGATTTCCCCATCTCTAGGCTGCTGGCTGCTGAGTAAAAAGGCTACTAAAGCAAAGAGGTGTTTATGGAGCATAGTCAGCAAGAACTGTTTCAAAGTACTGGGGTGGAGGAGGAATATAGCGGTAGTGTATAAGAAAGGAGAAAAATATTTTAGGCCAGTTACACAGAGTTATACTACGTCCTTCCCCCCCTAACCCAGTTAGACAAAGGGGGAGGATTGGCCCCCTTAAAGAAAAGTTACATTGCTGGAGGCTTTGGGGAATATTCTGCAGAGGGCAATTTAGCCTTGGCAGCAGGGGGCCGAAAATAGGCTGCCTAATTGAGTAGGCTGTTCTCTACTTCTAATGGGTATTGATGGGCCACAGAGGCAAGATTTGTCTACAGGTTGTCGTTGTGCATACCTCAAGGATGTATTCCCCAGGTAACTGGTAGGCGTATGAGGGCAGGAAAGATAAACTCGAAATACACCAGCATGCACAGAACAAAGAGTTGCAATAAAGCCTATCTCTCTCTAAGGCAGGGGTGTGGGAGCCTTCTATCTGTCTCCTGCCTTATTCCAGCAGCAGGTGGGTCCGAAGTGGGTGGGCTTCCTGGACCAACTGCAATTCCTGGAACAGAATTGCAATTATTTGCAGGATGCCATGCCAGTTTCATTGGGGAAAGGAGGAAATATACATTTTCCGTGTACAGATACCCTCTGTGTTGTTGTTGTTGTTATTTTAAGTGTTATTCCAAGTGTCATTTGTAAATTGTTCACTGAGGTATCGCAAATGGGTCACTGGAAACAGGTTTCGTTTCCTTCTTGGATGCCCCAACTCCTGAAAGGGCAAATCCAAATGAAATGGGGAAGGGAAATAGCTCCTGGCTGGCATTTTAATGCCAACTATGTTGTGTGAAAGCTGCAAAAGCTGCAAAAGGCACTCATGAGAAGCACCAATCTCAAAATACACACCCATCCCTACATTAGAAGAAATGGAAGGCAATGAAAATGCCAACCATTTGTAACATCTTAAAAATAGGGAAATGTGATTTACTGGATTGCAGTGGTAGTATTTCTGGCGTCAATTATTATGGCCTCTGCTGGCGTACACAAATGGCACCCTCTTAATCAAGCAGTGTCCTCTTAATCCTGACTGGGGGTTGCAAAAATATTTTGCATTTCCAGAATCTAGCATTTTAGTTCTAAGCCCTCAACAGGAGCTGAACAATTCCCAGGTTGTTTCCAGATAGCCTGTTTATTGAGCATCTGTTCTGATTTGTTTGTGGGGAGGTTAGACAATGCCGAGCAATTGTTATCCTGCACTTTACAGGGCACTTCCCCCATCACTTCCCATCATCAACAAACTTTTTTTGAGGGAAGCGGCTTTGCTGCCCAAGAGCTCCAAATCAGCATCAATTGTGCAGCTTGGATTTGCCAGTATGTGTTTCAATCGCACCCGAAAGCCAAAAGGGGGGGGGGACAACCTCAACCTTTGGGTGACCCATGTTCCACCCCTCTTCACTATTATCACCACAAGCCGAGAGTACATTATAAATTTCCCTGATGTCAAACACTGGAGTTGGGGGTGGGGAAGCAATGAGGCTTTGAAGAACTGCCTTTATTAAGAGTCTGAGGCCCACACTGCGCTCTCTCGCTCTCTCTTCACGCCCCAAGTTTTCCTCCTCTTTTGAAGAAAGAAAAACAGACAGGCGAACGGTCGTAACTCAATGGAAGAGCATGCATCTGATTTGAATGCAGAAGGTTCCAGGTTTGATCCTTGGCATCTCTTACAAGAGCTGCCACTGAAACCCTGGAGGGCTGCTGCCTGCCCGTGTAGGCAATGCTGAGCTGCGCTCTGACTTGGTACAAGGCAGCTTACTATGAAAACACAAATCATCTCGAGCAAACCTGGAAGTGTCAGGGGCTTCAAAGACAATGGGGTTTTTATTCCTACAGGTATTTTGCAAAGGAGATTTTGCCCCCAAAAAGGGGAGGGAGGATAAAACCTATACACACACACCCCACACATACACAAAAAGTCACTCAGGGATGCCAGTGACGAGTGATGGGGAAGAGAGGAACCATACTGACAGGACAGGAAAGGCCAACATGAATTCTGCATGAGGCTGAGGTGTACGTTGCCATGGAGACCTGTTAGGCCGGAGATCCAACTGAGACAGTGTACAGTCACTCCTTCACTGCAGGCCCTCCCTCCCCTCCATCAATATTAATTATATCACCCCAGGCTTGTTCGAGGAAGGGGGAGGATTCCCGCTAGTTTTTGCAGGCTCCGGTGGAACAGCTGGAGGCCACCCTATTTAAATACAGCGGAAAGGCTTGGGAAAACAAATACAGGTTGCAGGAGAAACATACTGCGGGCGCGTACAAGGGCGGCGACGGCAAGAGGCTCACACACCCAGCCCTTCCAGACACCTTGCGGCATCATTTGGTGCTTGGGACCAGGGTACGGATGGTACCCATCACCCAGGATAGGCATTGGAGGCTTTCTGGTGGAATCCCGCCAAAGCCACGTGGGCATGGCAATGTGCCGGAAAGTTTCAAAATCCAGACCGCGCAAGTCTGTTGCTCATGCATGGATCAGTCTGACAGTAGTCCCCTCTATGACAGGGGGATCTTTTTCACCCCGAGGGCCGCATTTGCTTCTGGGGGCCGCATGCAAGGCCAGGCAGGGGCAAAGTTAGGCAGGGCAGTGAATGCAGATTTTAACTTTGCTCATGTACAAGCCGCTCTCTGTCCTCCTTCAATGCATGCAGGAGGCATTATCAGAAGGGCACATTCCTTTAAGAACTTAAGAGGGTTAGTCCAGCACCCTGTTCTCACAGCAATCCACCAGATGCCTCACTTGGAAGCCCCCAAGCTGGATCTGAGCGCAAGAACACTCTCCTCACTTGTAATTCAGAGACACCCTGCTCCAAAAGTGGCCCTCAAGAAGAACTAGGTGCTGACCGGTGACACAGTGGGTGTGTTTTTCCAGAAGAAAAGATGATTCGAGATTAGACATGGCAGCCAGGGGTGCCCACTTGAATGAAATATTGTGGGGGCCCAGGGAAGTCCCGCCCCGCATCATCAATCACATGGTGCAGTGCACACAAACCCCATTTGGATGCCAATGCCCATCAACTTTGTGGGGGTGGCCCCCTCAAATATTTTATTGTGGGGGCTGAAACCTCACAGCCCCTAGGAGTTTGCTCCTGTGATGGCAGCCATCTCCAACTGCCAACTATGTGAAGGGACAACAAATACATGATGGAGCAGATTTATTTTTTGTTCCAGAGAACAGGAGCCTGAATCAAAGAAGTCAGAATTACAAGGAAGGAAAATTTGATGACCTGTCAGGTAAAAACACTCCTGGCAGCACCAGCTGTTTGATAGTGGAAAAGGATGCATTGAAAGGTGGCGGACATTCTTTTGTCAGAAGTTTTTTAAAAAGAGGCTGAGCGGCAACCTATCAGCAATCCAACAGCAGCAGATTGCCTGCATGGCTAAGGGGTTAGACTACTTGACCACTGAGATTTCGTCCGACTCTGTTCTACAATTTTATGATACATGCCTCAAAGAAGAGAGCAGAAGCCAAGTCCGTCTTCTAAAATAATAATCCCTATACAAACATTTTAACACAGTTTGTTCACATGAATATAGCCCCAGACTCTTTCTGCTGGATGCTTTTGTGGAAATGGCAAGAGAAAGTTCACTTTGTGCTTCTGTAAACCAAGAGATTAAGGGAGACCCCCAGGATTACTCTATGACCTCTTAGCTGTGAACAAACTTAATCCTCACTTTTTAAAGATCAAATACTGGGAGATTCCACCACAACCACTGACTGGGAGGGCACCCTTTCCCAGTATGTAGCATGAAATGTGATGCAGGGCTATTTTGGTTTTTCAAAACAAGGATGGAAAGAAAGAAAGAAAGAAAGAAAGAAAGAAAGAAAGAAAGAAAGAAAGAAAGAAAGAAAGAAAGAAAGAAAGAGCTCTTGCACCTTTAATAGTAGTGTAGAAAGAGAAATTTCAGCAGCTGACACCTATATACCTGCTGAAACCCCCTCGTCCATAAGATATTAAAGGTCCAGAAGCCCTGTCTTCTAGCGAAGGGTTTTTAATAGGTTGGCTAGATGTAAAAGAGGGGGCTCATACACTTTTAATAGTTGTGCTGAAGAAGGAATGCTCTGTTCTACAAAACTATTAAAGGTACACAAGCCCTCTTCTCCTCTTTGCAGCTGGCCACCATCACCCAAAGTCAAATAGTATGACTCAACTCTCTGGTTATTAAAAAAAACCCAATGTAGAAAATGAGGTAGATGTCCAGAGATGTAGTGGTCTGAAGTCACAGAGGGGGTCAAAGTCCTGTCAGTATTTCTGCAGCAAGGTCCCTGTCTCCATCATTCTAAAGCCACTCATTTGGCATGAAAGGGGAGCTTTTTAGGCCTTGAGAAAATGTCTCTGCACTTTTTGTGCTGACTGGAGCCAATCAGAGTGAAAGGATGTGAGTCAAGGAGTGAGGATTGGCTCTTAGGGTCCCTTTGGAGAAGGCAAGCGGGAAGAACACCAATAAGTTGTTGTTCTGTATGCTCCCAAGCTCAGTATTTAGGAACACTGAAGACTCAGAAGGCTTTGGTTTCAAGGGAGTGGGGTTCTGTTACACGCAATGGAACTTCACAGAAAAACACAACTCAAGTACCTCTGAAATAAAACATTGGAGTACTCCAAAGCATTTGCCCATGTACGTGCACAGAAAATAGAATACATAGCTGAAAGGCAACACAGTGAGATCTGCATCAATCATTGCAACGTATTCCTAATTATTATTATTGTATAATTATAGGATTATTGTATAAACTTAAAAAGGTTGCATAATCTCAGAAGGCGGCCTGGCTGTGAGGAGGAGTGGCTGTGACAATCACGAAGGGACCCTGCGCTTCTAAATTTGCCACTACCACAGAAGTGTAGACGTCTCATCTAGGAACGTGGCAAACTCCCTCCAGGCCGCCTGCATACACAAGAACTGGACAGCAGGGAGGAATGGGCAAGAAAGGTGGATTATGTAGGATTCAGTAATTAAGGAGTAGAGGGTGAAGAGTTTATCTCCATAAGAAGAGCTCCCACAGGCAAAGCTTAGTTGCAACTGGTGCAATGAGAGCATGGAAGAAGGTTCTGGAGTGTAGGGGTGACGAAGCGCTCAAGAGCAGGCAGCTGTGGCCCAGGTGATGCTTTTTCATTATTAGGAAGTGCCACCATGCCACCTCTGCCAGTCAAACAATCTGAACATGGTGTTCATTCATTTGTCATGATTTGCATCATGACAAAGGCTTCAGGGTTGGCTAGCGGGCTGGCTCTCAATCACCAGAAGAATTAATCAGCTGTGGGGTGTGGGGTGCAGAGCGTGGGGGGATAGTGGGGTGAAGACTGGGGAGGGAGTGCTTAAGCAGCACAGGTCAGGAGGCAGGCTGGCTCCATTGTGGTTTGCCACGGCTAAGCTTCCCCTTTTATAATAACCGGCTTCTGGCATACCTCTGCTCTTTATTTCTCCTTTTTTCTTCTTCTTTTTTGCCACCTCTACAACACAGCCTCCCACCCCTTACTGGAAATAAAACACAGCCAAGAGGAGGAATCTGCCCTGAAGGAACGATCAGCCGTGAAAACACAGGAAGCAGCGTGATGCACATTAAGGAATATGCTTTAAATTAAAAGGAGTCGGGGTGTGAGCATGGGAGGCGTGCGAAAGAGAAGGGAGGTGAGGGAACAGCAACACCAGAATCTCTCTCTTTATAGCTGGTTTTTTATATATATATATATATATATATATATATATATATATATATATATATATATATGCAGGTTTTGGTGTCTTCGGGTGTCTTCCCGTGTAAGAGTCGGGGTGTCTGTGCGACGTTTCGACGAGGTCTCACTCGTCATCTTCAGGCTGGTGCTTTCGGCTTCTTGTTACTGGAACAGAGCAGAATCTGGTGTTTGAGTTCCTATAAATACTGTTGAGGGGTGTGGTGTATAGCCTCCAACGTTCTGGGCAGAGAGGAAGTTCCTAGATTAGTGTGCCTCTTCTTCTTTTGTTCCTTAATTACTTGAGGGATATCTTGAGTGATTTCATGAGTGATATTCTGAATACCACTGGGTGGGTCATTAAGTGTAGATTAGTTGCTAAAGCTTTTGTGTCTTGACCTCTTGAGCTTGTGAAGAGTTTTTCTGAGAAGATGGCTGTGCTGCATTTAGTTGTGCTCTGGCTTGGCTTCGTGTATAGGGGCGAGCTGTGGTTTTGTGCCTTGTGCCAGCCAGATCTGTGTAGGGATTGCAGGGGGGTGCAGCATCCGGAGGTGCCACTATAGTTTGGCTACTGGATGGAGTCTGTAATATGTCTGTGGAGAGGGTCTGGGTTTGGGTCTGGTGTGGTTGATTGGTGACGGCGTTCTGTGTGCCTCTGGTTCTGGTGTCGGTTTTTGTGGGGAGGGCTAATTTCCAGATGTCTGGCAGGCGGGACGTGTCGTCACGCTTGTTCATGTTGTGAGGGTGTTTCTCTATCTCGATGGCTTCCATGATTATTCTCTTGTGGTGATGTTCCATGTTAAAGAGCAATTTGGAATCTGCAAAATTAATTTCGTGTCCTGTTTCTTTCATGTGTTGGAAAAGAGAGGAAGTTTTTTCTTCTTTTTTGACGGCATTCTTGTGTTCTGCGATACGTGCATTTATTCGTCTGTTTGTTTGTCCAATGTACGTGGCTGGGCAGACTTTGCAGGGTATTTCATAGACCCCTTGGTTTTCCAGCTGGATTTTGTCTTTTGGGTTTCTGAGGATATTGGCTATTTTTTGGTTGGTGCAGAAGGCTGTTTTGATATTGTGTTTATGGAGGATTTTGCTGATTTTGTCTGTAGTGCCCTTGATATAAGGAAGGAGGGCCATGCCATTGTTTTCTTCTGTGTCTTGGTTTTTGGGGGGTGTTTCTTTTTGGATTAGCTTCGTAACCCTGTTTTTCTGGTATCCATTGGCGATTAACACATTTGAGAGATTCTGTAACTCAGTTGTCAAGTGGTCTTTGTCAGCCAGGCGTTTGGTTCTGGAGATGAGAGTCTTGGCTACGGAGTTTATTTGTGCAGGGTGGTGGTGTGATTGTGCATGTAAGTAGCGGTTGGTGTGTGTTTTTTTCTGGTAGATAGTGTGTCCTAGGGAGCCATCAGGTTTTTTGTAGATTAGGACGTCAAGAAAGGGGAGTTGGTTGTTGTCTTCTATTTCCATAGTGAATTGTATTTTGGGGTGTAGGCTGTTGAGATGTGTGAGGAAGCTATCTAGTTTTTCTTTCCCGTGTGGCCAAATTACAAAGGTGTCATCAACATATCTGAGCCAAAGTTTGGGTTTGTGTTCTGACTTGTCTAAAGCATTGGTTTCAAAGTGTTCCATGTACAAATTTGCGATGACCGGTGAGAGGGGTGATCCCATAGGTGCTCCTTCTATCTGTTTGTATCTTTGTCCATTGTGGATGAAGTACGTGTTGGTTAGGCAGTGGTTGGTCAGGTCCAGGATGTATTTGGGGGGGTTGTATTTGTTTTGAATGGCTGTCAAGGCTTCATTAATGGGCACTTGAGTGAAGAGAGATACAACATCGAAGCTCACAAGTAGGTCATCGGGACCTACTTGTGAGCTTCGATGTTGTATCTCTCTTCACTCAAGTGCCCATTAATGAAGCCTTGACAGCCATTCAAAACAAATACAACCCCCCCAAATACATCCTGGACCTGACCAACCACTGCCTAACCAACACGTACTTCATCCACAATGGACAAAGATACAAACAGATAGAAGGAGCACCTATGGGATCACCCCTCTCACCGGTCATCGCAAATTTGTACATGGAACACTTTGAAACCAATGCTTTAGACAAGTCAGAACACAAACCCAAACTTTGGCTCAGATATGTTGACGACACCTTTGTAATTTGGCCACACGGGAAAGAAAAACTAGATAGCTTCCTCACACATCTCAACAGCCTACACCCCAAAATACAATTCACTATGGAAATAGAAGACAACAACCAACTCCCCTTTCTTGACGTCCTAATCTACAAAAAACCTGATGGCTCCCTAGGACACACTATCTACCAGAAAAAAACACACACCAACCGCTACTTACATGCACAATCACACCACCACCCTGCACAAATAAACTCCGTAGCCAAGACTCTCATCTCCAGAACCAAACGCCTGGCTGACAAAGACCACTTGACAACTGAGTTACAGAATCTCTCAAATGTGTTAATCGCCAATGGATACCAGAAAAACAGGGTTACGAAGCTAATCCAAAAAGAAACACCCCCCAAAAACCAAGACACAGAAGAAAACAATGGCATGGCCCTCTTTCCTTATATCAAGGGCACTACAGACAAAATCAGCAAAATCCTCCATAAACACAATATCAAAACAGCCTTCTGCACCAACCAAAAAATAGCCAATATCCTCAGAAACCCAAAAGACAAAATCCAGCTGGAAAACCAAGGGGTCTATGAAATACCCTGCAAAGTCTGCCCAGCCACGTACATTGGACAAACAAACAGACGAATAAATGCACGTATCGCAGAACACAAGAATGCCGTCAAAAAAGAAGAAAAAACTTCCTCTCTTTTCCAACACATGAAAGAAACAGGACACGAAATTAATTTTGCAGATTCCAAATTGCTCTTTAACATGGAACATCACCACAAGAGAATAATCATGGAAGCCATCGAGATAGAGAAACACCCTCACAACATGAACAAGCGTGACGACACGTCCCGCCTGCCAGACATCTGGAAATTAGCCCTCCCCACAAAAACCGACACCAGAACCAGAGGCACACAGAACGCCGTCACCAATCAACCACACCAGACCCAAACCCAGACCCTCTCCACAGACATATTACAGACTCCATCCAGTAGCCAAACTATAGTGGCACCTCCGGATGCTGCACCCCCCTGCAATCCCTACACAGATCTGGCTGGCACAAGGCACAAAACCACAGCTCGCCCCTATACACGAAGCCAAGCCAGAGCACAACTAAATGCAGCACAGCCATCTTCTCAGAAAAACTCTTCACAAGCTCAAGAGGTCAAGACACAAAAGCTTTAGCAACTAATCTACACTTAATGACCCACCCAGTGGTATTCAGAATATCACTCATGAAATCACTCAAGATATCCCTCAAGTAATTAAGGAACAAAAGAAGAAGAGGCACACTAATCTAGGAACTTCCTCTCTGCCCAGAACGTTGGAGGCTATACACCACACCCCTCAACAGTATTTATAGGAACTCAAACACCAGATTCTGCTCTGTTCCAGTAACAAGAAGCCGAAAGCACCAGCCTGAAGATGACGAGTGAGACCTCGTCGAAACGTCGCACAGACACCCCGACTCTTACACGGGAAGACACCCGAAGACACCAAAACCTGCATTCCTGTACCCGTGAAAATCTACGAAAGCAAATATATATATATATATATATGGCTATCTTTCAGAGATGCTACCCAGAGTCCCAAACTAGGCCCAAAATGCAAGACCTGTGCTCCTCCACGCTCCCTCCCTTATAGTCACTTTTAACCGTTTGTCCTAGTTTCCTATCTTTTTAAGTTATACAGTGGTGCCCTGCAAGACGAATGCCTCGCTAGACGAAAAGCCCGCTAGACGAAAGGCTTTTCCGTTTTTCGATGCGCTTCGCAAGACAAATTTCCCTATGGGCTTGCTTCGCAAGACGAAAACGTCTTGCGAGTCTTGCGATTTTTTTGCTTCCCCCCTTTTTCTAAGCCGCTAATAGCCTTTTAGCCGCTAAGCCGCTAAGCCTTTAATAGCCGCTAAACCGCTAATAGCGCTAATCCACTAAGAGGGTTGCTTCACAAGACGAAAAAAACGCTAGACGAAGAGACTCGCAGAACGGATTATTTTTGTCTTGCGGGGCACCACTGTATATGATATAGCACCTTTTAACTACTAGTTTTTATCCCTTACCTGTTTTAAGTCTTATGTGTTCAGTTTATCTGCATGTTTTATCTCATGCTTCTCTGTGACCAAAATAAAGTTTGATTTTTTAAAAAGGAAAAAAACAGAACCCCAGAGCAGTTGTAGGTCCAAGTCTTATAAAGGGTCAGGATTTCTGCTTGAGCTGGTAGACTGAACTGGTGGAAAGCCATAGGAACATAGGAAGCTGCCTGATACTGAATCAGGCCATTGGTCCATTTAAGTTCAGTACTGTTTACACAGACTGGCAGCAGCCCCCCAGCCATACCCGAAGACGCCAAGGATTGAGCCAGGGGCTTTCTGCATGCAAAGCAGCTGCTCTACCACTGAACTGCAGCCCTTCCCTTAAGACACAGGAAAACAGGAAACTACAATGAGTCAGAACTATTGGTCCATCTTAGTGCAGTAGTGCCTACACTGAAGGGCTGTTGCTCACCTGGGTTTCAGGCAGGGGGCATTTCCAATCCTACCTGCAGGTGCTGAGGATTGAATTTGGGACGTTCTGCATGCAGTGCAGATGCTCTTCCACTGAGCTACAGCCCTTTTGATGAAGCCAAATATCAGGCTCAATAGTGCTCTGTGGTGGAGCAATCCCCACCCCACCCCCAACTCCACATTTGGGCAGCCTTTTTTTTTTAAAGAAACTAAAAAAAAAATGTGGCGCCTGGAAAACTGCCGTGCAAACTGAGCGGAACAAAGCCGAACCTGGGGGAGAGGCAGAAGCAAGCAGGCAATCAGCGTCCGCATTTGGAGAAAGTTGAAGAGCCGGCCAGCCTTTGAGTGAAAACATTGCCCGACGATGCATGAGCCCTCCGCCAGGAATGTGTGCCCTGGACCCCACTGTGCTCTTTAATGTTCCTTCACACACACACCCTTTTGAAGAGATGCTGGGAGTCCCTGGAAGTTTTCTCAGGCAAAAGCATCCTTTTTTCTTTCTCTTTTGGCTCACCATCCATCCATCCTTCCAATCAAGAGCTCAGCTGGGAGGCCATCAGAGCCCCGGACCAGCTGCTGACTCCCTAGGTCACTTCCACTCTCACGTCACCTGCTGGTCCCCCCATCTGTCCCCTTCTGGTGCCACTTGTTCTTTGGTGACTCGCTCTCTTCTCTCTACCCTCCCCTCTCCCTTTCTCCCCCCCTTCACCATGGCAACGCAGTACGGGAGCCCAAGTGCTTCCAAAGGACAGAATGGGAGGATTGTATATTTAGAGCAAAACAGCCAATTCACCTGCAGTTCCAAGCCAGCACCCAAATTCCCATGCACCCACCCCTCCCAGTTGCATCTGCATCACTTAACCCTATCCCCTCTAATCGGCCGGCCGTCAGCAAAGCTGTTCGCATCTTCTCATTTTGATGGAAGATTTTATTTTTAAAAAACGACAACACCAGAAGTGGTTGAAAGCGCACAGCATTGTGTTCAACTAAGTTTCAAGCAGAGTAATCCCGCTGGATTTTATGGTCCTAAATCAGAGAGCCAATGTGGTGTAGTGGTTAGAGTAGGACCTGGGAAACAGGGTTCAAATCCTTGCTCTGCCATGAAGCTCACTTGGCAGCCTTGGGCTAGCCATTGTCTCTCAGCCTAACCCACCTCACAGGGCTGTCATGAGGATAAAATGGGGAGGGGGAGAATAATGTACACCACCTGGAGCTCCTTGGAGGAAAGGTGGGATATAAACATAGTAAAGGAATACAATGGGTCTACTCTGAGTAGGACTAGAATTGGCCACAACCCACACATTTCCCCCAGGCTGTCTCTCCCATGTAGCCTGGGGCTGGGGGCGTTTATTAGAGGGGTGATGGTCTCCTGCGATGAACTGATTTGCTTGCATAAATTCCAGCATTGCCTTCTCCTGGACGGAATGCTTCCCTCCCGACATTCTCAGTTAGAGATACTGTTGAATTTGAAGGTGGTTTTTTTTTTTTAATGGAGGGTTTTTAGGGGCAGGGCAAGAGTGAGGAATCTCTTCCCACTACAAAGGCCACATTCTCTTCAGGAGAACCTTCCGAGGGCCACATGTTAGTGGTGGGTGGTGCCCATGACGATATAAATAGTCAGCATCACTTGGCTGATAAGCTTTCCAGGTTTTCAGACAAGGATTCTCTCCTAGCCCTACCTGGGGCAGATGCTCTGCCACTAAGCTCAGGCCACAAGCTGATGACATATCCCTATTTACCAGGGACTGCCTCTAGTCTGCCTTACTCTAATTTTGCCTTAGGGAGGGGATGATTTGAGGCAACTGAGGCCTCTCTGCGTAATGAGAATTAAGTCTTCTGGGTATAAGATTGCAACCGGCTCAGGCCATGGGGCTGTTTAGTCCCATATCCTATTTCACAGAGTGAACAGCCAGATGTCTCTTTTGGGAAACCTGCGAGCCGAGCATGAAGGCTACTGTCCTCTCCCATCATTTCCAGTGCCATTCTGCTCTTGGATATGCAGGTTCCATTGAGCCCCTTAAGTATGGGTTGAAACCCACTCACCTTAAACACACTGATATGAATTGGCCCAAGGCAGTTATTATACCCATTAACTTCAGTGGGTCCACTCTGAGTAGGAACAGCACTGGAGACAAACCCAGGCTGCCTAGCGGCCCAGATCAAATGCATCCTCAGCACCAGCCCTGTGAGCTTGATATAAAAGGGAGCGGTAACTTTTTCTTTCTTCTTTCTGCTAAGGAATGTAAGAATAGGCCAGTGGCCCATCTGTTGCTTTTAACCTCTCTAGCAAGCCTGAGTTCATTCTGTGCTTTAGCTTTTCTGACTTTGTGTCTACACGTGCTGGCTATTTGTTTGAATTCCTCTTTGGTGGTTTCCCCCCTTTTCCATTTTTTGTACACATCCTTTTTTAATCTTAATTCAGTTAAAAGTTCTTTAGATAGCCACCCTGGTTTCTTTAGGCACCTTCCATGTTTTCGTCTCATTGGTATTGCCTGACGTTGTGCTTTTACTATCTCCGTCTTAACAAACTCCCAGCCATCATGAACTCCCTTTCCTTTTAGTATTGCTGTCCATGGGATCTCACCCAGCACTTCCCTAAGTTTTATGAAGTCGGCTTTCTTAAAGTCAAGAAATTGAGTCCTAGTATGCTTGGCTGCTACTGTCCGCTGTATAGTAAACTTCAGAAGAGCATGATCACTCGCGCCTAATGATCCTTCCACATCTACCCCACTAACCAGGTCATCAACATTGGTTAGGACCAGGTCTAAAATGGCTGTTCCTCTTGTTGCTTCTCCCACTTTCTGGACAATGAAGTTGTCTGCAAGGCCAGTGAGGAATCTGTTTGACCTTATGCTCTTGGCTGAGTTTGACGTCCAACAAATATCCGGGTAATTGAAGTCCCCCATTACTACTATCTCCCTTCCTTTTGCATGCTTGGCCATCTGTTCCAGGAAGGCATCATCTATGTCCTCCGTTTGGCTTGGGGATCTATAGTAAACTCCCACAATGAGGTCTCTGTTATTCTTCTCTCCCTTAATTTTGACCCAAATGCTCTCACTTTGGCTTTGAGGTTCTAAATCTTGGATCTCTTCACAGGTATACACACCCCTGACATATAACGCCACTCCTCCTCCTTTCTTGTCTGGTCTGTTTCTCTGAAATAGATTGTATCCCTCCATTATTACATTCCAATCGTGGGACCAGGTGAAACCACCAGGTTTCAGTGATGCCTATTATGTCATATTTAGTTTGCTGTACCAAGAGCTCAAGCTCATCTTGTTTATTTCCCATGCTTTGCGCATTAGTGTACAGACATTGAAGTCCATTAATCATTCCCCCGTGTCTCTTATTTAAGGATTTTTTCCTCCCTCCACTAGGTCCGCGTGCTGTTTGCTCCATTTGGTCTATGACATTTGGATGATCATCTTCATTAATTGATAGACTCCTACCATCAGGAGCACTGTCTCCCTCCCCCACATTAGTCAGTTTAAAGCCCTCCTGATGAGGTTTCTGAGATTTTTGGCAAAAACATTTCTCCCAACCGTTGTGAGGTGCAGCCCATCACTTGCCAGAAGTCCATCTTCAAGAAACTGCAGAATGAACTCAGGCTTGCTAGAGAGGTTAAAAGCAACAAAAAAGGCTTTTATGGGTATGTTCGTAGCAAAAGGAAGAACAAAGAAACAGTGGGGTCACTCAGAGGAGAAGATGGTAAAATGCAAACAGGGGACACAGAAAGGGCTGAACTCCTCAATGCCTTCTTTGCCTCAGTCTTCTCCGATAAAGAAGACAATGCCCGACCTGAAGAATTTGAAGCAAATGATTCAGCAAAGGAAACACAGCCCAGAATAACTAAGGAGATAGTACAAGAATATTTGGCTAGATTAGATGTATTCAAGTCTCCAGGGCCAGATGAACTGCATCCAAGAGTATTAAAAGAACTGGCAGATGTGATCTCAGAACCACTGGCAGTCATCTTTGAGAATTCCTGGAGAACAGGCGAAGTCCCGGCAGACTGGAGGAGGGCAAATGTTGTCCCTATTTTCAAAAAGGGGAAAAGAGAGGACCCAAATAATTACCGCCCAGTCAGTCTGACATCAATAGCAGGGAAGATTCTGGAGCAGATCATTAAGCAAACAGTCTGTGAGCACCTAGAAAGGAATGCTGTGATCACCAATAGTCAGCATGGATTTCTGAAAAATAAGTCATGTCAGACTAACCTGATCTCGTTTTTTGACAGAATTACAAGCCTGGTAGATGAAGGGAACGCAGTGGATGTAGCCTACCTTGATTTCAGCAAAGCATTTGACAAGGTGCCCCATGATATTCTTGTAAAGAAGCTGGTAAAATGCGGTCTTGACTATGCTACCACTCAGTGGATTTGTAACTGGCTGACTGACCGAACCCAAAGGGTGCTCATCAATGGTTCCTCTTCATCCTGGAGAAGAGTGACTAGTGGGGTGCCACAGGGTTCTGTCTTGGGCCCGGTCTTATTCAACATCTTTATCAACGACTTGGATGATGGACTCAAGGGCATCCTGATCAAATTTGCAGATGACACCAAACTGGGAGGGGTGGCTAACACCCCAGAGGACAGGATCACACTTCAAAACGACCTTGACAGATTAGAGAACTGGGCAAAAACAAACAAGATGAATTTTAACAGGGAGAAATGTAAAGTATTGCACTTGGGCAAAAAAAATGAGAGGCACAAATACAAGATGGGTGACACCTGGCTTGAGAGCAGTACATGTGAAAAGGATCTAGGAGTCTTGGTTGACCACAAACTTGACATGAGCCAACAGTGTGACGCGGCAGCTAAAAAAGCCAATGCAATTCTGGGCTGCATCAATAGGAGTATAGCATCTAGATCAAGGGAAGTAATAGTGCCACTGTATTCTGCTCTGGTCAGACCACACCTGGAGTACTGTGTCCAGTTCTGGGCACCACAATTCAAGAAGGACACTGACAAACTGGAACGTGTCCAGAAGAGGGCAACCAAAATGGTCAAAGGCCTGGAAACGATGCCTTATGAGGAACGGCTAAGGGAGCTGGGCATGTTTAGCCTGGAGAAGAGGAGGTTAAGGGGTGATATGATAGCCATGTTCAAATATATAAAAGGATGTCACATAGAGGAGGGAGAAAGGTTGTTTTCTACTGCTCCAGAGAAGCGGACACGGAGCAATGGATCCAAACTACAAGAAAGAAGATTCCACCTAAACATTAGGAAGAACTTCCTGACAGTAAGAGCTGTTCGACAGTGGAATTTCCTGCCAAGGAGTGTGGTGGAGTCTCCTACTTTGGAGGTCTTTAAGCAGAGGCTTGACAACCATATGTCAGGAGTGCTCTGATGGTGTTTCCTGCTTGGCAGGGGGTTGGACTCGATGGCCCTTGTGGTCTCTTCCAACTCTATGATTCTATGATTCTATGATTCTAGGCCAGCTTCTTGTCCACCAGATGCCTGTGGAAAGTCTAAAGCAGGATTTGGGCACAACAGCACTTTCCCTTGTGGCAGTTCCCGGAAGCTGGTTTTCGGAAACATTGCTGCTTCCATCAATAGCCGTCTCCTCCAGAAATTTGTCTAATCCTCTTTTATAGCCATCCAAGTTGGTGGCCACCACTGTCTCCTGTGGGAATGAGTCCCCCAGTTTAACTGTAAGCTATAAGCACGGCTTGGTTTTAGAGCAGCCTTCCAGAAGCTGTTGCCTACCAGATGTTTTGAACTACAACTCCCAGCAGTCCCAGCCAGCGCATGGGAGTTGTAATCCAAAACATATGGAAGGCACCACGCTGCAGAAGGCTGCTTTAGGGTATCCAGGAGAGGGGCTTTCTCCTTCTAAAGGATCCTAAGTTGGAGAAAAGGGAGGAAAGGATCCGCCGCATGTTCAGAAACCGCTGCGAAGCTCATGTCAGGAGGGCAAGAGTTTAAAAAATGAGGACTTGAAACAACATGTAGAGAAAAGGATTAGGGGACTTTGCAGTCCAAGATGAAACCTGAGCAAAGGAGTCATGCCATTCAATCCAAAACGATTCTCCCACTTTCTCCTTCATTCCCTCCCCAGCGACAGTGACACCTTGCCATGCAGAAAGTGGAGAAGCTGATCCCCAAGAGGCTGCTAAAGCTTTGCTTGTGAATACAGGTGGGAAAGAAGATGAAAACGGCACACACTGCGTCGGTATTCTCAAGAGATCACAAGTGGTACCTAATAACTAACCACCAGCAGCTTTCTTTTTTTCTGCACAGCATTCTTCAAGAGCTATGTTTAGCATTCACTCTCCCTCTCCCTCTGCAGAGTACCACTGAAACAGCCTCAAATCAGTTCAGACTTAAGCACCCTCAGCTAAGAGCCAAGGCTGGTGGGTGCAGACAAGGGGGAGGGGGGGATGAGCCTCTTCACTCACTCACTTCTCCCTTCCCAATCACAGTCTGGTCAGGAAGAGAGAGAAGACATCCCAGCAAGTGAGTAACAGAGGAGGGGAATCTATCCCAGTAATTACTGCACCATGTGCTGAGAAAGACCTGCCAGTACAGTGGTACCTCGGGTTAAGTACTTAATTCGTTCCGGAGGTCTGTTCTTAACCTGAAACTGTTCTTAACCTGAAGCACCACTTTAGCTAATGGGGCTTCCTGCTGCCGCCGCGCCGCCAGAGCACGATTTCTGTTCTCATCCTGAAGCAAAGTTCTTAACCTGAGGTACTATTTCTGGGTTAGCGGAGTCTGTAACCTGAAGCGTATGTAACCTGAAGCATATGTAACCCGAGGTACCACTGTACGTCACAAGAAATACAGCTTTCCATGTGCATGAAATAGTCGGGCACCCACCGAGAGGTTAACCGCTCTGTCTCTGCATGATGTACTACTCTAGGACTTGGGTCATGGCTTCAGACCAAGCTATGGGCCTTGCTAGCTATGCTCTGCCCACAGTTGGAGGCAGCAATGTTTCTGAATGCCAGTTCTTGTGCTCAGACCCTGCTTGT
The DNA here is from genome assembly GCF_965113315.1 of Podarcis vaucheri. Taxonomy (NCBI): domain Eukaryota; kingdom Metazoa; phylum Chordata; class Lepidosauria; order Squamata; family Lacertidae; genus Podarcis; species Podarcis vaucheri. The sequence continues at coordinate 76,618,365 of NC_138765.1, forward strand.
GGGTTTCCCATTGAGGCACCTGGTTGGCCCCTGTGAGAAAAGGATGATGGGCTAGATGTGCCACTGGCTTCATCCAACAGGCTCTTATGTTCTTAAGCCCTAGGATGTGGAGTCCTTGAGAAACAGTATTTGTCATTTATTTGCCGGCCCTTCCTGAGTAGATTCACTGCTACTAGAATCCGCACCCTGTTTCCTGAGCCTCACAGGAAGCACCTCTGTTACTGGATTCTGGTGAGCAGGCCGCAAATTCCTTAGCAGATCAAGACATAGACTCTTGAACGTCAAGCCCCACTGTCTAGAACAGGGGTCTGCAACCTTTAAGACAAAAAGAGCCACTTGGACCCGTTTCCAAAGGAAAAAAAAACTGGGAGCCACAAAACTCGTCATTATAAAAATAACTTTTTTGTCACTTTTTTATTATTTCTTTGTTTGAACCCTCAAAATTACTCCTCCTCAGAGAAATAAACATTAAATTAACAAGTTACCTTTTTGTGTGTGTGTGTTCTTCACTCCCCTTCAAAACAGTGACCAGCGTACATGCCCCCTTTCAATGCAGTGACCAGCATACATGCCCCTTACAATGTAGCGGGCGGGCGGGCGGGTGGGAAGGTGACGTCGGGACGGTGCGTGACTAACACACGCACCGCCCCCATGTGACGTCACAGCCAGTACAGCGCCTGCCACAGTGGGGAGTGTCGGGGAGCACAATGCGCCTCCTCTCCTCACTAGTATCCGCCCCGGAGCCGCGGCAAAGGTGTAAAAGAGCCACATGCGGCTCCGGAGCCGCGGGTTGCAGACCCCTGGTCTAGAAGAAGCTAGTGCTGCATAAACAGCACTGGGGCTTTAACAGAGCTTTTGGCCTTGACTCCACAGCCCAAACTAAAAAGCCCCGGACAATTGTTTCAGGCCAAAGCAGAGTCAACTGACTCCTTCTGTATCTGATGCATGATTGCTAACCATGGTCCTGAATGAAAGCTGCTGAACACACTGGATCAGCACCTCTGCCCCTGTCCAGGGTGCTGTCTCACTTCAGCGCCACCAACTCCAGAACCACAGACCTGCTTATCTCCAGCTCAAGTCAGGCCACCACCTCCTCGCAATGGTGGATGCTGTGACGGATCAGGACCCCTTGCCTCGTTTCAACCAAACTCCACTTGGGGCAGGTGATTTTGCTGTCTCTCTCCAATGGGTGGGATGGGATGATCCAATTGTTCACACAGTAAAGGGCTCAAGGAACCTCCCTCTACTCAAAAGAAGAGGCTGCCCGTCGCATCTCTGCATGGTTGCCCGCTCCCAGTCAGAACTCGTGCAGAGACACAGTGGTGTGGGATTCCTTCTGAAGCCAAGTCATTCTCTTACACATTCTCAAAAGAAAACATTTTGGGGTGTGGCCAAGAAAGAGGCATCCAATTTCTATTCGGGAAACACCACCTACGAAACACTGCTCTGTGCTTGACATTAAAGGAAAATGTCAACTTTAAGAATATCTGAAGGGACTAGCCCACCACATGCAGATACACAAGACAGTCTACAAAAAAAAAAAAAAAACACAACCCACATGGAGCTCATGTATATTGGGCAGAATTCTGCGACTACAGCCAGGGAGAGCAGGGTTCAAATCTCTGCTCAGCCATGAAACTCACCAGGTGGTGGCTGTGAGCTGGTCGTTAGTTCTGGGGATAGCTTACCTCACAGGGTTGTTGTGAGGACAAAATAGCAGTGAGGGTGGCAGGGGGAGCCTATGATTTCTAGCCTGAGCTTCTTGGGAAGAAGGGTGAGGCTAAAACATAGCAAGAAATAAACAGAAATGTTGGTGTCTGAAGTGGGTAAACTGAAAGGCATCGCTTTTGCACACACCAATTAACAAAAGGTTACCGTCTGCTGGGAAGCTCTTGTGCTCAGACTTTGCTGAAGTCAACAGGAGCTGTGCAAAGTCAACCCACATGTGCAAAGAAAACCAGGGCACGGTTAAGGACTGTTTTGCAAAGAGCCCTTAAGAGAGTACCCCTTCAATATTTTTTTTTGGGGGGGTGTCCCCAGAGACATCATTCTGAATTCCTCGAGGGGGGATTTGTCTCATGCTGCATTCTGGAGGGAGAGAGAGAGAAGAGGAGAAAGAAAGAAGGGAAGGGAAGAGGCAGAGCACCTCAAACACAGTATCTGATTTTGACAAGGAGCCAGGTAAGGCTGCACAGCTAAGGAGGATAATGAGCTCATGGCTTTAAGCAATATTCCATCCTGGACAAGCCTCCTTCACCAGCAACTGTCAAGACTCTGTTCCAGAGGGAACAAAGTTTGCAAACTCACCATCGCGTGGGAGCGCAGACTGTTAAGACGGAGGTCATCAGCCTTTTTTAGCCTGTGTCTATTAGTTAGATTTATAGCCCGCCTCTATCCTAAAGGCTTGGGAAAGATAAATTCCTGCCTCTTCCTCCACCCCCACCCCCAAAATGATAATAAAGGCCACATCCGTACCATTCAATTTGGTTTTGATTTGATATTTACATCCCACTTTTCTGACAACAATGCTAAGTCCAACGCAGCTCAAAATAAGAACAGCATTAAAAAACCAGCAAATGTTACACTTGCCATAATCATACCAAAAACACAATAGCATATAAGTAAGGCCAATGAGGGGGGGAAACCAAATAAACACACCCAACAATTTGTTGTTGTTGTTGTTCAGTCATTTAGTTGTGTCCGACTCTTCGTGACCCCATGGACCAGAGCACGCCAGGCACTCCTGTCTTCACCCAACAACTAATACAATCCAACAATTAATTAATTAATTAATTAATTAATTAACAATTAATACAATCCAATATGAGCTCCTAGTGATCCATAGTGTCAGAAACAGGTGCTTAACACCAGCCCTGTGGCAACGGACATCATCTCTCTGGGAAAGGACTTCTTCATCCTGGGAAACAGCAGACTCCCAGGCAAGAAGATCTTTCTATGTTGTGGTATAATAGTTATACCTCAGTTCCAAGAGTTCCCTGGCCTGGGAAGGGCAGATTGTTAAGTCGCACTGGGAATTGTAGTTCTAGGCAGAGTCCCCTAACAGCTCTCAGTACTCTTAACAGACTACAGCTCCCAGAATTCTTTGGGGGAAGCTTTGACAGTTTAAAGTGGCATGATAGTGTTTTAATGGTGTGGTAGTGGCTGTGCCCAACATTTCAAGCAATTCACTGGAATTTCCCCCAGGGGCTTTTTTCGCAGAGCTCCTAAGATTAGATCAAACAGACAGGTTTGCATGACTTCTGGAAGGTTCCCAAGCTAGGACTCTGGATAAATTTGCAAGTTACACAGTTGGAAAGCAACACCTGAATGAAGAACACACTTGTTGTCAGAATCCAGTGTCTGATATTTTCATTAAGAAGGGAACCCCCTCAGCAGACAGAGGAGACGGTAACAGGCAAAGGAAAAAGGCAGGGCTGTACCCAATGATAATCTTACTCAGAGTAGAAACCTTTGAAATTAATAGCAGAAAGAAGGCTGAGGAGCAGGTGGTGAGAATGGCACTAAAGGTAGCCTCATAGGGAGAGGGGGGTTCCCAAAGTAACCCTACTCCCAAATAACACCTGGGATTGTATCCATATACTGTGTGTTCTACGTAGAGTAGACTCACTGGAATTAATGGACCTAAGTTGATCATTTCCATTAGCTTTAATGGGTCTACTTGGAATAGAACTAGTATCAGATATGACTGTAGGAGTTAACACTGAACACTGGTAGTTCAGATCGATAATTAAGGAGTGCCTGTGGATGACCTATTGATAAACCTATCATCTGAATAATGCTTGAAAGCTTTGTAAATGACCTGCCACTCAACAGCCATGAAATTTACTAATTAATTAACTAATTAATTAATTTCTTTAAACATTTACACCTGCCTTCGTGCTACAACCAAGGTGTCTGATGCCGGAAAATGTCTGGTAATATTTTGGTCCTGGAGGAAGATAAATACTGTACCAGGATCTCTCCTCCTAGCCTCATTCTCCAGAGATGATATGCCCTAATTTCTACTACTACAACTGTTACTTTAAAAAAAGATTTCTGTTCATCGTGGCTTTTTCCGCACATCACAGAGAGCAGTTTCAAGCATTTAGGTATGGCAGGGAGGTGTAAGACATTGGCATTGCCTGTTTCGATGGCTTTCCTGCAAACATGAGACTAGAACTGTCTAAATCTGCATGTAAAGCAGGGAATGTGGCCCTCTGGGCCTCTCTACATGGCCCTTGGAACTCTTCCTTAGGCCACACCCCCAGAGCAGGCCACACCCCTCACCAGCCCTACAAATTGCTTTTCAGCCCATCCTTCAACAGCAATCATACCTTGTGCAGAACAAGTAGGGGAACCTTTCTGGCCAGCCCACCAGTCAATCACATGACATCATCACGACACAGTATGATTGGCAGGCAGGTTGTCCTGCCCACCTGTCAAAATCCCTTGTGTGGGGTTTCCAAGTGCCCAACAGCTAGTGAACCACAGAGCAAGGCGTGTTGGCCAGTCTTCTGCTTGGCACTTTGGGCACAAAATTGGCTGGGTGGTTCTTTCTCCCCTCCTCTTCCTTCTCAGCTGGCGCGGGATGGGGAAAAAGAGACCTGCCTTTTGAAAACACTGACTGTATGTGGGAAAAGACCCTCTCACAGCTGATGCATTTAAAAAAAATAAAAACCTCCAGGGTGCTTGCTATAGCTGCACACAGGAAACAGGCAGCACAGTCAAACCGAGCAGGATTTCACACACGCCCACCCCACTCATAAGCTGATGAGCGGGGGCTTAAATCCTGCTGGGAACAGGTGCGTTCAGCCAACGCAGAAGTTTAACCCAGCTCTCCCACCTGTCAGCTGACGTCATTCGTGATTCAAAGGTGGGTGTGGCGGGGGGGGGGGTAAATGGCCTCACAGGCCAAAGATTAGCCTATTTGGCCAGAGGTTGTCATCCTCACCCAACAATGTAGAAAGCTCTGCATTTTGTAGCGGCTAAAATACAGTGGTACCTCGGGTTAAGAACTTAATTCATTCTGGAGGTCCATTCTTAACCTGAAACTGTTCTTAACCTGAGGTACCACTTTAGCTAATGGAGCCTTCTGCTGCCGCTGCGCGATTTCTGTTCTCATCCTGAAGCAAAGTTCTTAACCCAAGGTACTATTTCTGGGTTAGTGGAGTCTGTAACCTGAAGCTTCTGTAACCTGAAGCGTCTGTAACCCGAGGTACTACTGCTGTATAAAGAAAGGAATCAGGTACGTGACTCCGCCCACTTCTGATTCTGAACCTGCCCACCACTCATGTGGCCCCTGCAAGGCTGCGAAGGGGGTGATGCGGCCCTCAGGGGTGTGTGGGGGGGGGAATGTTCCCTGCTCCTGAGGTAAAACAAGTAAGTGCTTGAATTCAAGGGCCCTTTATCCCAAGATAATGGAGTATCAAAATGGAGGAAGGCTGTAGCCTGGGGCCAGAGCACCTATAATGCCTGCAGAGGGTCCGAGGGTCAATCCCCAATGGCATCTCCAGGTAGGATTGTGAGAGACTGCTGCCAGTCAGGGTATACAATACTGAGCTAGATGGAGCAATGGTCTGACTCGGTATGGTGCGCCTTTCTATGCCGCTCCCCAGTTTGATGGAAAGGCAACCCCGATTAGATTGGCGACCCATTCCTCCGCACGCCTCCTTTGGGGACAGCAAGGATCAAAACCCAATCAGTTGAGAGGGAGGCTATTCAAAAGACAAAAAAGAAATCTAACTTTAATAAAAAAAATAGCAGTGTGTGTGAGAGAGAGAGAATCAAACATGCAAACTGATCAATCTATTTTCCTCCTGTCGGCTTTGCAGACTAATCCCAGCCTATTTCTTCTCTGACACAGGCGAATGCGATCTGTCGTGTTCTGCCAAGTGAATTCACGGCCAGGGGAAAGGGGGGGGGCGACCGCCGCTGCTGGTTTAATGGAGTGCAGACGCTCCGTGGCCCTTTTTCCTTCTCTGCTGCTCGCCAGCCCTTTTTCTCCATATTCCCAGCGGCAGCTAGCAAACACACACTCACACGCTCAGATATCCACATGGCTTTTGAAGTGTCTGCCGCTGACTTCCAGCAGCTTGAGCGAAGAAATTGATCCACCCCAGCAGTAATCCATCTTGCTAAGGCCTCGGGGCTGCTGTGTCCACCTGCGTCAGTTTTCCACATAACAAATTCTCTCAGACAGACGCGGCTTTGACGATAAGCCAGGCTGATGCTCCTCTCTTTAAGGCCCCAGAGAGGGCCAGCATGACCTCTCCCCTCTGGGGGAAGGAGGTCAGCTGGGAGAGGCTTAATGCGGAGGAAACAGAAGGGTCAGATGCTGGCAAGGAGAAGAAAACGGACATCTTGAGGCCGCATGAGAGGGCCTCCCCCCAATATAAATGGTCCTCCTATCCGTCCTGCCTGTTGCATTTCCTCCTTAGGAACTCCAGTCACAAGTACAATTGCCACAAAGGAATTTCTCCTCTCAAGGGCACTTTTGGGAAAGGAAAAGTCTTTGCTTCTTAGGCAGGCGTGGGATGAGAAGGGTTTTGGCCGCTGCTCGGCTGAGCTCCTAATCCTTTAGAATAGCATCGACTCAAATAACCACTCCCATCTCCTGCTCTGTCTCATCAGGACATTCATCTGTCCCACACACCTGCTGCTCCTTTGGCCGGGGCAGGTCACCGTCCTGACAGAAGGCACTTTTGGCCTTGTGTGCCTCTAGTGTTTATATTGCTTTTAATTGGGGGGTTTTAAGGGTTAAAGCTTTCAACTGTTGTTTCTTTTTTTAAAATGATAATTTTATTGTTTTATTCTGTTTGTTAACTGCTTTGAAATATACAAAATTATGTTCTTCCTTGGCAGATGCCCACACAAAACGGCTCAGGCACAAAACCAACACAAGGACAATAATACAAACTTTGCATTACAAATGATAATGCCAGGGATGGAATCAACTACATTTCTGCATAGCTTTTTCCTTGCGCCTGGATTCAACCCTCTGCATTGATCCCTTAAAGAGAGCTGACCCAGATGATCCAGGGTTGTTTCCAACTAAGTTCTACTCAAAGCAGACCCCTTACCCTCTGAGTAGCATGGGACACAACCCCAAACAACCACAACCATCCGTTTAAAGAAGTATCATGCCACTTCAAGCGCCACGGCTTCCCCCAAGAAATCCTGGGAGGTGTAGTTTGTCAAGGCTGCAGGGTGCTGTAAGGAGACTTCAGTTCGCCTCACAAAGTTGCTATTTCCAGAGTAGCCTAATGATCAATCCCTCTTCCCAGGAAGCTCTGGGAATTGTAGCTCTGTAAGGGGAATAGGGGTTTCCTAACAACTCTCAGCACTCTTAACGAACTACAGTTCCCAGGATACTTTGGGGGAGGTCGTGACTGTTTAAAGTAGTATAACAGTACTTTAAATGTGTAGTCCTGGTGGGGTGTAGATCTTCATTGCTTAGAAAAATTCACGCTACCTGATTCCCAGCAGCAGCTCACGGGACTGCATTACCATGCATTAGTTGATCACAGACCAGCCTGCAGAAATGTCTGAGGCTGTGGAATTACTACAATCCCTGTTGAAGTTCTGAGCCATTTAAATATAAATGTGATTAAATCGATTTTTCCTCTTCTTTTTTCTTTTTTTAAAGGAACAGCAACGGCGATGAGGAAGCTTAGATAAACATCCCCCATGGACCAAAAGACCTTTGATTAAAATCGCACAAAGGGGCCACAGATCGGTGGGAGAATATCCGCTTTGTATGCAAAAGGACTTGGTTTCGATCCCTGGCATCTCAAGGTAGGAATGGGAATCATCCCCCATCTGAAATTCTGGACAGCTGCTTCCCGTCAGAGAAGACAACCCTGAACTAGATAGACTTGTGGCCTGGCTCTGCACAAAGCAAATTCCTATGTTTCTGTGTCTTAAGAAAAGGACCATAGCTCAGGGGTAGAGAATCTGCTTTGCATGCAGAAGGTCCCAGGTTCAATCTCTAGCATCTCCTGTTAAAAAAAGAACCAGGTATTAGGTGACAGAAAAGGCACCTTCTCTGCCTATAACCCAAGGGAGCCACTGCCGGTCAGAGTAGACAACACCAACCTAGATCAGACATGTATTTCAGCCTGTACACTGGTAGCTCAGGTTACATACGCTTCAGGTTACAGACTCTGCTAACCCAGAAACATTACCTCGGGTTAAGAACTTTGCTTCAGGATGAGAACAGAAATCGTGCTCTGGCGGCGCAGCAGCAGCAGGAGACCCCACTAGCTAACGTGGTGCTTCAGGTTAAGAACAGTTTCAGGTTAAGAACGGACCTCCAGAATGAATTAAGTACGTAACCAGAGGTACCACTGTATAATAGTCTGGTCTGGCAGCTTCTGAGGTGCCTGTGACAGAAGCAAATAGCAGCAATTTCCAAATGAAGGACTGAGTGCCCAGAAGGAAGAGACCCATTTCTGAACCCTGGGGGACGGATAAAGGAGAGACCAGGCCCACAGGAGGCAGTATTGACTGGCCCATCCCATAACTGCAATGAGATGCCTACTCAACATGTTGGGAGTCAATCAAGAAATCCCAAGAATACCTTTTAGAGTCTGAGAAGGAAGCATGCTTTGAATTTTAAACCCAGAAGAAGAAAAAAACTGAGCCCAACTGCATCTAAACTTTGGAAAACACTATAACGACAGTCTCCCACAGGATTTGAAGGACAGTCCCGATCGTTACTCTGCATTTTCACTTCCAGCTTTATCGCTCTGAAGTGTTCCGGCAATTATTAAAACTGCAGACTAGAAACACTTACAGATCCCTTTACGTGTTATTTGGGAGTGTAGATGGGGGGGGGAGCGCGGGGGAGGGGGGAGTCCACAAAATATAGCACCCGACCGAAGTACCGTGGTGTGGGCGCCCAAATAAGTGGTTAAAGCCTGCTAAGAAGGTCATTAATCTGTATTAAGCAATCTTGCTAGCGCTCATAGAATATTCATGATCATTCCAACTCCTGAGGGGAGAAAGGGGTGGTGAGTGAATGTGGAAGATCAGTGCAGCCGCTCTGACGGGAGAGAAATGTTCTGTTTGGCTAAGAGGATGGCTTCATGTGGTGCTGAGGGGAGAGGATGAGCTTCAGTGAACAGAGGTGTTCTGGCAGGGAAGGCACGGGTTCAGAAAGGTGGTATCCCAACATATATCTTGCATGCAAAATGCCCCAGATTTGGTCCCCAGCATCTTCTTGTAGGGCTAGGAAAGACCTCAGCCTGTCGCCCTTGAGAGCTACAGTCTTCACATAGTGCACTGCTGAACTCTGGAACTCACTCCCGCAGGAGGCAGTGATGGCCACCAGCTTGGATGGCTTTCAAAGGGGATTAGACAAATCTAAGGATAAGGCCATCAATGGCTGCTAGCCATCAATGGCTATTGATCTGCCTCCATGGTCAGAAGCAGTAATGTTTCTGAATACCAGTTGCTGGAAACTGCAAGAGAGGAGAGTGCTCTTGTGTTCCAATCCTGCTGTCAAGATTTCCAGAGGCATCTGGCCGGCCACGATGAGAACAAGGTGCTGGACTAGATGGGCCACTGGCCTGATCCAGAAAGGCTCTTCTTATGTCATTATACAAATCTGGGCTGCAATGCTGAGCAGAATAATTGAATTAAAAGCCGCTAACTTTTACACCAGGGTTTGAGAACCACTGGTGTAAAACCACTGGCATTCCAGGTGTTGTTGAACCACAACTCCCATCCTCCCTGAACACCAAAGTCCAAAGATCTGGGGGGCCACAGGTCCTCCCCCCATACATACAGAAGGGAGTGCATCTCCTAAGATGATACATGTGTGCATCCTTCAACAATAAAAAATATAATGGCTCTTTGGTTCAAACCAATTTTTTTCACATGCAAATATATGCAGATTTAATCAATTAACCGATTAGGGCAAAGTAAACACACACACACACAACCCCTAGGAAACCAAAGCTGAGCCTGCAAACCTAAGCCCTGATTATACCACTAAAGAAAATGGAAGAAGAGAGCGGGGCAGGGAGAATTTACAATGCTTTCATTTTTAATCAGTTAACTGGTTCTCAATGCGAGAGAGTGAAAAAGAAACCATCTCCCATCCTTGCCCCGGGATGCCCCCAAAGCTAGCAAGCGGCAGACGACAATCCCAGTATTTATGGGGCTGACAAGGAAGAGAGAGTGGTTTTTCCAATATTTAATTTATCAAGTGGTTCTGCTTTACCTCCTGCGTCACTGCTGGGAGGAGCTGAGGGTTTATGAGGCTGTAAAGAGAAGGCCTTTCTGCAGAGCCTTCCGACATGAGGTTGCGTGGGCAGAAAGAAAGTGCCCCCACGACATTTCCACAGCTTACCCAAGATGGAGTTAATTAGGGTTGGTGAGGTGCTGCAGCTCAGTGGTTAGAGCACCTGCACTGCATGCAGAATGTTTCTGCTGAAATCCCCAGCAATGCCTGTGGATGTCCCTTCTCTGAAACTCTTAAGAGCCTCTGCCAATCAGTGGGGACAATTCTGAATTAAGACAGGCAATGATTTGACTCAGTGGGCGGGATTCTCACCTGATAAACCTTGTCAGTGGAAACCCTCCAAACAGACCTGCTGCTGGAACGGGGCTTTCTCTGCTCCCCTCCCACCACGCTCCCCAAATTTCGCTCAGGGTGTGCGTTTTGGTAGACTCCCCAGAGCAGCACAGGGGGGAAAGATGGGGTATTGTTTAATCAGCTGCACAAGTTGAAAAGTTTGCACGGACACAACAGTGTGGCGTTGAATTCCACACAGTATATGGCAGCTTCCTATAAAACTGAGGAAGGGCTTTGTGCATTGCATGAAGAAGCTCCTGGGTTCAATCCCTGGCATCTCCAAGTACAGCTGGAAGTGCCTCTTGCCCGAAACCCTAGAGAGCTACTGACAGCCAGTGTAGACAATACTGAGCTAGATGAACGAATGGTCTAGCAGCGTTATGGCTGTCAAAGGTGCTTCTTTCCCACCCACTCCTCCCCAAAACTGCCAACTTTGGACATCTGTTGAGGGCTGCGCGGGTTGGAGAGGTTTAGCTTCCTAGCTTCCCTTTGCGACACGTCTGGCGAACTGCTCTCAGTTGTCGGAAAAGGAAGCACCTTCAGAGCCTAGGTCTCTCAAGTCTGCGGAGAGTCTGGGCCTGGCCTGGTGGCCAAAAGGATTAGGACAGGAAAATGGATGGCATAGCAGCAGGCTACTGAGACATCAGAGGAGCCCACCCGGGTGTGAAAACAGCCTGGGAAATGAGCGCGGAGGCGTCATTAATTATCGATAACGCCTGCGCACAGTAGATAAACAAGCCAGCACGCCCAAGGAAGCAGGTTGATGGAACGATCGCAGCACCTCTCTTTAGAAACCGCTCACACATACACACACACACACACACCGCTCAAGTCTTCTGTGGCTGGCTGCACCCCCACTTTCACTAAACTTCTCCTCCGCCGTCAGTAGCTCTACATTTGCAGTGCCCTGAAGGCTCACCCAGAGCTGCAGGGCACGATTAGAGAAGGCATTCGCTGTGCCCCAAGAGAGTTCCTCGCCTTGCAAAGCAGCAGCGTGAGATTCTGCTGAAGCACACTCTGTGTGTGTGTGTGTGTGTGCGTGCATGTGTGTGACCCATATTTTTCGAGCCTGGCTCATTCCTCATTTAGGAGGAAAGCCGGGAAGTGTGTGTGTGTGTGCGTGTGTGTCATAGAGAGAAAGTGTGCAAACCAACCCTTGGCGTTGGCTTCACCGCCTGCTGATGCTCTCATCTCCAGAGTGCTCCTTAGAATCACTGAAAGGGACCCTTGGAGGCCGTTTAAATCAATCCACAGCTGAATGAAAGGACCTTGCAGTGGTGGCATCCCAGAGTCAGAAGGCCAGCTGGCCTCTGCTTCAAACCCCACAGCCCATCCCTGTCTGACGCAGAGTCAATTACATTTTCTAACACCTCTTACCATTAGGAAACATCTCCTAATGTTCAGCTGAAATCTGCTTCTTCCACAGTTTCCACCCATAGCTTCTGGTCTCTGGAACAACAGAGAACATGCCCACTACATTTTCTGCATTGAAGCCCTATGGAATCCACTTCCCACAGGAGACAGTGATGGCCAACCAACATGGATGGCTTGAAAAGAAGATTGGGCTAATCTTCAGACTCTCCTTCCTTGGAGGTTTTCAAGTAGAGGTTGTATGGTCACTTGCCATGGATGATTTAGCTGAGATTCCTGCATTGCAGGGGTTGGACTAGATGACCCACGGAGTCCCTTCCAGCTCTCAAATTCTATGATCCTATGGGAGGACAAGGTTATTGACAGCTACTAGCCATGTTGGCAATGCTTTCCCTCTGTCAGAGGCAATATGCCTCTGAACACCAGTTGCTGGGAATCACAGGTGAAAAAAGGTGCTGTTCGATTCAGGTCCTGCTTCTGGGTTTCTTATAATGGACACCTGGTGGCCACTTGGAGCACAGGACACTGGACTAGATGGGCCTTTTGACCAGATCCAGCTGCAGGGCTCTCTTATATTATTGTCGTTGTCGTCACCATTATTATATTTATTTTTTACATCCCGCCTTTCCCCCAGACTTGGGTTCAAGGTGGCTTATTATCATACTGCCCTTGGGTGGCTTTAAAGGGGGATCTGGACAAATTCACAGCTCGGATAAGGCTAGTAGCAGCTGCTTGTTAAGATTATTTATATATTGCCTCCACTATTTTTAGAGGCTCATTAAGAAAATAAGGCAGGAGGAGAAAGGCGAGTCCAAAACACCTGGAAGGCATTGCAGTGGATATGCTTGACTTGGGTGATTGACAGCTGGAAAGGTTTTGCCTTTCCAGCATCAGATTGGTTGGGGTTACCACTTCCAACTTGTAATGGCTAGAGGGGGAAGACAGACTGAATCTGACTGTGGAGTCAGTTTGCTTCGGAATGCCAGCTTCTGTGAATCACAAGTGGGGAGAGTGGTTTTTGCATTTGGGGGTTGTTTCCAAGGCCCTTGTACCGGATAGGGTGGGGGAGCACTGCGACACACACACACACACACACACACACACACACACTGCAGGAGGGGGGCTTGTAGTACAGTTTCTCCTCACCATCCCTGCCAAGGATGGAAAGCAAGAATATCAATGTGGAACCCTTGCCTTCTGCTTCCTTTCCAAGCAGGTTATATGTGGATTGGTTCAAGAGAGGAGGGGCAAGCGAATGGGCATCCCTGCCCCACCCACTTTTACTTCTGGCCCCGCCCACCATGGTCATGTGGCTCTCAGAAGGTTGCTGAGAAGGGAGGAGAATGCAGCCCATTGGGAATGGTTCCTCGCCTGTGCTCTGGCCACCCCACCGCATTTGCCCACCCAATAAAGCAAATCCTTACATATCCTTACAAATGGGCCGTATCAGCAACAGCTTCCCCAAGCTACCAATTTAGTTCTTCTCAAGGGGCTTCTACCCACGCTTGCTGCTGTCATCCGTTATCATCTATGCAGACAAAAGTCATAAAAACACTTCCTCCCAAAATGTGCAGGCCAGTGTGGTCTCCTGGTTATGTACATCCATTCCCCTTTATTGCTATTATTAGTATTTTTTTTTAAAAGAAGCCCTACTAACAATTATTGCAGTCTTTCAAGTGGATATGGTGCCTTGTTGCCCTTGGTTACACGAAAAAAGGAAGGTAAAGGGGGGGGGTGTTCGTGTCCCACTGGACCAGCTATGTTAACCTGACGTAAATTGTTCTTAATATGTGCCAAGTTGGAGAGAGGAAAAGGCAAGAGCTGAAATTTCACATGATGCAGGATGAGTCCAGTTTGAGGGCAGAGGCTGAAGGCACACCATACATATTAAAGCACATTCTCCTCCATCCTCCAAGAATCCTGGGACCTGTAGTTTACCCATCGCAGAGCTACCATTTGCCACAAACTACAGTTCCTAGGATACGTGGTGCATCTGCAGCCAAAATCTCTGAGTCCGGGGCACTATAGACTCCACCCTGAGACATTGGGAGTTGAGGAGGGCTGCTTCATTGTGCATAATGCACCACTATCCTGGCATTTTGCAACTGGCAGCCTGGTGCAGAATCTGGCTCCCCTGCCAAGGATCTTTTAAAAATGTGAGCCAAGCTTCTAGCCCTCATGGCTGCTGCTTGGAAAAGAATGCTGCACCTGCTGAAGCAAAGTTTAGTCTGTGTGCGGGGGGTGGGGAAGCAAGCGCTTATTGGGCAGTGTCTCCATTTCAAGTCCTCTTGTCCCCTTGCCTACACCACATCAGGGCCTCAAATACAGGCATCTGCACACACAACCCAGCCTTGTAGCATTTCCACATAAGATAAGATCACCCAGAAAATTAAAAGGAACATTGTCCTAAATTTAAAAGGGGAAAGAAAGGGCAATACTGTTGTTTTTCTTCAAGAAGCAAAGCAGCTCCGCAGCAAGCCAAGAGATGTGAGGCACAATATCCTACAGACTCCTCCTCAGAAAGAGATTGTGCCTAGTACATAAGGGCAAGATGTGTTGTTGGTTTTTAAAAAATGCAACATGTCATCTGGATAGGCTTGGTTTATTAATATTTCACAGCGTCAAGATGCAAGCTACACCTACGTTCATTTTTATTTTTAAACAAGACACCCTGGGTCCAATTATAGATTAATCACATTTTGTTTATCATGGCATCCGTCGCTTTCCCATTCTGACAAAAGATAAAGAGAGGAATTAATAAACCATTAGTTGATTGCTGCTTTTTAAATTGGTTTGAACACCAGTATGTTTTGAATTGGGGGTAAGGGGACTAATGCAAGTAAAGTTACAAACAAGCATTTATTTTACCTATCTGAAAAACTGTTTCTCAGGTAAAATCATCAGTGGAGTCTAAAAAACAAGTAAATTGGTATTTCCTGTGATTCCACCCATACCCACCAGGTTCCATTTGGGCTCCGCCCAAAACCTGCCATCTTCCATTCTGGTTCTAGGCTTCTCTTACTGACATAAATATTCGGGAGGGAACACTTTTTCTCACTCACCAACTGCAGTGATACCCCAATAATCCCTCCTCCCCCCCCATTTTGAAATCCTGTCTCCTCAATTGACCTTTGCCCTCATCAGTTTCGATTTAATCACCATTACTCATGGACAGTTTAAGCTGCCCAACAAATGACTCTGGTGGGAACAAAGCAAAACACTTTGCTACAAAAATCTGCCCCTTCTGCAAGCTGATCTGCACTTTGCATGGGCAGTTCATTTTTTCTGGAAGGCACCTGCAGAGTGTTTCTCAAACCTTGCTAAGTGATGAAGGTCCTCCACTGCCAGATGACAGTGGAGCTTGATTTTTAACAAATCCTCATCTAATTGTTCACACTGATACAGGTATACTCTGCTAAAACTGAACTGCTTGATAGCTCAGCTCTGAGCTCTTGCCAAGCACACTTTGCAGGTGTATCACTCAATATTTGAAAGATTCTCCAAGTTGGCAGGGACAAGAACTCGAGCAGCTGAAAGTGTGACAGTTTCAAAGCCTGGAACACACTAGTGCAGGGGTCAGCAAACTTACCGTGCCTCGGTAAGCGCCAATCGTGTGGCAGGCCGAAGGGTGGGGGAGCGCGTGCCCATAAGCGTGCGCACATGGTATTTCTGGGTCGGAGGAGCACCGGAAATAGCTTGTGCACATGTGCATGGGCCTCCTCCGACCCGGATGTGCACCGGAAATAACGCTTGTGCATGCGCACAAGCTATTTCCAGTGCTGCTCCGACCCAGAAGTGGGCAGCTACACAGCGCAGCGCCGGTAAGAGCGGGCGGCGGGGGTCACCGTGGGCTGGATAAATGAGTCACTTGGGCCTTATGCGGCCCGCGGGCCTTAGTTTGGGGACCCCTGCACTAGTGTCTTTGCAGTACCTCCTCTTCTGCACCATCATCTAAATTCACCTTGGGGGTGGGGGGTGGGCAGAAATACTTTACAGTTTCAAACCCATCACCATTGCTTCTCCCTCTTTGTCAATTATGACAAGTCTTCTCTATGCTTCTTGGTTTCAAAACTCAAAGACAACATATAATTTTGACAAGGGCTCACAAAACTCCAAAAGTGCTCTCTTTCTCTTCAAGGGGAATACAAGAAACCCATTAACAATCTCTTGCCAGTTCAGTGGGCATGTGGATGCAATTTGCTAAGGCCGTATATATGTATCCTGATATTAGGGAAAAGCTGTATGAATGCAAACCACAGCCTGCTAGGGACCCGCCTGGTGCATTATCTGTGCACAAGGTAGGTTTGCTTTGGCAGTAGCAGTGAATTTAAATGACGTTTATATTTAACATACATGTATATATACATGGGCTTGCATAAAAGCTAAGTGCAGAACACAGCCAAGATTTCTCACTTACCACATACAGCTTCCTCTTACTGGGCTGCATGGCTTTACAAGGAAGATAGAAAAGCCGGAAAATTCGGCAAACACCGCCACCAAGATTCCATTCTGACTCCGCCCATCCTCCCACCAAGATATCATTCTGACTCTGCCCATGCCCCCACCAAGATTCCATTCTGACTCCGCCCATGCTCCGGCCAAGATTCCATTCTGACTCCGCCCATGCTCCCGCCAAGATTCCATTCTGACTCCGCCCATGCCCCCACCAAGATTCCATTCTGACTCCGCCCATGCTCCCGCCAAGATTCCATTCTGACCCTGCCCATGCTCCCGCCAAGATTCCATTCTGACTCCGCCCATGCTCCCGCCAAGATTCTATTCTGACTCCGCCCATGCTCCTGCCAAGAAGAAGAAGAAGAAGAAGAGTTTGGATTTGATATCCCGCCTTTCACTCCCTTTAAGGAGTCTCAAAGCGGCTAACAATCTCCTTTCCCTTCCTCCCCCACAACAAACACTCTGTGAGGTGAGTGGGGCTGAGAGACTTCAAAGAAGCGTGACTGGCCCAAGGTCACCCAGCAGCTGCATGTGGAGGAGCAGAGACGCGAACCCGGTTCCCCAGATTATGAGACTACCGCTCTTAACCACTACACCACACTGGCTCTCAAGGTATCATTCTGACTCCGCCCATTCTCCCGCCAAGATTCCATTCTGACTCCGCCTACACTCCATCAAGATTTGATTCCAGCCTATGTTTCCCTACTTTCCATAGCTGCTTTCCCACTGAATTCCATGGAGGAAATCTATGCTCAGTACATGGAATCTGCAGACACAGTTTGGTCACAGGAAGGTGCGATGAGCGACATTGTATAACGAAAGGAGAGGGAAGGGTGGCATCCTAGACGATGGGAAGGGGAGAAAACTTGGAGGAGAGGGATAGAGATTACAGTTGCAGACAATGTGCCCTAAAATTACTGGGGGGGGGGCCTCCATCCCCCAAACACATGTCTCCTTGCTGCTGTTGCAAATGGACTGTTCACTGTTCTGGTTTGTGGATAAACTGCCTATAATCCCTAAACATCAGTTGAAAAAGTGATGCAATAGCTAGAGAGTTGTTTTCCGTTGGCAAGATTGGGGTGGCAGGTCCAAATGCCCTCTTCAGCCCTTGGGAAGTGACAGCATCGCATTCATGCACTGCAGAGCGTCTGTGTTTATACAGCAGGCACACAGGGTTGCACACCATCATGTCTGAAGTAGGCATCTTCATCAAACTCACATCCATGCACCGGGGGAATCACCCCAAGAGGATGTGTGCAGCTTCACCAAATGAGACAGCGGGAGAGAGTCATCTTCTGTAAATGTGTGAAGGGCCCTCATCTCTGTCCTCATAGGGTTGCTTATCAAATTGGAATTTCACTGAAAAGTGCTCCAGAAAGGCAGAGAACAGGATGTTTGGTCTTGCAGAGAAAGACAGAAAAGTGGGACTCTCATACATGAAGCAAAAAGAGTATTTTCTTTTCTTTCCTTCTATTTTTCCAAAAGGGCTGGGATCTGTGGATTTTTAATTGGTTTAAGGCGGCCTTTGCCAACCTGGGGCCCTCTGGAAGTTTTGGGTGACAGCACTGGCAGCTCCCAGCTCTGTTGGCTGGGACTGATGTGAGCTGGTGGTGCAAAACATCTGCAGGGCAGCAGCTTAGCCAAGACTGGTTTAAACAGTGTATCATGATACTAATCATTGCCATCAGCAGCAGAGTAGCAGAAGCAGCAATGAAGACTTTGAAAGGCAGATATTTTAAAATATTGGGTGTGGTTTTTTTAAACAGGGAGAACCTTAAGCAAAGCCTGAGGCTCTGGTACATAAAGTTTAAATAAATCATTTGATTTTTACATTTGTTTTAAAGCTGTTCTGTCATTCAAGCAGTTGGCGGAGGGTTGAACAGAGTCTTTCCCCTACCCCTTTTGAAATCCTCACAACAACCCTGAGAAGTACACCAGGGCAGGAGAGAATGAGGTCCCCAGAATCACTCAGTGAACAGAGATTTGAACCCAGGTCCCTAGCCCAGTACCTTGTTGATGTCAGCACGCTATTGTATAATCATCAATGTTAATGACATCACACACATTGCAACAAATATAGGTGTTTTTCCTAGATTACCGCCACTGGGAAATGTCTTTTCTCTCCAGCTGGCAAAAGCAGTATCAGACAGAACATTGGTGCACGATGCGCTCGCTCCGTGTGGGGAGGAAGGGGGAGGAGTCAGGAGCAACGAGGCAGGGAAATAGATCACTGGGTCAAAGGAGTGTTCCTTTGCAGGAGGTACCAACTCCACCAGATCAGCTTTTAAGTACCGAAAACCAAATACTTAAAACCATGGAGAGACCTGGTTTGAACAAAGACATTGGATTCTTACCTCATTATACATGACTTAGCCATTTTTCACCTTCTCACCCCTTGCCTTTTCCTGTAAGACCTATTGCAGTCGTTAAGAGTCGTCAACAGGCTCATCTCGGCTATCTGCCAATCTCCCATTCCCACCACCCTTCTGAGTAATACCCCTCCCCACCTTCTCTCTATATAGAAGGATCTGGCAACTTCTGTTTCAGTGTATCTGAAGAAGTGTGCATGCACACGAAAGCTCATACCAAGAACTAACTTAGTTGGTCTTTAAGGTGCTACTGGAAGGATTTTTTTTATTTTGACTATGGCAGACCAACACGGCTACCTATCTGTAACAAAAACCAAATGTTAGGGATAAGATCTGGAATTTGCTTTTGTCCCACTACTCACCGTCCTGTGGCGTCGGCAGCGGCTGTGGAAAATAGTACCCTGGTTTGTCTGCAAAACAAAAGATTGGGGGGTGGCATTAGTTGAGAGATTCAAGAAAACACTTTGAGCCACAGAGCTGTTGGCTGTTATTCCTCACTTGCACATGGCACTGTAACAAACCAGTATTCAGAAACATCAAGGTGAACTCCGAATCCCTCTCAATAATCTGCAGATCAGCTCAGAAGTAAGTCCCAGTGACTGCAAAGGGACTTACTTCCAGGTGAGCATGCTGTGACTGCAGCTGGAATGGTTTCTCCGAAGCTGGATCCTTCCATACTATCAAACCGTATGCCCTAAACACCAATCTACAAATGAGGGTGCTGGCTGCCTCCCTGAGTGACTACCTGTTCTGGATCTGCTTCCTGCCAATCAGCCATGTCTTTGCAGCAGCTGTAATAGATGGATTCAGTTATCATGTAGAGCAAGGTTAGCCATCCTGGGAGGGCCCCAGCTGCCATGGGACCACACCTCTCAACAACAGAGCCTAGCCAGCATGGCCAATGGTCACAGATGTTGGAAGTTGTAGTCCGGAGGCGACCCCCTGATGTATAGCAATGTGGCAAAATATGATTTGCCTTCAAACAGAGGCAAATCTGTCATGCCTCTGAACGATGCCCCATTCTGGGTTTGATTCCTTCCAATGGGGAAGCCTACCAAGGACGGACACTCATGCAGAGTCAGAGGGGCAGGCTCCCTTGAGAGCAGGTCAATAAGGCTCCAAAAGTAAGCCTTTTTTGGAGCCATGCCCGTCTCCGATGCTAATTCAGAATTTAAAAAACGCACACTGATGCTTAAGGGGACGGTGTTTGTTTCCACACACAAAAGCACACACAAAAACCCAATAGTAAATATATTTCTCTTCTAGCACTGGGGGAGGTAAGGGATGTGACAGCAGCTGCCTTGGGCAAGTCAATCTGTCAAGGCCCCTCCTGACCCCAGCTGCGATGCAAATCAAACTATTTATTACCTATCGTGCAAGGGTCTCCCAAGACACTGATCCATCAAAGCCATTTGAGTTGATTGGTGACCTGTGTTTGCAAAGCTGCCGCTTGTTATCCAGTTAGGTTGGGGGAGGCCGGGACAGGAGGGGGTGTCATAAAAGACAGGAGAGGCATAAGTAGCACTAAAACTACCACTGCCACAACCCTGACCAAAAGAACCTCTTTTATTCATTCTGCAGAATCAAGGAGTAAAGACCCTCTTCGGGCAGCAAGCGCGGGCCAATTAAAAAGTGGAAAGATACAAGCTCTTAATACAACCCACCCTGCGTGTAGAAAGCTAGCATGTCATGGAGAAACCGGAGTCAAAAATACAACTAGGCAACATCTGGAAAGAACAGCATACTAGTTTGTTAGAAAAACAAAAAGGATAGCATACCCTATGTCTACCACCGCAATGTTTTTCAGGATTTGGTAAGAAATCAAGGCTCTAGTCATCTTGGCTGTGATGTTATTTGGGTGTGCCCAGAAGTAATAACTATTTCCAGTGGTTGGGGGGGGGGGCTGCATTTAAATCATCATCACAGAGAATGCCCTGCCGTGCCTGTACAGAGCAATCCTATAAAAAGAGATCGCTCTCCAGAAATGTAAAATGAGTACAGCTTTTCCCGGGGTGTGTATGTTTGTCCTCTGCTAACACCCGTTGTCACAATCCAACCACAGCTGTCAAATTTGCACATCTGCTTCTGTATGTCTGTATCTCCTCTCAGACCACACACACTTGCGCGCGCGCACACACACACACACACAGCATTTTGTACAACGCTGGGTATAAAATAGCTGCGTCTCGATAGAAATGCCACCCACACACTTAACTGCCACACCCCAGTCTGCTTCTATATCCAGCACAAGAAGCACTTTAGGGATTCTCAGAAAACAGAGGCGA
Organism: Podarcis vaucheri; assembly: GCF_965113315.1. NCBI lineage: Eukaryota > Metazoa > Chordata > Lepidosauria > Squamata > Lacertidae > Podarcis > Podarcis vaucheri. The sequence goes on from NC_138765.1 coordinate 76,639,424, forward strand.
GCCTTGAAAATCCAAGCCAAGCACAGAGCCTGGGACCCCTTTTTCTTAGGTAGAATCTTAGCCCTGTGGCATGTGAAGTCAGAATGAAGAACAAAGGTGTCCCGGAGCTTGTGCAGAGCGTTGTTCCTTTTCTTATGTATGTGGGGTTGGAGCAAGGGTAGTCAGCAGGGTGCCCCTCTAAGGTATCGTTGGACTCAAAACATCCATCACTTCCAGCCAAGCCTGGAAGATGGGAGCTGCCACCCAAAAAGGATTAGGGATTTCCAGGACAAAAAGTGTAAACTCTGGTCAAAAGATGTCATTAAGAACTACTCGTGGGTAGCCTGCAGATAACACTGGATATTTTGGGAGGGAGTTGTTAACTACAGGTTACACTTGGCATGGGGACTCTTCTTCAGTCCGAGGGCGGCATTCTCTCCTAGGCAACCTCCCCAAGGCTGCATGCAAGCGGTAGATGGAGCCAGAGGCTAAAGTGGGCAGGGCAGGGAATGTAAATTTCACCTTTGTATAATAGACTAGTTTCCACACACACTGAAGGAGGGTTTGGAGCAGGGCCAGTGAGGGAGTGTGGTCTGAAGAGAGTTTCAGGGGCCGACTAGAGGGGCATGGAGGGTCACATGTGGCCCCCAGGCCTGAGGCCCCCCCATCCCTGCTTTACAAACAAAAATAGCAGTTAGAAGATGCTGATTCACCTCACAGAGACCCAGTTCTCAAGAGTGGTTTAACAATTGATCCCTCTTCCCAGGAAACTCACGGAACTGTAGCTTTGAGAGGGGTAGAGGGGTCTCCTGACAAATCTCAGGACCCTTTACAAAAACAGACTCTCCAGGATGATTTGGGGGAAGCCGTGGCTGCTGGAAGTTGTAAAACAGCGCTTTAAATTTATGAGGGGAGAAGGGGCCAAGGCAGGACGTGTCTGTAAAAATTGTTTGAGAAAATGAAGCAGTGGAAAATGAGGTTTCATACCGGGTAAAATTTAGGTTGGCGGAAAGAGCGGGCCGTCTTTTGAGCATCACTGGGCAGAACATTATGTTGATAACGAGTGCTGTGATTCACAGAAGTGCTTTGAAACGCAATATTAAAAACGTAAAGGTGAATGAGACCCATCTAGTCCAGTTTCCTGTTCTCACAGAGGCCAGTCCAATGGCTCAGGGATGCTCAGAGGCAGGGCACAAAGGCAAGAGCCCTCCCTCACCTTGGCTTGCAAAAGGAACCCTGATGGATCAGACCCAAAGGCCCACCTAGCATCTGTTTGCTTTGTTTTAGTTTGCTCCTGAGCATCTGGCAATTCAGATGTATACTGCATCTGGGCATGGAGGTTCCATCTGGCCATCATGACTAGTAACTGCCCCTCCCTAACCAGGGCTGTGAGCTAAACACAATGCACCCTCAGCACAGAAAGCAGCATGCATTAGGACATGAGATTCAGTACCCAGAGAACATCAGCTTTCACATAAACACACACACACACAACTAGATATAAGAACATTCAGGCTCTAGATTCCTCCAAGGAAGTGTTTGAGCAGCGATTCCACTTATCTGGGGATAGGAAAGCAAGATGAATGCCAAGCCAGATGAGACCAAAAGGTCCGTCGCCCTGTATCCAACACTGCCAAGTCAGATGCTTCTGGAAAGCTCGCAAGCAGTGCACGAAGGCAGCCCCAGTTATCCCCCTGCTTGCCCCCAGTGTTTGATATTCAGAGATGCACTGGGAAATGCAAGGGGCTGCCTCGTTACCCCAGGTGTTTGCCCCTGTAGCCCAGTACTGTCTACCCTGTCTGGCAGCAGCTCTTGGGGGCTTTGGTAGAGAAGGGTCTTACCCATTGTCTGTTCATGATCCTTTTAACCCTAACCTGGGATGACATCTGCATGCAAAGAGGGTGCTCTGCCACCGAGCTACAGGTCTTGTAGGAAACAACACAGGAAGCTGTCTTCTACTGAGTTAGGATTAACATTTGCTTTCCTGGGTTTCAGCAGAGAGTCTCCCCCAGTTCTACCTGGAAATTGAACCCGGGGCCTTCTGCATGCATCGCAAATGCTCTACGCCCATCCACACACCGAGCTGCACCTCTTCCTATATTTGTGAACACAGCAATCTGACAAAGACTAAGTCCACCTAGCTTGATAACGTCTGCACTGACTGGCAGAGCACCTCCCTGGGGTTTAAGACTCCAGCAGCATTCACAGCCCCAACTAGAAAGGCCGAGAACTGAACCTGGGACCTTCTGCATGGAAGGCGGCTGCTCTGCCGCTGAGCTACAAGGTCCCTCCTCTGAATAACCGTCTCTGCACATGGAGAGTCTGCTTAGCTATGACAGCCAATAGCTAGCAGCAGCCCAACACTCCCCCCCCCATCCATTTCAGGTGGGGCATCAATGCCAGGCATAAGGCATATCCCCCCTTGCTCCCATGGAATGGGAATTAGTTCAGAGACACAGCTCAGAGCGAAGAACGCGGCTGTTGTGTGCAAAGCAGTTTTTATCAACACGAGGAAATCAAAGAGGCACAAAGGGGTTGCATCCCGTGTCAGTCCTACTCAGAGCAGGTTACTGAAGATGACAGACTTCGGCTTGTTAATTTCAGTGGGTCTGCTCTGAACAGGACTCAACTGGAAGCAACCCAAAGTCCTATGGGGCCATCCCTGTTCGTTCAGCCTGCATTTAAGTGTCAGCAAAGCATTACAGGTTTACTAAGCAAGCAAATTAAGAGAGCCACACCCTCCGAGCCACACCCATGTTGCCTTTAAGCCCCTCCCCCTTGTTTCCCCCCCCCACTGCCGCCACGTGCCGAGGGAGACACCTACAGTTGTTGAGGAAAAGCAGGACGGCGAATCCTAGCGTGGAGGTGGCCAAGAGGATTAGGCAGATGTTGCAGGGGATCATGAAATATCGAACCACTAGGGAGACTTTGTGCTGGTACATCCGGTCCCTCTCCAAGGAGCCGGGCCCCATGGGGTACTGGCAAGCGGTCATGCCGCTCACTGGGGCCCAGGCCCCTACCGGGAGATCCAGGATAGTGGTTGCTCTGGGCACAAGGAAGCTTTCGCCCCTCGCTTGCCCGTTTCCAAAATGGTGGCTGCGTTCTAAGTGTTCTCAGGAACCGACATCCTCAGGCTGACCGGCCGGCATGAGGGGTTCAGAGTTCAGGAGGAAGAACCAAGCATCACGCAGACCATCTTGAGGTTGTAATCCAAATCTAGGCGAAGGGAAACCTAAGCCAAAGGAACTGGTGTCCCGTCAGACAGCTTCCCCTCTGAGGAATTCGAAGAGTCATCCTCTCAGAACCAGTCAGGAGCGCTGGGTTCAGTCCTCAACAAGCAATGTCTGCCACGGCAAACACTGTGAGGGAGACTCTGAAGGGGCCCCCTGACTCTGGAACGCTCCCCAAATCTACCATCCGATTAGGCCAGCTGGGGAAACAATGAAGGAGAACTCCATCCAACGGTAACTCCTTCAGCAGACAGCTTTCGCAGAAATAAAAGGGGTTATAATCCTGGTTTTCAAGACTTGTCAAACCCTCAGACAAGGAGGAGTATGCTATTGTGGAGAAAAATTAGAGGGTGAGCGGGGGGAGATAGATCTTCCAAGAACCACAAACATTAGTTGAGTCTTTTGGGGGGGGAGTCCTCGCAAGGCGTGGCTCACTATTAAACCGTCGACCCGGTTGCTGGGTGGTCCTCGGGGCTGGAGCGAGTTCCTCCAGCCCATGCGCACCTCTGACAACGCGTGTTGTCAGAGAAACGCATGTTGAAGAGAAACACAGAAGAAGTGAGAATGAAAACAGACCCCTGCATGTGACACACACACCCCAAAACTTAATCCAGAGAGGAGCTGATGAATTCTCTTATCGCCAGGAGACGGGCCAGAATCCCCTTTTCTCTGCTTCCTCTTTCAAAGGGATTCCAAAGTCCACCGAGGGCTCAGCTGCGGTTTCCTCGACAGCAGCTGGCGGCAGGGCTCTCTGGCTGGCGACGGGCTCTCTTGATGGGAGACGGATCCCGAGCTCCTTTCGCCGATGCCGGAACAGCTGCTGAGATGAGCTAAACGCACCGCCACCTTCTCTCCCTGCACAGAGCCAGCATGCCAGCTCTTGCTACCGATTCCTCACACACCAGAAATAAATAAAATCATCCCAAGAGTAAGAAGCCTTTAAAAAAAGGAAACGTGAAACGCAGGCTTGCAAAAGGGCACAGAGCCCCGATTCAAGAGTTTGGGCAACACGGGGTGCCGCTCGCGGCGAAGCTCAGGATCGGAAGCCGTCAGGCGTACAACGCACGCCCAAGTTTCTCAAGCCGCCCCCCCAACGACTCAGGGTGGTGAGAAAGCCAAGCGAGGAAATGAGACGACTGTCCGCGGCTGTTCCTTGGCTGTCCGTTGCCGTCCCCTGGGCACCGCTGCAGCTTTGCTGTTCTCACCCGGCGTGAGCTGTCCATCTCTGGACGTCGGTCAGCGATTCCATCCTTCCCTGACCCGGGTCTCCCTCAAAACAAAACCAACAATGCGAGAGTTCGGCTGTGGCAAGGAGGGGTGTTGGAGGCTCTCCTCCGCGGCTCAAGAGGTGGAGAAGCGGTTAAAAACAAAGGAGAGAAGATTGTGGTGTGTTCCGGAGGGAGCTGCTGTCATGCAAAGAGGAGGCAGGACGCCTCGGGCACCACCCCCACTGCTTCCGAAAGATACCTCTGGAGCTACGGACACCTGTCAGCATTTCCAGGGAGATGGGAGGGAGGGGTGGGGAAGGAAGGCTCCGTTCAGCTCTCCCTGCCTCCCTGGAAGAGAGCGAAAGGGAAATTATCTCCCCTCCCTCTGCTCTCTCTCGCTCTCTCCAACCATCCAACCCCCGCCCCCCTCGACAAGCCCCGCGTCTCATTTGTGAACTCAAGATGTTGAAAGGGGCGGAGAAGGCAGTGTCAAAACTCATTATGTGTCTCTTTCTCAGCCACTCTGAGCTTCTCGCCTCTCTGCACACGCACAGACACACACACACACAAAAGGCGCACCCTCTGTCAGCAGGCAGGCATATACAGGCTGTGTCGCCTCAACAGCTGATTTTTTAATTTTGATATTTGTGAGTGAGGGGAAATGCCAGGGAAGATCCTGGCAGGATGGAGTGCCAAAAGTGGGGGGAGGATAGCGATGTGGATCGCGTTACAAGCTGTAATGGAGTACGCGGGGCAGGGTGTGCGGGCGGGGGCAGAGAGAAAGGATGGGAAAACAGGAAATCGCTACTTTTTGAAGGAAGGGAATTCCCTCTTTAGAAAAGCAGGAGGAATCGTCCCAGAGTTGTGAGCCCGGTGGATGCAAAAGCAGGGAGGGAACTAAAAACACCCTCCTCCAAGTCTCATAAAAGGAGATGGAAATTTTCGCATTGCAAGTGACATTCTTTCTCTCAGCTGCTGCTTCTCAGCTGGGACAAAGTCTGAGATGACTTTTTTTTTTAAAGACTGACTAAAATATTTGGAGAAGCCTATCAATAGTTTATCCCCTCTTCCCTAGCTAAATGAAGCTTCCAGGCTCCAAAGCAGTATAGCTCTGAATACATGTTGCTAGTGGATAAAGTCTGATGAGAAAGCATTTGCCACCACACATCCACTTGTGAGTTTCTCAGAAACACTGTCTGCCCACTGTTGGAATGATCAAAATTTTCTGCCTTAGCGCACATGTGCTACGACAGCCCGTGCATGCGCACTGATAACAAGAATGGAGTGTGATATGACCTTCAAAATGGGATTCTAGAGCAGACAAAAGGGGAGGGGGCTTTGCATGCAGAGGGTCCAGGTTCAGTCCCCAGCATCTCCAGGTAGGGCTGAGAGAGACCTCTGCCAGAAAGCCCAGAGAGCTGCTGCCAGTCAGGGTTGACAGTACAGAGCTAGATGGACCAATGGTCTGACTCACTATAAGGCAGTTTTCTATGTGCCTAGCTGATCACTGTAGGAAGCAGGGTGATGGACTAGGTGGACCTTTGGTTTGGTCCAGCAAGGTTCGCCTTAGGTTCTTAATCTTCCATCTTACACACTGTGAAAGCCTTAACTAACCTAGTGCCCTCCAGATGTTTGGAGACTACAATTCCCATCAGCCCCTGCCAGCACAGCAGCTGCAGGTCAAAACATCTGGAATGCACCAGGCTGGTAACAGCTGCTCTAATGCACCATGGGAGCTGCTGCTGCTATACAAATTCTAATAAATAATAGTAATAATGAGCATGTTTCAATTAACCGCTGCACTAGTGGGAGCTAGTCCAAGGATTCCTGCCAGTGCAATGGAATTTTGGCCCCCTCTTCTGCCCATGAGCACCCCAGCAATCACCAGATCTGCTCTGAAGGGTGTGTGGATGCCCTAGAGCAGATTTAGGAAGGAATGTGTTACGGGAAGAGAGGGGTGCATTGTCCCATGAAGAACATGTGAGTTGTTCTGTGTGCACAGAGCGCTTCTTAGTGCTAGTGTGATGTGTCAGACTAGGACCTGGGAGACCTGAGTTCAAATCACTGAGTGACCTTGGACCCAGTCACTACCTCTCATCCTAACCTCCCTCACAGGGCTTTTATGGGGATGGAACTAGAGAAGGGGAGAGGCATGTATGCCACCCTGTTGTAGGATAGGTGGAATATAAATGTGATAAACAATGATAAACAGTCAAGTACATTGCATACCACCCAAACTCATTCTTGAGAGCATTCAGCCTCCTACAGAAGGGAGCCAGGGGGTGGTGGTATGTGACCATTTCAATTTCCCACAATGCTTCTAGCACAGCATTTCTCTGGAGCATTCTGGGAAACAAACAATAGTGGAGGGACCCCACTGTGCCGAAGGCCCTCTCAAAACTAGAACTGGCCCTGCCGCTTATAAATTTTGCTCCTGGTGGCAGCACCTCCAGGAATCACGCAGAGGACCTGGAGGTGTGATTCAACAAAGGGGGCTGAGAAGCATTTCCACCCCACAGTGCTTTCGACAGGGGCCTAAGGGTGAAAATGTGTCCTAAAAGTGAAACAAGGTCTTGCACCAATGAGGCACGAGTTAAACACACAGAAACGCACCCTAATCAGCCTGTGGGACCGTCTCCATGCTTTAACCAAGAATGCCTTGGATTTCAAAGCCACACTCTCTCGGAAACAGTTGGACCTAATCCAAAAGCTTTAAATCTCCCATCCCTCTTCCTTGTCCCTGGAAGAAACATGGGGGGGGGAGTGGCAAACAATTAATTTGCATGCCTCCATTTGCATGTTTCCATATGCAAAGCAAGCCTAGCAAATCTCATGAGGACGGCAGGAATGTGCCCCTTTGAGACGGCCCCCCGCCAAATACGTGCAGGCAGGGTGCGAAGAAGCCTGTCCCTTTCCACGCTCCTTGGCAGCAGAATATGACCCCCCCTTCCCCTGCACAGACAATGGTCTCGAAAAAGAGAAGGAGAGGGGAAAGGGAGTAATTCACTGACAGAAGTGAACCTTGTCCAGGCAGACTTTTAACAGAGACCCGAACTGTGATATCTATCTGTTTCTGGTCTGGCCAAATCAGACTGCAGGCGGAGGGCACAAAAGATGGAACATTCCTTCGTACAATCAATCAATCAATCAATCAATCAATCAATCCCTACACACAGAAATAAAGAGTCTCAAGGAGAAAGTCTCCCGCTGACATGCTAGATCTCTGTCTGCCAGTCTGTCTCTTTAGGGATTGATTGATTGATTGATTGATTGATTGATTGATGTACGTCTGAAGGAGCATTTGAACATCTCCCTCTTGCAATACAGGAGCACAGGAGCACTTGTTTACTAATATATGCCCCTTTGGGAAGTCTTCATTGTTTGGGAGAGCGGGTTAGAAATTCCTAAAGAGAACATATATATATTCTCCTAGTAATGGGTTGCAAAAGAACATGGCGAAATTAAAGTATTGCTTCTGCGTTTTGTCAAAGCCGCTATCATGTGTTCCTAATGAGATACCGTATTGGCCCGCATATAAGCCGCAATTTCCCCCAAAATTTGGGCCATGAAAAGTTAAAGTGCAGCATATATTCGTGACCTTACGCTGCTGGTAAAGGGGCACAGCTCTCCCCCGCCCCCCCCCCCCAGGAAGCAGCCCGGGACCACGGGGGAATGGCGCGCCACCCACCCGCCGCTCCCAGGTCTCCCCCGGCACCGGCTTGGGGAGGTAGTGCCAGGGGGAGGTAGTATCAGGAGGCGGGCCACCCCCACAATTTTTTTTTTTGTACTTTTCCGTGTATAAGACTAGGTTCCCCCCCCAAAAAAAAATACAGTGGTACCTCGGGTTAAGCACTTAATTCGTTCCAGAAGTCTATTCTTAACCTGAAACTGTTCTTAACCTGAAGACCACTTTAGCTAATGGGGTCTCCTCCTGCTGCTGCGCCGCCAGAGCACGATTTCTGTTCTCATCGTGAAGCAAAGTTATTAACCTGAAGCACTATTTCTGGGTTAGCGGAGTCTGTAACCTGAAGCGTATGTAACCTGAAGCGTATGTAACCCGAGGTACCACTGTAATGTCAAAAATTAGGGGGGCATCTTATACAAAGATATATCCCCCCCTCTTCTTAAATCTGAGTCCCCCAAAATATGGGGCGTCCTATACATGGGGGCATCTTATAGATGGGAAAATATGGTAAGTCTTGAATTTTAAAAGTGTGGCTTATTTGTGGGTGCATCTTATATTCAGGCCAATACATTACGAATCCAAGATGTACACAAGGAAGATCATGGCTGGAAGAATACAGTGGTACCTCGGGTTACATACACTCCAGGTTACAGACGCTTCAGGTTACAGACTCCACTAACCCAGAAATCGTACCTCGGGTTAAGAACTTTGCTTCAGGATGACAACAGAAATCATGCAGCAGCGGGAGGCCCCATTAGCTAAAGTGGTACCTCAGGTTACGAACAGTTTCAGGTTAAGAACAGACCTCCGGAACGAATTAAGTTATTAACCTGAGGTACCACTGTACTCGGATGCCCTCCCCAGTCATCCCATCGCTGGGGTCATCCCATCGCTGGATCTGAAGACTACAGGAAATTGCCTTACGTTGTGTAAGAGAAGGGGTTGCGACTCGCCACCAAGGCACCTGTGTCCAAAAAACTTCCACGCTCCACGCTCCACGCTCCCTTGGTCATGAGGTGGTAAGGGCAGATAAGCTTTATCGCTCTTGAAAAGTACGCAGAGCTGAAGGAGGAAGTTGGAAGAAGGGAGCTCTATCCCACTTCAGATCTATGTGCTGTTCCAGGGCTCACGAGTGATTCTGCAGTGGGACCTCAGGTTATTAACTTAATTCGTTCTGGAGGTCCGTTCTTAACCTGAAACTGTTATTAACCTGAGGTACCACTTTAGCTAATGGGGCCTCCCGCTGCCGCCGCCGCGCGATTTCTGTTCTCGTCCTGAAGCAAAGTTCTTAACCCGAGGTACTATTTCTGGGTTAGTGGAGTCTGTAACCTGAAGCGTCTGTAACCTGAGGTACCACTGTACTGGTCTTTTTTACCATGATTCCTTGGTTCACACTTCATCTCTTTTGTGGGAGTGGCATGGCTGATCTGGAGGAGAGACATGACCGGATAGTGGCACTCACTCAAAAATCTAACTGAGTCCAAGGGCCAGGAAAAAGTTTGGCAACCCCTGAGCCAGGGCACTGGGCCATTCAGCTCAGCATTGTCTACACTGACCGGCAGAGGCTCTCCAGGGTTTCAGGCAGGGGACACTCCCAGCTTTATTTGGAGATATAAGGGATTGAACCTGGGACCTTCTGCGGGCAAAGCAGATGCTCTGTCACTGAGCTACGGCCCTTCCCCTATAAATAAAGCTGTGTATGGGGGGGGGGTAATCAAAGCCAGAAGGACATCCTTGTTATTGAATTAATTCTTAAGGGTTTAACAGATGGGTATTGTATTACTGTTTAGACGTAAACTTGCTTTATGTTTTGACATATGCTATGTTTTGTTATATTGGTTATTTTGATATCTTGTGTTAATTGAGCTGCTCTCTGCTGGCTGTTTGCTGTTCTGAGCTTCCCCTGGGATGCAGGGGGGAAGCAAGATATAAGCAATAAGTGAAATGAAAATGAAATATTCAGCAATTGAACTGAACCGCCAGCTGGGAATTTACACTGTACAGATCTAGCACGGTTACCCACCCATCTATGTGCCCACACTCCTTATTGAGCTTTCTGCTTGTTGGTTGCTAAGCACGCAAATAGATATGAGAGGAGGGCAGGGATAGGTAAAATGGCTGTCATTATCACGAGTATAAATCAACAGGGAGGCTGCACACCCAGGTCCCGCTTTACGAACGCTCGCTAAACCTTGCTATACACCCGGCAGATTCAGTTATCCAACCAGAGTGCATTTTTTAAAGTCCCTGTTTGCCTTTTGCTGGTTGGCAGAGGGGGGGCAGGCAGGCAGGCAGGCACAGATTCTAGCTCCTTGTGTTCCAGTAAACAGGACCTATGTGTACTTAAAATTAAAAACTTAAAAGTTCTGTCCATCCATCTCAACAACAACAATAATAAGAAGAGAGAGGAGAATGAACAGGGAAGCTATTGTTATGTTATTTAAAGGGAAAAGACTAGGGGCAAATCTCTGCTGCTGCCCCCCCCACATTCCCTCCCTCCCTCTCTCTCTCTCTCTCTCCCCATCTCTCTTCCTGCCCTGCCCCTAACTTCACACATCCCCCCACAGCTTTATGAACCAGAGCGTTTAAATGCATTAAAGCCACTGTGTGGCCAAGCAGTCCCAGGGGGTTGCTAATGGGTTTGTTAGGAAAATGCTAGCAATGGGGAGACCACAGCTGCTTGCCTGCCACCAGAGACAGCCCAAAGGATGTATGGGGCAGGTAGACGGAGGGACAGGAGAGAACCGAGATGGGGAAGGAGGTCGCAGAAAGTTGGTCCCCACCCACCTGTTCTCTGAACCATAATAATAATAATAATAATAATAATAATAATAATAATAATAATAATTTATTATTTATACCCCGCCCATCTGGCTGGGCCTCCCCAGCCACTCTGGGCGGCTTCCATAAAAACCAAAAATACAATAAAATATCACACGTTAAAAACTTCCCTGAACAGGGCTGCCTTAAGATGTCTCCTGAATGTCAGGTAGTTGTTTATCGCCTTGACATCTGCTGGAAGGGTGTTCCACAGGGCGGGCGCCACTACCGAGAAGGCCCTCTGCCTGGTTCCCTGTAGCTTTGCTTCTCGCAATGAGGGAACCGCCAGAAGGCCCTCGGCGCTGGACCTCAGCGTCCGGGCAGAATGATGGGGGTGGAGACGCTCCTTCAGGTATACTGGACCGAGGCCGTTTAGGGCTTTAAAGGTCAGCACCAACACTTTGAATTGTGCTCGGAAATGTACTGGGAGCCAATGCAGGTCTTTCAAGACCGGTGTTATATGGTCTCGGCGGCCGCTCCCAGTCACCAGTCTAGCTGCCGCATTCTGGATTAGTTGTAGTTTCCGAGTCACCTTCAAAGGTAGCCCCACGTAGAGTGCATTGCAGTAGTCCAAGCGGGAGATAACCAGAGCATGCACCACTCTCGCGAGACAGTCCGCAGGCAGATAGGGTCTCAGCCTACGTACCAGATGGAGCTGGTAAACAGCTGCCCTGGACACAGATTTGACCTGTGCCTCCATGGACAGCTGTGAGTCCAAAATGACTCCCAGGCTGCGCACCTGGTCCTTCAGGGGCACAGTTACCCCATTCAGGACCAGGGAATCCTCCACACCTGCCCGCCTTCTGTCCCCCAAGAACAGTACTTCTGTCTTGTCAGGATTCAACCTCAATCTGTTAGCCGCCATCCATCCTCCAACCGCCTCCAGACACTCACACAGGACCTTCACCGCCTTCACTGGTTCTGATTTAAAAGAGAGGTAGAGCTGGGTATCATCCGCATACTGATGAACACCCAGCCCAAACCTCCTGATGATCTCTCCCAGCGGCCGCATGTAGATGTTGAAAAGCATGGGGGAGAGGACAGAACCCTGAGGCACCCCACAAGTGAGAGCCCAGGGGTCTGAACACTCATCCCCCACCACCACTTTCTGAACACGGCCCAGGAGGAAGGAGCGGAACCACTGTATAACAGTGCCCCCAGCTCCCAGCCCCCCAAGACGGTCCAGAAGGATGCTATGGTCGATGGTATCGAACGCCGCTGAGAGATCCAGCAGAACTAGGAAACAGCTCTCACCTTTGTCCCTAGCCCGCCGGAGATCATCAACCAGTGCGACCAAGGCAGTTTCAGTCCCATGATGAGGCCTGAATCCCGACTGGAAGGGATCCAAATGGTCCGCTTCTTCCAGGCGTGCCTGGAGTTGTTCGGCAACCGCTCGCTCAATCACCTTGCCCAGGAATGGAAGATTTGAGACTGGGCGATAGTTGGCCATCGTGGCCGCATCTAGAGATGGTTTTTTAAGAAGCGGTTTAATAACCGCCTCTTTCAGCGGGTCTGGGAAGGCCCCCTCACGGAGGGAAGCATTCACCACCCCACGAAGCCCATCGCCCAGCCCTTCCCGGCTTGCTTTTATTAGCCAGGATGGGCTAATAAAAGGATCCAGGAGACATCTTTGGCTCCTCACCTCAACAGCACTCACTAGCCTCTGCCATTAAACCGATGACTGATGGCAGCTTTGTAAAGCTCTGTGCAGTGCGGAGAAAGTGGAGAGGGGCTGGTTGCTCTGGTCTGGCTTTTGTCTAAACAGGAGCCCCAACCCAGAAACAGAGACAGGAGCAGCGCAAAGGGGGCACTATGAAAAATCTGACTCTGAAGGATTAGGGCTGCTTCTTCTTTTCACTCTTCCTCCCTTTTATCTATCAGCCTGGCAGCCAAGGGTGTGGTTTCACCAGTTCTAACTCAGAGTAGACCCAATGAAGCAAAGCACGCTGCTTCTGTTGATGTCAATGGGCCAGCGTTGGGCACAACCCATGTCCACCCATTAAGAAGCCATTGAAAAGGTAGGAATTGCAGCTAAATGTGGTGGTATGTTCAGGTTTTTAAGGAAGGGGTCTGGGGGCCCCCACCCAGTAGACTCCATTCCATTCCCCCACCACGCAGTCAATGCTGCATTGCTCAGTCCCACTGGATGCTGGTCCATTGGGGCACATGAGGGCACTGCCCCACCAACCTCTGGAATCTCCCACCTACTTGCCGTCTTCCTTACAAGCTACAGGGGCTGTCAGCTTCCTCCTCCTCAGTCTCAATATTGCTCACTGGAAGAACTCAGCTGGGAGGAGGATGGAGATAAAACGAGAATGTGTTGGCTCTGGCTGTCATTAGCTCTGACTCTGCTCTGGCGCCACCTACTGTTAAGCTCCCTGCTTTCTGCCCTACCAGTCCCAATGACTTAGAGCAGGGGTCAGCAAACTTTTTCAGCAGGGGGCCAGTCCACTGTCCTTCTTTGTGGAGGGCCGGTCTATATTTTGAAAGAAAGAAAAAATTAACGAATTCCTATGCCCCACAAATAACCAAATAACCCAGAGATGCATTTTAAATAAAAGCACGGATTCTACTCATGTAAAAACATGCTGATTCCTGGATTGTCTGCGGGCCAAATTTAGAAGGCGATTGGGCTGGATCCAGCCCCCGGGCCTTAGTTTGCCTACCCATGACTTAGAGGTTTTTTGTTTGGGTTGTTTTGTTTTTTACACGTAAGCAGCATATAAATCTTATGGGATAAATAATGTCATTGTTGAAAGCTCCCCCCTTACTTTTAAAAAAACAACCTGTTTAGATTAGGGCTTTTTTATATCTGATAAAAAAAGATATTTTGTGCTGAGCTTTGTTACTCTTTTTCAAACGTTAATAAAATCTATTTAAAAAATAATAATAAATCACCACCACCCAAAATCCTGCCTTTTAGCTTATAGAAACCCCTCTGCTGGTCTCCTGCTGCCTCAGCAAAGCCCCTTCCCTCTCATTAAGAAAACTTCCCAGTGTGAGATTTCTGCAAACGTTTGAGGTTCCCAGGGGTCTGCTGACCACCCCCTCCTGCACACAGACACTAGCAACTTGGCTGCAGAAGCACCCGCACTCAGAAAATGAGTTTTGTTATTAGTATATGTGCTTAGGAAATCCAATTCAGCAGCCACGCTCTTCGACGGCAGGCCAGTGAGCCTGAGAGAATGGCAGTAATATCCCTGATCCCTTTCCAGCTGTGCACTGGGGGCTTTTAAAATCCAGTTTGGCTAGAGAGCTAATTGGTATTTATCCCGCAGCCCAGGCAGGCAGCATAAACAGGTTTTATGATGCCCCCTCTATCCAATCTAGCTCCCTCAAGGAACCCTCTCTGAAGTGCTAATGGGTTAACACAGACACAGACACACTGCACACTTTGCCTTTGCTTTTACAAGCTAATTAGCAGCATTAATGAGAAAAACAACCAAAAGGAGGTGAGGGTGGAGGAAGAGTCCGTTCTTGCCCCCTTTTAGCCTGCAGGGATTTTAATGATGTCATTTAATACTGTGGCAGCAGAAAAAGGGAGCATGGGGGTGTGGCAATCAGGAAGAGACAAACACTGAAGGAAGGAGAAAGAATAGCACGGGTTGAGTCTAAATTCTGGGAGGGGGGGGAGCCTTCTCTGTTGGCAATTCTTTTTGTGCATTCTCTGTGGAAGCCCCTAAGCAGATGAATTCCCTCTCCACAGAGGGGCATCTGCCACCTTATGATACAGCCTTGCTTCCCTGGCTTTTGATACCTGAGATACATGTTGTTGTGTGCCACCCCAATCTCCGAGTGGTGCAAGATTTCAGCAGTACCAGGCGCTCACCCCAGGTGATTTCTTGAACATGGGAAGCTGGGTCCAGAGATTTAGGAGTCTGCCATCCAGGTTGACTCTCCCAGACTTGGTTAAATTCTAACACCTACTAGACCCAAGAAGGCATGGGAGCCTGTCACCCACAAACTCATAACAATATATTCTAAAAAGGTAAAGGGATCCCTGGCCATTAGGTCCAGTCATGGCCGACTCTGGGGTTGCGGCGCTCATCTCACTTTATTGGCCAAGGGAGCCGGCGTACAGCTTCCGGGTCATGTGGCCAGCATGACTAAGCCGCTTCTGGCGAACCAGAGCAGCGCACGGAAACGCTGTTTACCTTCCTGCCGGAGCGGTACCTATTTATCTACTTGCACTCTGAGGTGCTTTTGAACTTCTAGGTGGGCAGGAGCAGGGACCAAGCAACGGGAGCTCACCCCGTTGCAGGGATTCAAACCGCCGACCTTCAGATTGCCAAGTCCTAGGCTCTGTGGTTTAACCCACAGCGCCACCCACGTCCCTAACAATATATTGTAAGTATAACTATATTAGGACTCACCCTATTTGTGATTGTCATTTGGTTCAAACTGTTTTTACTGTTGTATTTGGCACTGCTGTGACTTGCCCTGGGACTTTCTGGAGAAGAGCAGTTGATGATGATAAATTATTATTTTTAACGGTGATGATGATAATAAAAATGTAGACTCCCTCAATTAAACAGCCCCTTCCCCACCACCAAAAACCAAAGGAAATCTAGCAGGGCTGGGGAACCTGTGGACTACAACTCCCCTAATCCCCAGTAGCTAGCATGGCCGGTGGTCAGGGATGATGGGAACTGTAGTCAACAACATCTGGAGAGCACAATATTGGCTACAGTAGCAGGCAGATAAAAGTCTTTCTTTTAAGCTCTTCGTTCTCTTCTGGCAGACTAACACTGCCACCTACTGGCCTGTCAGAGATAAGACGCACCTGGATTCAACTTTGGAAAAGAGATCATCCAATTATTTTCAAGCCAAGAAATTTTGGGAGATGAGTCGTGCCCCCACCCCATCCACCAATCCTGCAGCTCAGGGCAGCCAACATGTGAGTTAAGTTTTCTCACAGCCCCTTCCTTGACCGCAGAGGCCGGGATGGTGGCCAACTCAAACCAGACACTTTCCATTTAAAGCACGCAGACCTCCTTCCTGGCTGGAGGATTTTAGAGGCTTCTTGTTAACGGCTTGGCATAAAGGAGAAACAAGCCACAGAGGAGGCCGAGGGAGTGGAAGTTGGATTGGTCCCTTGGGGGTGCTTAGAATTAACAACAGCCTTACCATGATGGGCTGGCGGCGGGGAGGGAGGGTGTTTAAGCAGGGAACAGAATGGCGAACAATTGCCGTATATCAGGACCCTCAAGAGACAGGGTAGTATAGCAAACCTAGAGTCTGAAAAAGGAATTCGCAAGCTGAATGAGCATAGAAAGCTGCATGAGACTGAGTCAGATACATAAGTCCATCTTCCTCAGTACTGCCTACGCCAGGCATAGGCAAACTCGGCCCTCCAGATGTTTTGGGACTACAACTCCCATCATCCCTGACCACTGGTCCTGTTAGCTAGGGATGATGGGAGTTGTAGTCCCAAAACATCTGGAGGGCTGTGTTTGCCTATGCCAGGGTTTCCACTGGGAGACTCTGATTGGAGGATCGAATTTGGGGGCCTTCTGCATGCCAAGCAGCTGCTCTAGCACTGAGCTATGACCCCTGGCTAGAATGCTGACCATTATTTATCCTCCCCTTCTATTTCTGATGTTCATGGCGCGAGCACCATTCCTTATGCAGCCTACAAAACAGCGCCATCCATGGAAAAAGAGGGAGGCGTCAGTAGGCTTTGAGGAAACCCTAAGCGCTTGCAGAAGTTCACAAAATCTTCTTAAAGAGAAAACACTAAAGAGGGAGGGTAACACCCCACCCCCCCAAAAAAACAGCCCAATGAAGATTGAGCAGGATGGGGGTGTGAGGACAGGAAATTGGGCAGCAAGGGATAGAATGAAGAGAAGAAGGCATGGCTGGCTGGGAACGTGAACAGAAACCCTCCACAATAGTATTAATATTAATAAAGCAGTGTTAGAAACTGAGATATGGAAGCTAGGAGCTAAATGGCACCTTAAACCTAGGTTACGGGAGCAACAAGGGAATGTCCAGGCACACTTTTTTATAACAAGAATACAAAGCTGAAAACGAATGAACTGCAGGTAAAATATTACGTTCATTTTTCACAGTGGTCTAGACCTTCCCCTGCCCACCCCTTTAATATTCTTAAGAGAGTCTATTCTCCAGTCTACAGAGAGTAGCTGGAAGTGGGGAGGCAGAAAAAGCTCCTCCTTTCCTTTCACTCTGCAGTTTTAATCTGAAATCTTAGGCGCAGTACTGCTCCCGGAACTCAGAAACTACTCACGCTAATGAAAATCCCTGTCGCAAAATGCGCCTAGAACAATGGGAGTTTCGGACACTGTCATAAAGCATTTCTGAGTGTGACTCTCCATGGTCTTCAGCAGAGAAAGGTCTTCTTCATCACCTCCTGAGGTGAGATAGCTCAGCTAGTAGAGCATGAGATTCTTAATCTCAGGGCTGTCTGTCCGAGCCCTACACTCGGCAAAATATTCCTGAATGGCAGAGGGCTAGACTAGGTGGGGTTTTTTGGTCCCTTCCATCTCTAAAATTCTATGATTCTATGATTCCTACCTGATCCCTTTTAACTTCAGATGCTTTTCCACTAAGCTTCCTTTAAGGAAGTGGTTCTCAAACTTTCTTCTCCAGGCCACATTTCAGAATGAAAATTTGTTTGTGCCATACCAATTTTTTTTAAAAAAATAAGAAATACATTGGAAAACAAAAAGAAACAACAACTAGCTGTGCTTGATTTATAACCTAGAACACAACTGCTTTAGAATATGATCATGGGACATCCAGAAAGTATAAAACAATGCACCTACGTTAAGAACAAGAATCATTCCCAAAATATAATTATAAACAAGCCTCTTACATAGGTATATATACCTTAAGTATGTATACAAACTCAATGAGAGGTGTGAGCTTGCTTTTGCCAAGTAATATCCTTTATATTAGGTCTAATTTGAGACTAACAAACTCTCATCTCCTCCTCAAGACAAAGAAGCCTTTCTTTTATCTGATCTTTTATTTGTCAGAGCTGAAAATCTCTGTTCACAACAATATGTGGGCCACTGGCCTGATCTAGCAGGTCCTTCTTATGCTTCTATTAAAAAATATTAACAGTCAACAAACCACAAGCCACCGGCAAAAAGCGAAGAAGAAAAAGAGAAGCATTCTGTCCTTCAACCAGAAGAGAGTGCTATTGAATTCCACTACACTTTCTTGCATAGATATGTATTCAGCTAAGGGAAAGTTATTTTCAAATGTGCAGGTTTTCAAGGTTGGCCGAGTGGAATGAAACTTTCCAGTCTCCTGGAGAAACCCGGAGGCTTAGTGATGCAACTGAGGAGCGATAGGGAGAGGGGCTTCATGCACACAATACACTTACAAGCACCCACACTCAAAATCATGGGAACCGTAGTTTCAGAGTGCTAGAAGCTGTAGCTCTGTGAAGGCATAAACTGCAGTTCCCAAGATTCTTTGCCAGGGGGGCTGGGCAGGTGGGGGCTGAATGAGCTTTAAATTTATGGTTTGCACACAGACTAGGAAGTTAGAACACACAATCGACTTCTTATAGTCTGGAGGTCAAGCACTCTGGAAAATAGTAATCTGCTTAGTGCATGAGTGAGAAGGCTCCACCCTTAGGCTAAAATGTGGCCCTTCAAACCTTTGCATCTGGCCCTGGGCTGCACACCCAGCCCTGCTCTGTGCTTTTGCCAAGCCAGAAAATGTCCTTGACTTGTGAGGATCCATCGTTGCTCACCTCTGGAGGGTGTGTGTGTGTGTGTGTACACAACACTGGCTTTTTCATAGTTAGAATGGAGCCTCCTATACAATGCTAAACAATCCAATCTATTCTTCTATCCCCTTTTGCCTTGGCCTCAGCCATGCAGCCCCCAGAAGACTAACCACCAGGGAGCATGGCCAGTAGTGCTTTTCCAGATCCCCCCAGATGTTAAATTAGCTTAACGCCTCTCTCCCCCAACTGGCTGATATGTATATAAGCCCTTCTGGATCGGGGGAATCCCCATCAAAGCAGGTGTGGCATGGAATCGAACCCTGTCAGAAGTGTTCGCTGTGCCAAACTGGGCAGCCAGACTGCAGTGGAGATTGGTCCTTTAGGCGAAATGGGGAGGGCACTGCCCTACAGACCTCAGTCTGCCCTCAGCCAGACACCCCACCTGCGTGCTTTTTTTACTTACAACCAGTCTAATGGCGTGGCCTTGAATGTGTTGCACATGAGGGTGCCGTTGGGGTAACTTCCTGGCACTCTGCACTAAATCCTGAAGAACTTCATCTTTCACTCTGAAAAGCTTAAGTTCCCAGCCATCATGGATGCAGAAATAGTCTTGGAAATTAGGTAGGGCAATTCTGGGTTCAATGCAGCGAGTAGCGCACTGCCCCCTCCCTGCATCAAGCAGAGCCAGAGTTTTAAGCATTTTCTGCACGTCTTTGCATTATTTGCAAAATTCCAGCAGGTTGCTGAGTTTGACGATTTTTGGAACTTGGATCTCAGTGCAGAATCCCTCCCCCCTCCCCCGCGCGCGCTTTCAAGCACAGGCTATGCATCACCCTTGGCTTCCTTGCTGGCATAACACCCAAATACCAAGCAAGGAATTAAAAGCATTAAAAAGACAAATTGGAGTGGCTTGCCTCCGGGGGTGAGCTCAGAGCACCAGCGGCAATGCGGCATTTAGCAATCCAGAAAGCAAAGAGTATTTTTATTGTGGCACCCTCAGAAAGCGGGCGACTCGGTTCGGGGGCGGCTTGTGGGCCAGTTAAACGGCTTCCATGGGCATTAGGTTGCCAACCCCTGGTATAGCATCTGCTTTGCATGCAGGTCTTGGGTTCAATCTCTAGGGAGCGCTAGGAAAGTTCCCTGCCCAAAACCCCAAAGAGCTTTTGTCAGGCAGTGTAGACAATACTGAACTAGATGGTAAAGGGTAAAAGACCCCTAGATGGTTAAGTCCAGTCAAAGGTGACTGTGGGGTTGCAGAGCTCATCTCGCTTCAGGCCGAGGGAGCCGGTGTTTGTCCACAGAAAGCTTTCCGGGTCATGTGGCCAGCAGGACTAAACCATTTCTAGTGCAATGGAACACCATGACAGAAATCAGAGTGCACGGAAACACCGTTTACCTTCTCACTGCAGTGGTACCTATTTCTCTATTTGAACTGGTGTGCTTTCGAACTGCTAGGTTGGCAGAAGATGGGACACAGCAACAGGAGCTCGCTCCATCATGCAGATTCAAACCACTGACCTTCTGATCAGGAAGCCCAAGACGCTCAGTGGTTTAGACCACAGCGCCACCCGCATCCCTACTGAACTAGATGGATTTACACAGTATACTGGTCTGCTTTGCAGTGTGAACACTGTATTGTCTATACTGACTAGCAGGGACCCTTCGGAGTTTCAAGATGCCGGGGATTGAACCTGAGACCTCCTTCATGCTGAAAAAAATATTTTACCCCTGAGCTATGGGGCACATGTTTTGCTGGAGGGATGGTCTGCCTTGCTTCAGCCACTAGGAGGCACCGTTTCATGTACCAGCCTGGTCCACCTGCCTGGAGTCCCTTATCGGGAGGGTGTGTGTGTGTGTGTGTGTGTGTGTGTGTGTGTGTGCTGGAAACCCTGCAAGCTGCAGTCGCCCACCGGATAAAAGCAAAGGCATGTGAAACGCTTTGCAGAGAAGCAAGACATAACTTGGCAGAGCCGGTCAGATTCCAAATTCCAGTCCTCGCATGCCAGCCATATCTGCAGCGGCTGAACAAAGGGACCGACAGTTTATTCCTTCTCTTCAAAGCCAGTTGCTCCACCACACACACACACACTCCCTTGGCATCCTGGGATTCCCAGAGCTGGGGTTCCCGGGATGAACGGGCCACGGGCCAGGTTTGGGCCGACAGTATGTCACACCCTCCCACTTGCCCTCTGTGCCTCCTGCCCTCTTGTTCAAAGAGCTCGGATATCCTGGTTTTAAAGACAGTGTTGGAGCAACAACCTCTCGCACTGTTTGGGTAGGCTGGGGGGGGCTGTAAATAAGAGGGGAGTAATTCTGCAGGGAGCACAGCAGGAA
Organism: Podarcis vaucheri; assembly: GCF_965113315.1. NCBI lineage: Eukaryota > Metazoa > Chordata > Lepidosauria > Squamata > Lacertidae > Podarcis > Podarcis vaucheri. Next base: position 76,660,382 of record NC_138765.1, read on the forward strand.
AAAGCCCAGACCTTGGCATGTGAGGAATCTAAAAGAGCAAACTTCCAGTCCAGGAAAGGGAACCTTTTCTGTGCCGAGGGCCACATTTCATTCTCAGGGGGCCACATGCCAGTGGTGGCAGAGGCCAAA